>NC_072740.1:49909182-50267947 GCF_026930045.1 Uloborus diversus | reverse complement strand
TTACCCCTTATAGCAAAATATTACGGGGTAAGTTGGAAACCTCCTCTTACACAAAAAAAAATCGTTGCATTATGAACTTTAAGTTAAACTATACATGAAAAACCAATGATCATAAAAAATAAACAAAAGCTATCTTGGAAACACTTCTTTGAAATATGTTGCTTGAACTCGCAAAAGAATATTTTTCAGAATTGTTTTTTTTACTATGTGCCATGACCTAGAAAAAAATTCGACGAAACACAAATATATGCCAAACCAATCACTGTGATTAAATTTAGCATGAACAGTGTAACAAAGTTTGAACACTTTATCCATATTTCAGTTTTAGGGGGGTGACCCACTTACCCCAGTGACCCACCTCCCCCAACCAACCCTATTGTAAAAAAATGCTTTTAAATTAAAAAAAAACCGCCTTCAAAAAACACCTAGGAACTAAAAAGCAAAAAATAACCGATTACACTTACATAATATTTTCTACCCAAACCTAGAAATGACATTTATTTTACAATTCCAGTACAAAAATCAACTAAACACCCAATTATAAAATAAACGCTGAATTTAATTACTATACGATGAATTATTTTTAATACCTAACTAATTATATACGATCTCTTAATTTTTAATAACCTTTTGAAGTCGGGGACTCCTATAATTACTACCTAACGTAACTGGCAACTCACCGAATCCTGAATTAAACACTAATTTATCTAAATACAAAATTAGTATTTAAAACTTAATCTACTCAATTACGTTTATTTTGGTTTAAAATAATATTAAGGTAATTGATTCAGCTATTAAAGTAGCAAAGTATATTTAACTTACTGCTTTGCTATGCAGTAAAACATTAGTAACACCTATAAGTAAAAATTAACAGACGACGAAAATTAATCATCCATATGGGTCGTTCTCCAGAAAACGTAATTTTTGAATGCAAATATTTTTCAATTTCGAAACCTTTTGTTTTATTTTTATTTTTTAATTCTTACATGAAAGTGTTACCTACTAGAAGTAACCATAAACAATGACCCAGCTAAGTTAAAATTATTTTACTCATAAGTAAAAAAAATAAAAAAATTGTCTTGTTCACGGAAATAAAAAGAAAAAAAAACTTTTAATATTTAAAAATCGATGCCAATTTAATATCAAAGTTGTAATTTTGCTAATTGTCAAAACAATCAGCTATTTTAATGATTAGTGGGAATATAATATTAAGCTCTCTTAATTAAAGTACGGCTAAATTAGTAGTTTCAAATGTATATTAAAGAAAAGTATTTTGTAAATTTGAAGACATACTGGTAATTTATAATTTTGGTACAATGCCTATTATTGATGTATTTCCCCTCCATCAGTTATTTTCACCTCAGAAATACTGACATTGATAAGGTCTGTCACGGAGGTGAGGATCTTTCTATTAATATAGGCCTAATAGATACATTTTTGAAGGATTTTTTTTCTTCGTTGCTACAATCTGCACATGTTAAGCATATAAAAACGTATTCACTTCTTTTTTTACATGAATTTACATCCCTGAAATTCAAGTTCACGGAGGTGAGAAGTCAGAATAACCACACTAAGCTTTAAAAGCAAAATCTATCTTCTTGGTTTTCGACAAAAATCTCACAACTTCAACTATGGGTGAAAACAAACAAGGGGGCTCCCTTGTATCATGGAAAATAAAATTTGATATCATTACTGCCCATGTTAATGAGGAATGGCATTGTGTGTTTAGGTAACGGAGGTGAGAATTTATTGTGTGACATGACTTCTTGTCCTTCTAAAACGAACTAAAACACAATATTAAAAAAATTAAATTTTCTTAGGCAATTAGTATTTGACACACTTGTGAAAGGAATAATAAATAAGTTTATACTTTTAATCAAACAAGTTATTAAGCAACATAAACAGCCCCACAGGGTGTGTGACATGCCACGGAGGCGAGAATTCACATGTTGTGAACCAAAAATATACTAAAAAAATTATGAAAAAACTGTTGTGAGGTTTAAATAGATATATATTTGATGAAATTAAAAATCATTGTTAAATGAATTGTTCCTTAAAGTTTTTACAGCAAAAGGCGTGTGACAGAAAAGTTACACTTTTTGAAGAATAACTCATATGCCGCGAGAATTATCGTTTAAGACGAAGGCAAAACCTTTGCCGTGAAAATACACCGGTCACGGAAAAACCACGTGATCTGTGTGAATGGATCCGTAATCATAATGGGGGAAGTAACTGGCGATTGTTTCTTATAGATCAAGTTGTAACTCAGAGGACTCGAGAGGAGACGATTTTGGATCTAGTTTTCAGTGACTGACTAGTGGTGTGGTAGGAAGTTCTGTTAAGGGGTTGTGTGTAGGAGACCATATGGAAGATAGTGATAATAACAGCATTAGGTTCTGGATTGAATTTGAAGTGTACAAAGTTGAAAATTTTATGCTTGTGCCCAATTTCAGAAACACTGATTTTGTTGCACTTAGGCAGAGCTTGAAAGAGGTTTTTTCGTCAGGATTTCAAAATTGCGACGTAGATCAGCAGTGGACAGAATTTAAGGAAATGCTGGCAAAAACGGTTGGGGATTTTGTTCCATTTTGGAGAAAAAGTGTTGTACTAAAATTTGGCCCATGTGGTTCTTCAGGGAGATTAAAAAAGCAAGCGGCATATTGTCGGTTTAAGGAAACTGGTCAGAGTGCAGATAGGCTTTAGTATTGTAAAGCAAGACGAAATTTTAAGTATTTGGTACGGATTCAGAAAAGGGAATTTGAACAAAGGCTAGCAGATAACATTGATGGGAATCCTAAAAGATTTTTTGCTTACGCTAATTCTGGGAAAGCTCGAAATAGTCAAACTGGGTCATTGGTTGATAAGCATAGAAATTAATCCAAAACGAAAGGGATATTGCAAATGTTCTTAATAACTTTTTTTCCTGTGTTTAACGATAACTGTATCTCAACAGTCGACACTAGCAAGACACAAGCTATTATGCAGCTTGAGGATTTTGTGTTTTCCAGGGAGGAGGTTCTATTTTATTTGAAAAAAATAAAGCAACTAAAGCCCCGAAACCAGATAATATTTACCCTAAAATTTTAGTTGAATGTGCAGAGGAATTAGTGGATGTTATTTTAAATATTTTCAATGCTTCTTATAACTCAGGGACAGTGCCAGTGAACTGGAAACAGGCTAACATAACCCCGCTCTTCAAGAAAGGGTCTAAAGGTAATGCTGGGAATTATAGACCTGTAAGTCTGACTTCAGTGGTTTGCAAGATTTTCGAAACTTTGATCAAAATTAATATTATGAATTTCTTAGAGACTAATAGTCTGTTGACTAGTTTGCAGTATGGATTCAGGAAAGGTAAATCGCGTGCTACTAATTTATTGCATTTCTACGACAAGGTTACCTTGACTTTAGATAACAAAAAGTGTGTGGATGTTGTTTATATTGATTTTCAAAAAGCTTTTGATAAGGTACCGCATGTTGCTCTTCGCAGCAAATTAGCTGACATAGGAATAGGAGGAAAACTTTACTTTGGGTTAGAAGTTGGCTGACTGGAAGGAAAAAAAAGAGTGATTGTGAGGGGAAATCATTCTAAATGGAGTGATGTTTTAAGCGGGGTTCCTCAGGGTTCAGCTTTATGGCCTCTCGTTTATTATTTTTATGAATGACATCAATGAGAATATTTCTGGAAGCATGAATTGTTTTACTGACGATGTAAAATGTATGGGGATTGTAGACAATGAAGAACAGGTAAAACAGCTTCAAGAGGATTTAGATTATATTACTAAGTGGGCGGATAAGTGTGGTATGGCTGTTAATGTAGGGAAATGTCAAGTGCTACACTTAGGTTGATGCAACCTGTAGCTAAAATGATTCTTTAACTGTAAGTTTTTTTTTTTTTTTTTTTTTTTAAAGGTTTGGATCCGGTCAGAAAACTAAAGCATAATAAGTATTTGACCTTTGTTCAAAAAAAAAAAAAAAAAATACTACCCTAAATTGATATTACGCTTTTCATTTAGTTTAAAATAGACTTACGGTCTAAAAATCAATTTTTCGGAAACACCCCTTGCTGTTGCAAAACCTTGATGCAGCCTGTAGTTCTTATGCAGATTTTTTTTTAAAGCAAAATTCCAATTTTTTGCGTCGCTTTCGGCGAAAAAAAAAATACAATTAACCCGTTTTTTAATTTTTTTTTATTTTTTAGATAAAGCTTAAGAGCACTGGACTTAGTTGTTCGGTTAAATTGATAATTTTTTTTTCGGTAGAGCGTTCAGTTATAAACTAGCTAAAATACAGTTAAGCCCCTGCATGAGATGTCCGACATTGTAGGCTAATTTAGATTAATATTACGCATTACATGTACTCATAACATACAACTGATAACACAAGGCGGCAATAAAATAAATGGCACAGGAATGCTCCTTGGCATTTGGACTCCTTTATGCAGGCTACGGTTATTATTCAGATAAGTTGACTATTAATCGAAGGGTGCTATTTCTTTCTTTTTTTTTAAGCTTTGACTTCGTTCAGATAACTAAGCATAATGAAAGCATAAAAAAAGCATTAGATTTAAAAATTCAGACCTCAAGGGAACCTTTCTGTGCATAAAAACTTTTTCATTGTATGCTGAAATGTAGAGTTTTCTAACAACAGTGTTCGACCTTTTGTACACATAAAAAAGTCCTACGCCAAATTAAAATTACGAGTTTCATCCAGTAAACCTTTAACTATTTATTCGAATACGATGTAAAACATTAAAATTACTATCAACTTCATAAGTAAGAAATAATTTTCTACTCCTCTGCTTTGGGCGAAAGAAAAAAAAAATGCATTTTGTCTACGTACGAAAAATTACGCTTAAAAAACCGACTCAGCTCAACTGATTTTGGTTTTGAATTTCAAGTGTTTGATTTAGAGAAAAACATGTGCTGGCATTCTAGCCGTACCGGTTAAAACAGCCTGCTATGGGGGAAGTTGTATCAATTTTCAAAAATAGAAACACTTATTTTCAATCTAATTTATTATTTCTCCCGAATTTTTGTTTCAATCGCTACGCGAGATCTTCCTCATTCTTTAATCAAAATCAATGTTCTACGAATAATTTTAAAGCGTACCATGCTGGCTAATGACAAAACATAGACGCATGGTCTCAAAAGTTTTCTTTTCTTTTATTACGCACTGCTTCAATGAATAGCATTCGAAATTTAGCGCATTTGCTCGGTTGGATGGAATGTTGTACTAATAATTAGAATGACGCCTGTTCGAATCCGTGCCAATAAATATCCGTTTAATGTTTCTTTTTTTCCCCGTCAGATACTCACATAGGCAGAATTGTATTTGAAAAACCGGTTTCTTCACATGCATAATTACTGCTTTTTCATGAGTCACTCAGTCACACTTTTAATGATATTTATGTTTGCATTGAAAGTACGTATAACTAAAAAGTGAGCAATAATCACATTATCACAACATTATATTTAACGAGGTTTTGCTGCTGATTTCTTCAAATTACATGCCTTCTTTTGTGCGTTTAGTTTTTTTCCGTTTACTTTTTTTCGATTCTTCTTCATATTGCCCTTTCTTTGAAATTTTTAAAGAGTGAAATGCCACATGAAAAAATTTGAAGCACAGTGCGGAGTTCCGCACGGGTCGACTAGTATATTATATTGAAACCAGCGGGATAAACATTCAAACTTAAGAAAAAAGGATCCTTTCCTACTAAACTTTAGCACGTGACTGCAGTAAACTCCGATTATCCATGGAATTGGTTGCCACAAGTGCCGCGGATAATAAAAATCGCTGATAAAGAGCAAAAAGGCTAAAATGAGGGACAATAAAGGTAAAAATTGTAATTCTTCTTAAAAATATGGCTGTATAACACGGTACTTGTACAGCACGGTTTTGATATTACACGGTACCGAATTTGCGATTATTATAACACGTTTTCGATATTACATGGAACCAAATTGGCGATCATTATAACACGTTTTTGATATTACATGGTACGAAACTTCAATTTAATACGTCATGCCTTTGATGCAACATGAATGTTATATTTAAAAAAGATGGAATTTCATTTTTGTTTAATACATTTTTGACAATAACTCTAACACTTTACTTTGTTTTTATGAAACTTGGTTTTGATACAACATGGTACACATCCCTTGATTTACATTTTTATTTCTACGTCTCGTATAACACGGTTTCGATATAACACGAAACACGGTTTCAATACAACACGGTACATATTAGCATTAGTTTTACTATGTACATGATTAATTAGTGTAAAAAATAAGCTAAAAATTCATTTTTAAATAAGTCTCGTATAACACGGTTTCGATACTACACGGAACGAATTAACCGTGCATGTACGATGAAGAAAGCGCAACAGTAAATAAATAAATAAATACAACAAAAACTACTAAAAGTTTAACTTTACAGTTTTTTGGAAAAAAAAAACAAACAGATATCCGTTTTTTCTTCTTTATTGCGAAAATACATGTTCCTGATTGTTGGATAATTCTCTCGCTGATAATCGGGAGTTTACTGTACATAAAAAAACCGTGTACAATTGTTATTTCATGAAAAATATTATCTCAACAGCATTTTCCCACCTCAGTAGATTCGGAGAAACAATTACAAGATATTTTTTGAACCTTTAAAAAATTTGGAAAAATCTTTATGTAAACTGAAACTTTGTCAAGTGGTTTTCTGCTCATTTTCTGCTCATGATGCATTTTTATAACGACTTTACAACCACTAATTGCTGATTTTGTTTAATATTTTTGTGGGTAAAATTTTCACTTCAGCCTTAAAAAAAAAAAAAAAAAAGATAATTTTGCCAATTCTAAACGTTTTTTTTTTTTTTCAAAGTATAAAAATTCTCAGTATAAAACTCATTGTGTATTTCAAAATTAATTACGTCTTTTTTTTCCTAAGAACTGTCGATTAAATATATTATTTCATGAAGTGAAGTCTAATGAAAGTAAATATGCCATTAAAATATTCTCCGAAGCATTGTTTCGATAATTAAAATATAACTTTAAAAAGAAAAAAAATCGGAAAAAGTACTTATTTTTTAAGGATTTATACTGCTAAATGAAATTTGGTAAAGTAACGTGAGACATTTCAGTCCAATTAAAAAAATATCGCAACGTACAATTTTTACCGAGTTTTGTTTTCATAGTTTGCCTCTTCAACACAAATAAATACCATTTCTTTAACGTACGAGCAAGAAATAAATACTTATTTCGAATTTCAAGTGCCATGGAATTTAATAAGCGTTAATTGATGTTTAAATCGTATATTTAATGAAGAAGGCAGCTGATTGTTACTACTTAATTGTACGATGAATAATTGATTCCTGTAGCATCATTTTTGAATCGCATTGCAATTGAAAAATCATTTTGCAATTCCAGAGACATTTATTATAATGTCATCTATAAAACCATTTGTTAACCAAATAAGAATTTATAGTTCCGAGTACATACTGCTTAAAAGTTTACGATTTAAGTATTTTCCAAGCATATTTAATTTAATGCGTGCGTGTGTTTAAAACAAATTCAATAACACTCCAGAACAAACGATCAGCAATAAAATGTCTTATAAAAAATCTACCGAGTTAGTCGGGGTATCACACCCCACCTCCGCAGAAACTTAAAAAAAAAAAAAGTTAACGAAAAATAAAAGATAATACTGTTTGTCTATCTTAATGTAGGTCCAGACGCTATGAAAGATCTATCATGATCAAAAACGATGGATTTTTTTTTTATTGCAAAAGAAAAAGCAAAAACAAAATTGCAACTTGGGGGCACATTAGCACGATGACAGTCGGGCGATAGGCATTTTGTCCACTAAACTAATGCAAGTTCATACAAATCATCATACGAGCAGCCAGAGGAAAAATCAATGTCAATTTTATTCTAGCAAAATTAAAATGTAGGAAAATTAAAATGCAAAAGCTTTTAAACTGGGTTAAAAATTGTCACTTTTACTTCTCACTTTGCTGTAACGTTGTAATTACCTCTAAAAATTGCTGAAAATGACCCCAGTATATGCGTAAAACTTCTTCATACACAAATACAGTTGAAAATCTTGTCACAGGCACACTCTTGCTGAAATTGTGAAATAGCTATAGGGGCGTTTCCCGGTGGAGTGTGATACTACGACTTACATTAATTTTTAAACGCTATTTAAATACATTAATTTTAGTAGCAAGTTTTAAGTTTGAGTTTGTTATTTATTTTAAATAACTAACTCCAACTCTAAACATACAGCATACTAAAGAGTTAGATGCATATAAAATATTCTCCCAAAGAGCAGAACACGATAGCAAAACCTTTGTTCAGATCAGTTTATTTCTAATGTATATGCAGACAAACCTCATTAATTCGAACATGCTTAAAACGAACTACTGCTAAGACGAACTGTATTTGTGATCCCGTCCTATTGCATTTACACATAGCTCCATTTATTGTTCTTCGGAAAAGACGAACTACGTTTGAGACAATTTAATTTTAAAGGTCCCTTTGAGTTCGTTTTAACGAGGATCAACTGTATTTCTTTGTTTAAATTATTGTTTTTTTTTCTTTGAAATAAATAAAACTAAATAAAATAATTAGGTCTATTAGTTCTCCTGAGCTAAAATATGTTTCATGTTGGGACAAAAATATTTATATGAGGCACTAGCGCAGCCAGAAATACCTTCTGAAGGTTTTTTTTAAAAATCAAAACAGCCCCAGTGCATGACCTACTGTATTAGAATTTGCATTTATGTTAAAATCAATGGCTCTGGGGGGGGGGGGGTTCCCCCTTCGCTGCGCCACTCATATGAGGCGTTTAGTATCAAAACCAGCTCAATCCATTTTTCAAAATTTTACAGGAGGGACGAAAACTATTCGTGGATTAGGCTTTTTTCCAAAAATAACCGATTTTTGATAGCAGAATTTTACTTGATTGAGCTCAATACGCTCCAAAACGCTTTGTAGCAAGATATTTTACACCGAGAAGCAACAAATAAGGAAAAAAAGCTTCTGAAAGTTCATGGATTGAGCTGACTTTGATGCTTAACGCCTCATATAAACAGTAATACAAACCGTACGACATTAATAAATATATATGACTTTAAAATGTACTTTTTTGTTCCCTTAATTTCTGTGAAGAAATATGACTACCTTTCCAAAACCGCTAAATGCACAAACGATTCTGGAAACGTTCTCTCAATTGCACTACTCTATTCCAAAAATTAAAATGTCATGCAATTTGAAACAATTAGTAGTTAAATTTTCATGTTAATGTATAATACTTTATTCTAAACTGTTACTCGATAGAACCAGAAAAAAAAAATTAACACGGGTATGCTATTTTATTATAACGGAAAAGGAAATATGCATTGCAATTTAATAGCGACATGTTATAATTGATACAAGGAAATCATACACAAAACTAAATGTAATATGTTTAAAACATATCATTCCCTCAGCAATAAATTACGTTAAAATATTTTAATTTGTTTAAAACTGGAAAATAGATAACTAATGTTTGACTCTCAAAACACAGCTATTTTTAGAATAGTTCCACGTGTTTTAGCTGCTCTTCAGTCTATTTGTTCATGAAACTAAAAACAACTAAAATAATTTAAAAATATCTGAAAACATTTAGCACAAAAACGTAAATATTTATCGGAATATTTATATAATTTCAATTATGATGAAAATGTTTAAAAATAATAAAAAAGGATTGAATCAACAACACCTTATCCTATAAATATAAAGGGCAATTATGACGTTTTTGTTTCAAAAAATGTTGCAAAAGTTTCTGTTCAGTTTTGTACAAGAGTACATGCAATACGGCTGTACGTGGAAAATTCTATCCTTTATAACTCCGAATTAAACACAGATTTTTTGTCTGAAGGAAGTTTCGAAATGTGGAGAAAGGGTGCAAGGAGATCTTTTTTATACTTAGTTAAAAAAATTTTAAGATTCGCCACTAACTGCCGTAATACACAAAGTTTTTAATCAAAGTACTGCATACTAAAGAATTGAAAAAAAAGAAAAAAAGGAAATAAAACGTGTGTGTTTTTATCTGTTCCTTTTTTTTTCTGTTTAATTAAGGGGAAAAAAGTAAGTACAAAAATCAAGTTTGCCTTCCTATCAACAAAACGAACGAGAAAATGCCAGATTCAACTCATAAAACTAAAAACACTCAAATAACGAGGCAACAAATGATTTTATTTTTTATATAAATGTTTTTTTTATAGTAAATATTTTTATTTTAATAATTTAACTGATACATTAAGTTTTATTTGGTAATGAAAAAAATAATACAATTTGATTTCACTAGCATTTATCACAGACATAGTTTCTACTCCCTCACTCTAAGTATCAGAAATATTGCAGTGACTAAGAAAAGGAAAAAAAAAAACAATGCTTAAAACAAATATTTTTCATCTTCATAAAATGATTAGCTAAATTAATTAAAAAAAGACTTACTATTAATTTTTTTTAAATCAACAAATTACTTTTTGTGTCCTTTTATAAACTCATTACTGTCATTTTAGGATTAAAAAAAAGACCAGTGTGGAGTTAATTATTTTTTAACTTTTTTTTTCTCCATTCGTTACATTGATAATATTTTTATTGTAAGAAAAAACATTAGCATAAATTGATATTTTAATACAAAAAAGTCTTAATATATTTCTAAGCAATAGTTGATGAGCTTAATAGGCAGTATTATAATAATTATATATAAATTATTAAACAATTACTTTAATTATATCTTTGCAAAGTTAAACGAAATAAAAATAAAAACTCGACAGTAATTATTTTGCAAAAAGAAAAAAAATAAATAAATAAATAAAATAAAAATAAAATAAATAAATACATAAATAAAGGATGCTTATAGGATAATATGGTTAACTGGATTGTTGAACGCGGAGTGATTTCTGGAATTCCGTCTTTAATGACCCTTACTTTATTATCTACAAACTTTTCTCTCATACTATAGTCAATTATTAAAAATTTCTGATTATGTTTAAAGTTCTTTCCATAGGAAAGCCGACTTTTTTATTATTATTTTTGAATTTTATGATTTAAACTTTTACGCAGTTATTTAAAAATTAATAATTGATATTATACATTTTAAAAGAAGAAACCAATTAAAAGAAATCGCAGCAAAAATCTCAGCATGGAAATTCCTAACATTTTTATTTAAAACCATTTTGTCTTGCAATTTTATTTTTACATACCTTTTCAGTGAAATATACACTGAGTGAGCAGTGAAATACGAAAATGCTAATTCAAGTGTGCTACCCGTTCCCAGCAGATCAGAGCCGAATTTAACTCTATGCCGCCCCTAGGCAGATTTGAAATCTGCTGCCCCCTCCCCCTTAAAAGAAGCAAAATTTCCTTGACTCAAAAACACACAAAAAAGTGTTCCCGAAATTTAAACTGTCAAGCTTATGAAGAAATGATGACGCTTCACACTCGGGGGCGGCCTCGATGGGAGGTCAAAGCAATCTCCCCAAATTATTCCTTATTCTTAAAATGTTGCTGACGATTCGGCAAATCTGGAGATTATATTGCAACGTAGAGATTCATTTTTATTTAATTGTTAAAAAATGGTTTTTTAACGATGCCTAAAGTTCCTTCTCATTAGATGTTATGTACGTATGTATGATATGAATGTAAGCTCGTGTTTTATCATTCGGTATATTTAGAATTTTCCTCCTCCCAAAAATTTTAGTTCGATATGCCTCTGTTTGCATTAAATTTTATACATCGTTCATGACTCAAGTACTATTAAACGATTTTGAAATCGAAACTCTAGTTATTTAATAGCTGTCTATATAGCTGAATCTTTGATGAGCACTAAACGTTAAAGTCTTAAGCGTTTTTAATTTTATCAGTTGTCATCGTTATTTAAAGCAGCATCTTTATCCTTTCCTTCAACAAATTAACGATTTGAATAATTTCCGTTCACTCACTTCCGTTATTACGTTCACTCACTTTTGTTCTTACCACTCTTCACTGTTCGATGGTAGTATTTCATTAGTAAATTATAACTGGATTGCATTGCAAGGCATTGCATTGCAGAGTCCAAAGCTTCCGCTTTTGAAAACTGCCCATTTGAAAAAAAAAAAAAAAAGCATCACGTTTCTAAAATTTTTGAAGACTCTTTTTTGTTCTCCGCGCGGTTTATAATTTAGTACGTTTTCTTTATTTAAAATCATTTAGCTTTTTGTCTCGTCACTCATTTTAATTTACCTCCGAGACTTAATATTAAGAGAAAACAATTTTTAAAAATTAATAATGTAAAAACGAAATTAAACATCAATCACTCAAGAAACCAGTACTGAATAAATTTTAGTATATCACTAAAAATCTTAGTCTAACTATAATCTTGTTGCGACTTTTGGCCAAACGCAACGAAACTTTTTGAAATCGACTCCCGCTTTTCGTCTTCACATATTTGATTTTCATATGATGTGTGAAAGTAATCATTGTTAAATTACAGGAAAAAATCGTCTCTGCGGAAAGTGAAAGAATACCAATATTTCACTTTCAAGAATAACAAATTAATTTAAAAAATGTGTGGTGAAAGCGAAATTTGCCATCCCTGAAAATTTTGCTGCCCTAGGCAGCTGCCTACTCTGCCTGTTGGGAAATTGGCCCCTGCTAAAGATACATCACTAATTTGAATTGTATTTGGAATTTGCCTCGTGAACGAGAAGAAAATTCTCAAGTAATAGGGAAAAGAAAAAAAGAATTTACGCTAAAAGTTTCGTTAAGTTCAAGAAATTCACCCAGCAGCGAAACAGTGAAACTCCGGGATGTGCCAGTCCAGGTTTATTAGAAACATCGCGCAAAATCGATAAAACCACAGAAGCATCGATGAAAGCGTTTCCACTCCCAATAACACGACTCACGCACGACAGTACGTGAAAAGGAAGACTAAATATATATTGTAGTTTTTATCCTGTATTTAGGGGCTGCAGCTAAGCAGTGTTTAACCAGTTTTGGGTCAGCTAGCGTTAACTCCATTCACGTGATTACCATTTCGACCAGTCACGCCATGGCGAAAACATATTGATTGATGATCCTGACTTCCCCGCGCGGGAGTGACTATCCCCCAAACGACTATTGCAATTTTATAGCAGATTTAAAAGCTTTTCGATAGAGCTCCCGCCTTTTATTGTACGGAATCGACTTTGTCGAAGCTAATTCAATTAAAAACCTAAGAGTAGACAAAGGAGTTTTAAAACCGACAAAGCAGGGAAGAGCATTTTAAATATTTCCAGCAATTCATAATACTTTCAGACTTTTTTTTTCCTTTTTTTTTTAATGCGTATTAAAACTGGTAGGCTGTTTGTTTGTAAATGATAACTATGCTTGTAAAAACATTTAAATATTTTGATTCATCTTGGAAATTTTGAACTTTGTATTTGGGTAAGGAATAAGTTGTAATATATTAACTTAACAAATCACATTACAATTATATTGAGTTTGTCTCAAAAATGATTTCTCATAATTTAGGTTTAATTAATTTTGTGCCTAATTTCCTTCCTGCTGATGTTCTGTTTATTTTATATTTTTCTTTGATGTATTCAGTTCTGAATAATGGTGCTCTTGCTTGGGGCCAAACAACTAAACATAATCTAAATAGAATAAATATTTTATTGAAAAGGTTTCACAGAATAATTAATAGAGATAATATTGTGGGTAACAGTAATAGAAGCTTTTTAAAGACCGCGGGACAAATTTATAAATATCATGTTGGTATTTCTATGCATGATTTAGTAATAAATGGTTTGAATTTGGAAATAGTAACAATCCGTGAAATGGTTCACAATTACCCCACTAGAAATCGTGGAAATATCATGCCTATTAACGCAAAAATAAATCTATTGTTTAATGGCATTAACTCTTACGGACCAAGATTGTGGAACACCTTACCCATCTGTTTAAAAACCATAAATAGTAGAAATTTGTGTAAGAAAAGTTAAGTGTAAAAAAAATCTTATCCTCAACTCTACTGCAGTTAATTTAATATAAAGTAGCATATTTGTAATAGTATACTTTGATTTTGTTATAAATTTCGACCTACTTTTTTGCATAACTTGTGTTGTGTTTACAGGGTGCGGCAAAAATGGTAACTTTTTAATAGTATAATTTTATGAAACAAATTTTAACAAATTTGACAGGTAATAAAAAGGACTTGGCAATGTTTGATATGCAGAGCAATCCTTTTTTTTTACTTACTCTTTTTAAACTACAGAGTATATTAAATGGATGAATTAAATGTATGACGTATTTAGCTTAATTTTAATACCTTTTTGTATTTTGATTTACGGAACTAATTTTAACACATTGTACGTAGATAACCCAAGAGCTATTTTAAACTAATCGCCACTACTGGAAACCATCCGTTTACTGAACACAACTCCTTCAGCATTGACAGCTATTTTGAACAGCAACAGGGACTGTATTCATCTTTTTTTCGGTTTTTCTCTTTGTTCTTTTTTTATTTACTAAATAAGTAGCCTTTGTAGGGGAATTGGAGGGCTAAATGATGTAGTTAAGAAAACTTACCCCTTCCAAAATCAACAATTTGGGAAACTTGTTTTGAAAATTACAGTACATAAAAGAACAATTTTATAGTAAAACTGGCATTGAAACTTTATTTTTTTTAAATTTTGCAGTAATATTTTGTCTTAAAATATAGAGGTAGATTTTTACTTGTTTTGATGGGGAAAAGTGAAAAATAACTTTTTTAAAAATGAAATACTTCTCAAATGATTATTAAAAATATTTTTAAAAATGAATGAGTAAATAAAATAATAAAACAATAGATAATGAAACAAGAAACGAATACATAAAAAGCAATTAATACACGAGAAAAAATGAATGAGTGAACAAAATAACGAAAAAGTGAAATAAATGAGTGAATTAATAAATGATGGAATGTAAATGAATTATTTAATATAATAATCAGCTTATTATTAAATAAATGAATATTGCACCGAAAATTAGTTGGTCTCAATATTTAAAACTTTTACTACAAGAACTTTATCTTTTTATAACAACAAAAATAGTTTTTGACTTACAACAAAATGACAACAATGAGAATGAATTTAGGAAAATTGCTTGTATTATCATGTGCTTTCATTTTCTGAGTTAACTTTTTCCTGACCGGAATAAACTACGTATGTTAGGTACTAGTTAAAATGTTACGAGAAAGGTGAAGCAAAAAACAGGATAAATATTTCAGTTTCACTTTGCTACGTCGTTTCACTTTTTTAAAGTGTGGCCTTGACCAATGGGATCTTTGACATTGCTTCCTATTGGCCAATTTCTGTTTCCTATAAGCAGTTCTTCTTTCGCTCTTAGTTTTATGCTTTTTAACTGTCACTTTTTCTTTCTGATTTTGTTATTTTAGGCTATTTTTCCAAGTATCAAAAGTCGCAGTTGTATCTCATTTTAATGACCATAACTGAGCGTTAAAATGTATTCTTTAGATGAAAATAATTTTTAAACTATAGACTCAAGTAAGTTGAAACACCTTAAAGAGCTTCGAGAGGTAGTCTTTCTGCTATGATAGTCATTAAATTAGCACACAATAAACAAAAGACTTAATGTACATTTAACTTCTTAATAAATGAAAATGCAGCAAAGCTGAAAAGTGAGGCTAACTGGTCAAGATTTATTTGTTTCCATATAAACAAACACTCTTGAAAAGTGTGGTGAAGAATAGAAATTACTTTAAAATAATTAAAACACAATCCTGGAAAACTATGGTGTGAAATGGAAATTTGTTGGAAATGGAAAACATTCTAATTATCTTATTTGCGAATGAACCTGAAGTGGAACTGAAAGGGATGCAAGGCGCTTGAAAAATTTCATTTAATAAGAAAGAGTATTGATTCAAGAATGAGTAATAATAGTAGAAAAAACGATTGCAAAGTATTTTGTCTTTCTTTCAAAAAGAAGGGTACTAAGCAGACAATTGTTATTAAGTTTCAAAAATATTTGTCCCCTTTGTTTTCTTTCAAACTGGTAGATATATACAGGGTGGCCAGTAATTAACGCGCTGATGTTAAAAAAAATTTTTCTCGAAAACTAATAATTCAAAACATTCTATGAAAATTCTTAAACAAAGTACAATGCATGGGAATTAGTTTAATACTTGTTCGATGTGTCTTCCATCTCTAACTATAATATGGCGAAACGAATAGTGAAATTCTGTATCACTCGGTGAAGGGTCGAAGTTTCAATGCGTTCAATAACTGTTTGAACCGCAGTTTTCAAGTCCTCGACATTCTAGTGTATTTCCAGCGAAACTTTGTATTTGATTTAGCCATACAAAAATGAATCGCAGGGGTTCAGGTCCGGAGAAAATAGTGCCCAATCAATTCCCATATTTTTCGATTTTGGGTACCCTACAGCCAAAATCTGCTCCTTAAAGTAGATTTCAAAAAATTGACAATTCCTTTCAAAAGCGTTAATTACTGACCACCCTGTACATGTTTAGCACAAATGAATGACCAGACCTAATCAAAAATTTAACCCCATCATAACTTTTCTCAGTCCTGCTAATATAAATCCTGCCTCTAAAATAAGCCGGAATTAGGGTCGTCATTCAAAAAATCGTCAAACGCCAGAGTCTTATTCATCGACAAGATAAGAGTTTTATTCCTGAATGACAACATGCAGACGAAAGGAATATGGATATTTGAAACGAAACGAACGAATGCGCTTGTTACAATCTTGAACGTTAAGTATTTGTTTATAATATGTCGAGTTACATACGAACGTTTATCAATGACTATGTTCCAGAAGAAATAGAAGGTCGGATCCAGCTTTTCGTTTTGAAGGGCATTATTAATAAAATGTGATTATTAAAATCAGAAAAAAGGGAGGGGACATAAGTATCATATTTGAGAGAAGCAAGAGGCTCTAGGCCTCTCTCCCAGTAAATTATCTATCTGAAGTTCCCAAAACGCGGTTTTAGGTTAACTTTGGTCGTTCTAAAGATAAATATGATTCATCCGGTGATATTGCAAAAACCCCGGTGATTATTCATAATCACCGCTAAAAATGGTAAATGTGATAAATTATTGAATATTTATCAAACTTACCGGTTTATTTATATGATCCCTAACCAGTGTCGGGAAAAGTATTAAAAGTATATAGTTTTACCAGAAATCAGTTCATAATGTACGAAGACTTAATTTGTTTAGGCTGTTTTGAACATTTTGCAGTTTTCAATGCATTTTGCAACAGACATTACATTAATGTCGTTCCTAGCATAGATTTTTTTTTGGGGGGAGAGGGAGGGTAACAATTTTTGATGCATTGTAGAAGTAAGAAGAAAATAACAATTTTATTTATATGGTGCAACGAAAGTTTATTAAAAAAAAGACAAGTATAAATTATGAAAACATTTTATTCAAAATTTATCCCAGATACATATGTATCTACCCTCTGCCCACAATGTTGTACTCCAATTTCCTTTGAAATTCAATCAATTGAATAGTTTAAGATACATTCTACGAAATAATTCGAATTTATTACATTCCCCATCACGAGTCGAGGATTCTATTATACATGAATCGATAACTTCGCGAAAGATTACATAATATATTACTTTTACCACGTTTGTATAATCACCGGTAATTACATACAACACCAGTGTCAGGGGTGTGCACGGGGAGGGGGAGGAACACCATTTGGACCGGGCCTGAGCCTGAAGGGGCCCGAGATTTTGAAAATGAGGAGTGAAATATATGTAGGGACGTAAACATTATGGAGGGGGGCTCGTAAAAGTCATTTGTTGACTGCCCCCAAAATTTATGTGCACGCCTCGACCAGTGTACATACAACCCCCCCCCCCCACACACACCAGTATAAAACCATATTTATCTTAACATATGCAAGCATTCACTGCACTTCTCAAAGTACGCTAATTAACAAGGAAACAAAAATATGTTCTAGAACATTGCTCTGGATTTATTGCACTAGTTGATCAAATCCGTATTCAATTAAAAAACCCACAAAAATGTACAAACTCAATTATATTACCCTGCAGTACACATTTTTTAATTATATTTGTTAGGGAAAAACTAAGTTTCGAAGATAGCATAATTTTATATTATATATATATATATATATATATATATATATATATATATATATACTAGAGGACCCGACAGACGTTGTTCTGTTCAAACTTTGTAAATTGAACAGTTAAAAAATTTCAATAAACTATCAAGTGTTTGAACCGTTTTGTTGAAAAAAATAAGTAAAAAGAAAAGGTTTTAAGCTGCTTGGTGTCAGAATGCGTATATTTATTACAACTTGATTTATCTAAAGCCCACTGAGCAGTTGTTTTATTAACTATTTTTTCTCCCGTATATGATGGTTTGTTCCTTCAGCCATACTCAAAGCATAAAAACCGTCCTCAGATATTAAGTGTAAAAAACTAACTACCCATCCAGAACAAACGGGAAATCCCGCTGCGACATCCCTCATATGAAAAAGAATAAAACAATCAAAAGGATATCGTTTAAAAAAATGATAAAGGTAAAAACAGTTCTTTGAATAAGTGAAAAATCACTCATCCCTCCCCCCGCTCCCGATGCAAAATAAACACATCCTTCAACTAAAATGACTAAAAACTCTTTAAAAACGAAAAGCAATTCTTTGCAATTTGAAATAATTCGCCAAATAAACAAATAATACAATAAATTACATTAACAGTAGCTTTAAAATGTAAACAAATGATCACGCAACTTTGTTGTTTATAGCCAAAGTCGCCAAGCCACCACGTTACTGTAATCCAGCCGATCAGTGAGCGAAGCCAACTCCGACCGATTAGCGGTCCGATCTTTTGAACAAAAACTTTTTAAACTTCATAAATTGCCTAATTTGTTCTTCCCCCCAAAGATAAAGATCTTCCACTGCACTGATCTTTTGTGTACAGAACTACCCTGTTGTAAGTTATCTGGACGATTTGTTTCATCTTTAAATTCCATCATCTTTTCCTTTAATAATGTACTGATTAGTTAGATAATCTTTAAAGTATTCTTGACATTGGTGCCAAAACTCAGATGGATTTCAGCCGAGAAACAAATGTTGCTAGGTACGGTACTTTCTGATCATTTGGTTAGGAAAACCTAAAGCACCGATCAGGTCTCATGATCTACGACGACAGAATACACGTTTTGCGTGAATCTTGCAGTACTTGACTTTGAAATATATCACTGAAACTAAAATCGTTGCCTTCAAGAGATAGATAAATGAAGGCTTCACTCTCTCTTTGAACTCTCTACGTTTTATCTATTCTCAGTTGACATATCACAGTAGGAAATTATTATAAAAAGCAGAGCTGGCTTTCTTATTGTCCTTTGGCAACGGGTTTAATATTTATTTCAGTTCTCGCTCAACAATATGTAAAAATAAATGTTAATCATTTGGGAGATTTTGCCATACTGTTTTAATTAAGTAATTAATACAATGTTTAAATTAATTAATTAATTAACAAAAACGTTTCCGATTCGATCCATCGCACTTCGAAACCATGCTTGCCACAACTTAATTACATATAAAAAAAAATTGATCAAAATCGGTCCAACCGTTTAAAAGCCTTATTATGACAAACGTACGCATATAAGATTTTTATACATTAAGATATATAAATATATATATATATATATATTATGGTAACTCTTTATATATGCTGTTCCTTATTTGATACACAATGATGATTGCGATATAAATAAATGTACATCTTTTGCGGACACACAATAACACATTTTCTTGGAGAAATCGGGATGTGATGTCTTTCCGAGTTGGCAGAAAAAGGAACATTCTCCTTTCTTCCAAAGAAACCATAATGAATAAAGAATGCTTTCTATTTTAATGGAATTGATAGATGACGGAAGACAGGACGTTAGTTATTCATTTGCGGGCATTCTGAAGCAATGTGGTTTTTGATGGTTTTATGGCAGTTTATTATCGCTATTAATCATAGTTGACTAAGGGTAAAGAATGGCATTTCTTGATAATAAATCTGGCAAATGGAGTAATTCTTCATCAGCTTTATACATTTCGGAGATCTAGCCCTACGACAGCGGGAAGAACGGGTAATTTTGAGAGGGATTATAATCCCTCAGTATGAAATCTCAAAACGGGTATATAAATTCGAGCATGTACTAAGATTAAGTGAATCAATTAACCAACGTTTTGAAGCACAAAAATTGTAAATTACTGCAGACACGTGTTTCGGTGTTACAAAGAACACATTTTTCAATGCAAAAGAAGTGTGATCTTCTGGATGAAAAGTCACCAGAGGAAAGGCTTTCCATCTAAAAAAAAAATCCATTCTTGAATCCTGATTTTTTTCATACATGTCACATTAATATTTGTCACATTAAGTATATGTATCATTATTCCACTCGAAGAGATATTTGTCAATTCCTGAAGTTTACGAGCCACAATTGCTGAATCTGACTTCACTACTGTCAAGCTCTTTTTAAAACATTTTTACTATTTCTTGCAACTGACAGGAACTTCTTTTTCACCTGGCATTGAGCAAGTCTTTTGGTCACATTCGTGATGATTTCGGAATTTTTCTCTCTTTCTTATTCTATTATATATCTGTTTAGGTTTTATTTTTTATTCTTTAAAATTGTGGAAAAAATAACGCGTGGGGTTCAAAATTTTACAATCTTTCGTATCCGAACGTAAAGAAGCATATTAATTTATTTAATAAATTTGTCGAATCCCGATAAATTCTATTTTTATAGCTTTGTATTTTTTGACCCCCACCCCCCAAGCCAAAGTTTTTTTTTTTTTTTCAAATTTTTGAAAAGCCACTTACAGCTACTTATTTAGCGTTATTTTAAGTCTGATGCAAGCGTAACCTCAGTAATTTTTCAAATGTATTTCAAAAGCTATAAATATCTTTTAAACAACACCATCCGGGCTTTTATTATTTTCCGTGACATGCAGGGGCGGCAAATAGGGGAGTCAAGAGGGGGCGGTCGCACCCCCAAATTTTTTGAGAGGAATGATAAAAAATGAGCAAATTCAATTTACGTAAATCGCCAATCAATGTTAAAGAAAAACAATCTTGCTGGTTCTCCGTAATGGTTGATGAAACTTGACACATTTCAACACTTGAGCAAGCGTTTTCCGTTTTTCAAATTTTTTAGAAATTCATCAAGCCTTTACCGGCCTTTTTAGAACAGAAAAAAACTGATGAAGAATCCTGGTTAATTTTAACTAACGACTTAATTTCCCCATATAGACTAAATGTCTCGTTCTTGTGTGCTCTGCGTAACGATGGTTAGAGGCTCGTGCAGTGGTGTGGCTGCATGATTTTCACAATAAAATGACTTGGTATTTTACTTTCATTGTTACGCTCATACTTTTAAGTGTGTCTATTTAATGAGTGTTCATCACTTTCTTCTGCTAGAAACACGTTTCAGCTGCTCAATGCATAGTATGCTTTCACAGATACTCTTTAAAAATACATACTATTTTTGAAAAAAAAAACTCACATCAACAAATATCTTTTCTGGGGGCTCTTTAACTATTCAATCTCCCCCCCCCCATATCTTATATGTTTAAACGAGCAATTCTTGTGGGTATATATATATTTCGTATCTCGAAAACGGCTCTAACAATTTGGATAAAATTTTGGATTTAATTGTAGTTTTGCATTCTAAGTTCATCTACATCAGTGTTTTTTCTGTAAAAACGCGATTTTTTACAAAAAACAGTTTTTTAATATAAAGTCTAATTAAGTTAAGCCTTGAAGTAAACTGTGAATTAACGCATCAGGCAAATATAACAAAAACGATTTGCAAATATAACAATAAAAATGTGTCACTTTTCGCTTAAAATTTTAAACTTGCTTTGGGTTGCCAGGCTTGGCTGATATTGGCCACTTTGGCTAATTTCAAACACACTTAGCTGAAAACAAATTCAAAAGCATTATGTAAGTCGATGTAAGGCTTTTTTCTTTTTTAAGTGAAACTATTGCTAGACCGTCTTATTTTATTTTATTTATTTATTTTCTTTTTACACTTCAAATAGTTTAACATGTTTTTTAAATCACGCATCTAAATTTTATTTCGAAGAAACGTATGTCTTAAGACTGTTTATGTTTTGTTAAGACAGTTTTTATCATTTGTTGGAATGGTTTGTGGATCATCAGTTTTGATGGATATCATGCTGTATGTAGCATTTTCTGGCGTAAAGTGACCAACTACACTAAAAGTACTTAGTCAAAAAGAAAATCTCGATTGGGATAAAATCGCGAAGTGCATCATAGTATGAAAGGAAGTATTCGGTTAAAAACCGATTTTACCATAGCAAAACTGGCTAAGGTCAAAATATTTTAATTACTGGCAAGAAAATTGTGTAGTGGAAACAAAGTAACAGATAGTTTAAAGCAAAATGTTAATTTAATTACATTCAGAATCTTCTTTGTTTGGTATTTTAGTATTATAAAGAAGGTCGAGTGCTTAATATTTCGTTAACGTGAAGCTTTTCAAGTATATTTGAAAACATATTGAACCTTAAAAAAGCACGAGTTGACAAAAAATAATTCTTTTAAAGCGGAGCGAGGCTCGGTCGTCCAGGTACTCATGATAATACTTGCTGTTAGCCAATATGTGCTTTGTTCTATACTGAGGTAATTCGTATTTAAGAAACTCGACCCTCCAAATGAAATGCTGAAATGCCGCCCCTGGTGACATGCCCTAACATATGCAAGTTGATTCACATGCACAGAAAATGAGCAATACAGCAATTTGACTCACATTTTCATTCTGTATTCAATTTATTTAATTATTATTATTTTTTTGGTAAAATTTTAGAAACAATGCGAGTTTAACATTGACAGCACGTAGTTTATTCCATATCAATTGGCTACAGTACTCAAGTCCACTTCTAATTTTTCCAGGGCGGATGCAAAGGATGTATACTCAATGGAAACTTTATTGGTAAACAACAAAAATCATGCCGACTTTTATCCAAAAATATTAATTATTCAATGCCTTTCAGGGAGTGGCAGTTAACCCCCCCCCTTAATGACGGGCCTGACTGAAAAACATACTGCAGCCAACTGAAATTGGCAACAGTGAGTGTTTGACGAACTAATAAAGGTTTTGCCATGTATTATTTTTCCCTTAATACAAAAGCTTAATCTATACACTTACTCAAAATTTTTATTTTACTACAATTTGAAAAAGCAAATAAAAAAATGCCCTTTACATAAAGCATAAATTTCTCAGCTGCTTATGTTACTTCCATTTAACCTCTAGTAGATAAAAGTAGTTCAAAAGATTCGATAAATCACTATAAAACTGCATTCCATTCATTAAATATATCGTAACAGAGTAGATAAAAAAGCCGCCTCTCGTGGGAATATTATTTCTATTTTAGTGCTACACACATAAAAGCAGAAAGGAATTCATTTATACAACAATTAAGATCTTCTGAAATAACTTGGAGTTTTGTAGATAAGATTAAGTTTCAACTGGCGGAAGCATAAACACAGTAAAATTCTGTCTAAACGAAAATATTTTATAGAGATAGTTTGGCAATTAAATTTTAGTTAATCAACGGAATTTAAAATTGAGCTTTACTAATTCAATTATTTACTTATTTTTTACATTTTAACTATTTCCAATATGGTGCGGTATGAAATTACTTCAGGCATTCACGACCACGATACGATAATTGGTTCCGTATGGATCTTCATCGAGGACACATTCGGGATTTCATTACTGATAGATCATAAATGGTTTTAAATAGGATTTTTTTTAAAAACAATGTCCTTTACTGTAAGTTTGTTAATAATGCTCGTAAGTTGAAATCAAAATATTGAGGCCACCAAAAGGTACCAATCAATCTGATCGTCAACGTCCATAAGCAGCTCCTTTTAACATTTTAGCTTTATTTCTGTATCTCTTTTTGAACTGCGCAAAAGAGGTAACGCTATGACATTGAACATAATCTAGTGTTTTGTATCGAGAAATATTGATAGCGGCAGTGTAAAAGAACTGAAAAAGCTAGTAACATTTTATTTCAAAAAAGTCTGATAGAAGTGAAACATCAACTCTAAACTGTTGAGATGAGGAGTCTCACACAACCTGTCTTCAAACATTTTGTAAATGCTCACATATCATCGCCATAGAGCAACAGTAAGCTACCTAATCCTCCCATAATAATCCTACTGCTGTTCTGAGGCGACGATATATGATTTCATACGTATATATGTTTTATTTACGGTACTGCTTCAGTTATATTTGTGCAAATAGCACACAAGACATTGGAAATTTTCCTATTTTAATTTGCTAAATTTTGTGCATTGCACAAAGGATATAACTCTGGGGTTACATACGCCAAACATCACCACTAACGTTACAAAAAAAAAATATCACTTCACCAGTTAAGAGTAGATTGCATATATTTTTTCTCATTTTTAAGATGCTTTATTAAGCCCTACAAGTAATGAATATTTAATTATTCTCCACAGAGTTGAACGTCACTTCACAGAATTCACTTTTATTTCGCAAAACCTGTCGGAAGTTGAACCAACTTCATTCTCGCTGCCCGAACCTCTAGGATCATCTGCGAGTTAATATCATTATCGATAAATGTTCTCCTTAGACTTGAAATGTACGTAAGCAGCATGATCTAGTCAATCGGCGTTTTTCTTGACAACCCTCATTTTACCTTCTTTTATGTTTGTTGTTGGATTTCACTGTTGGATAGTATCATTCTGTTTGCTGCTTTTACTCAGATGCATCGTATTAAGTTTTTAGCAGTAAGTTAGCGTCAGTAAGCCAGAGGGCTAAGACCAAAACTACATGCTATATACCAGACATCACGGTAATCACATCCTGAGACTGCAGTCTCAGGATGTAATGACTGGGCTGTCTGGTACATGGCATCGTATTAAGTTGCTTATAAAGAAAGTTGAAATTTTTGTTCATTTTATTGCTCAGCTTAATGCATATTTCTGCACCTTCAAGAGGAAAAAGCAATTTAATCTAATTTGGAATCAAAAAGTCGCTGAACTGAACTGTTCATCCAGGACCAATCATAAGCTTGCATTAAACAAAGCATTAGGAACATATTTTCTCTTGTCCCGGTTTCCTCCCAATCCATTTAAAGAGCAATCGCCAGCGTTCTGCTATTTGAAGCTCCTATCTGTTGAAAGTATAGCCTATGGAATCCCTGCATCCCAAGAGGAGTACTTGATTCCATTAGGCAATGTGAGTCAGATCCTATCACCAGCAGCGGCATTGATGTGTTGCAGGAAATCTCAATAAGGGTGAGTAATTTATGCACGGGGTACGATGCTCTTGAGTTTGAATGCTGCTGTCCAAAACGTTTCGGGGATGAGGACGCACTGCCATTGACATGACTATGAAGCTAAAGAATGAAATCGGTGAGGAAGCCTTTGTGTCTGCTTCCTTAGCTCAGCATTTAAAAAATATTAACTACTTTAGGTTCCATTTGAAAATTGATACATACCTGTTATGTGTACAATTTTATCAAAAATGTCGTTAAGGTTAGAGTTGGCAATACCACAGCTAGACTCTCGTTCAGAGACGATACAAGCTTCTTTGTGTTTTTTTCCTCTCTCTTTCTCTTTTTTTTTTTGTGAAGATAAAAATTTAAATGATAATTAACAATCCTTTGAAGCTCGAAAAAGATCATTTTAAGTACTTGGAAGAATGTGTGAAGCCCCAAAACTCATTTTCAGAAATGAAAAATGGACTGCTTAGTAAATCAAATTATTAAAAAAAAAAAAAAAAGAAGTACCTTTAATAAACTTCTATACACATTCCTTTCTACTTCTGAAGAATTACTTCACGGCATTAAACTCCTATCTAAATTAACTTAAAAGCAATTCCTTTAAATACGTAATCTTCATAGAATTTTGCCATGTAAAAATTTTACGGTTCATACAAAAATATAGGTAAATCGGTACCTCCATTAAGCATGCACATCAATTGTCACTCGATACTTAATGTTATTCATTTTTCTTTAATCCTTTATGTTTCTCATTTTCATTAAACTCCTTAGCGTTATTAACTTTCAAAAATGTAATTAATCCATAAATTCTTCAAAAATAAATATTATAAAATGAGAAGATTTGTGATGTATTTTCGCAAGGAAATTTGAAATGGCAGAACTTATTGAGGATTATTTAGAGAAAGAGGATTACTGAATACGAGTTCAAAAGATACTGATGGACAAAAGGACGAATTAAAATTATTGAAATAGGCAGAACACGAAAGATAACTTAAAAAGGAGGCAAACGCTTCTGAGTTTGTAGTGCAGAGATTTTTAGTCCTTTTTTTTGCGGGGGGGGGGGTCGCACTGATGAAGATTTTACTCAACATAGAGATATATTTATTCATGCATCAATAAAATGTTTCAGAAAACTTATCTATTTTTGATCCGATCCATTATTTGCATCACGTGTGTCAAATGATCATTTACTACCATGATACAAAATCTCCGAATGTGCCATCGGATTGCAGATCAATATCAATCAATGTGCATATCAAAAGCAATGATAAAAAATCGGAGAAAATTGAAACCATATGAACATTGAATATCTCATTTATATTTTTTTAAATTTTTAATTGCTTTTTTATCTTTATGTGACAATTTACTCACGCACTGTGCGCAATGTATTAATTTTACGATAAGTTCAGGATTTTTTTGTGATAAGTAATGTTACGAAGTGTTGCTTTTCTAATGCACTTCATTTTCTGAAAAAAGAAAAATATATACGAATGGTACACAATGTTTTACCTAAAACTTTTTTTGCAAACAAGTGAAATTGAACATTATTGTAAGTATCTAAAAAATTAAAAGACAATGCAAATTTTTCAAACTCTAGTAACACAAATAAAACATAATGTACCAAAACTGCCAATCAAATTTCCACGCGATAAAATTATATCCTTATATAGGGTTCCAAGAGCTTTTGAAAATATCGCATTTAATAATAAAAATTCCACACTTAAAATAAAACTTGACTTTTTAAGTAGATATTATAAAATGAGTTCTTGACTGTAACTACAACATAATTTTGAAGCTAAAATACTCATTCCCAAACGTTTGTCAGAGAAAGATTGGAAACTGAAAAACGCCCTTATTGAAAACTAAAATGCTTCAAAAAAAAAAAAAAAAAAAAAAAAAACTAGCTTCTCCACTTTTAAATTTGAGACTCTAAAAACTAGTGGAATTCTTAAAACGTTTTCTAGAAATACGTTCGTCGGAACTGACGTCAATTTTTATAATTAATAACAACATTTAAGTAATTCATTTACACACGTATACCTAAGTTTAACACTGAAAACGGCATTGTTAATTTATTATTATTAAATTTCAATCACTGAAATTATAGTTGCTACATAAATATGCTTGAAATGTTGTTTGGAGGCAAAATTTCGTGATTTCAAGTATTTAACAGCTCTAAATATATGTTAGACATTGCCATTTGGCTGCGTGGTATGAATAAATAATGAAAAAATTCATTACTGAAATTACATATGCTCACATATGCACGAAGGAGACTTCGTGACATTTGTAACTTCATAACATATCATTTATGCAAAACTTTCACTTACACCACAAGTGAACGTTGCTTGTTGTGAAATGCAATTCAGTACAAGCAAAATATTTTATTTATATGTTTAAATATGAATTTTCATTTTCATCTAGTCCTGTTGTAAGACAGTTTACTTCGCTTAAGAATAGATGTTTCTGCTTTTATCAAATAATTTGATAAACGTAGCGAAACATTATAAGAAACTTAAAATATTAATATTTAAATTTGAATACTGAAAATAATTTATGTAAACAAATTAATATTCAAAATTATTCAAATAAAAAAAGCAAATTTTAAAAATTGAAATTTCATCACAAATTTTGTAACATCAAATTTTGTAGATGTTTTTTTCGATTTGCTTAGGATTTGGGTTTGTCGATGTCATGTAATTTATAATGCAATAAAAATAAATTACAATTAACGTTCATTTCTATTTTATTTATTCATAGCATATCATGGGTCATATGCCCTATCCATTGGCGTTGAGCCCACATTACGAAATAGCTGGCAGGAAAGAACACGCATGTATGTTTCAGAAATAATTTTTGAGTACGTATTTATTTCTTTGTATATGTTAATATGTCAAACTTTCACCAGTTTTATATTAGACAAAAATTGAACCTTGAATTCCAGTCAATTGAATATTTCTTATACATCAATACTTTTTTTGTAATTTTTCTCTGTAACTGTCCCTCCCAAGTAGAAGCAAATGTAAAAAAGAAGCCGTTTCCTACTCAAAGGGGGCTCAGAAATTTTTTCCCTAAAACAGGGATGTCCCTTTTCGGATGTGGTCCTTAAAAGAGGTACTACTGTAGAAGAGGTCATTTCTTGCCAACGCGTCTAGTACAAGTGAATTCCATTTAATATCTTGACCTAATCGCTTATTTCCAAAAAAGTTTCAAAATCATAGAAATTATTAATTTTTATAAGTAAACGATTTTACAGTTGCTAATTTACTTTTCGAAAAGAAGAGTTTTGTAACAGTTACAGAAACCTTTCCCAAACATGTGTTTACGAGTGTAAACACTTAAGATTTACTGTGTGAAATTGTTATGCCCCTATGGAATTCCATTAGTGGAATTCTATCCTTTCAGCACCATGAAATGCTTTTAAATTTGAGTTTAAGATATAATGAAATCTTGTTGATACCATTAAATTTGGTATATTTACATAGCGTAACGGGACCAGTAACAGACAAGGGTCCAATAACACACATTCTTAAGTTTGGATTTAAATAAGAATTTTTTGCGGGTAAAAGTGATGTTGCTGCCACTCGAGAATACGGTGCAACTATCTAGTGTTATCAGAGTGAATTTTGTGAGCCAGTTGGTATTTACAAGGCAGTGGTCGAAGGTTATGAACAGCCTCCACGAGGTCAGCAAGTGTTTCATGTTCATTTGAGTTTAATAAGGTTTTAGATCTAAAAGAAAGAGCTTTGCACATTTTGAAGAGAAAAGGGGAATTTTGTCCATTACTCATCCCTTCCCCATCTGTTAGTGGGTATCATCAGAATTGTCGGTGTCTGTTACTGGAGGGTTGGACTTTTTTCAAAATTGAGCAAATAAAAATAGAATTAACTAACTCAGACGATCCAGAAGCAGTCAAACGTTTGATCAGATGTAGTTGCATGAGAGAAAAATAGTTTTGAATGTCTGAATACATTAAAAGGCTCAGAAAATAAAATTAACCTGTGAGCGATGTCTTAAGCATGTCTGTTACTGGTGCCGTTACACTACATTGAAATTTCCAACATTTTTAAGTTCAAGGACTTAACTTTTATTAAGGGACTATAGACTCTCTGTAAAATATATAGTCGCTTTGATTCAACCTTATAAGTCTTAAAACCTTTTCTTCGCGCTAACAAACGGTTCTGTTTCGGGTGATAAAGCACGTACAAGAGGATAAGTTTTTTTTATAAACTAAACACAATGCTTTGAATAAATGTATTCTGAAAAGATTCTACGAAGTCTTTTCTACACAGAATATACTCTTTTTCCCCTTTAACTGTGATACATTGAACAAAGTTTTGTTTTTTAGTATGACTTATTTTGGAAGCGGTAAAAGTGATAATGTTTTTCTCCCATTGGGCAAAATAGTTTTCTTAATGTTTCAATGAAACTGGATTATTTAATGCTTTTAAATCAAAGGGAATCAAGATTATGTGAAGAAATAACACATTTATAAAAAAAGAAAAAAATAAATATTTCACCTGAATTGGAGTAAAACCAAGTTTTTAAACGCTAACGGAAAGAAAGTAAGCGAAGTGCAGTCTAAATATTAAGTAATAAAATGTACGTATGGTATCTTAATTTTCACGAAAACTTGAACTGGATGACAAGTATAAAATTATATTAAATAATAAAGTGTTACCCAAGTTTTACAAGGGTTTAGAGTTGATATTGGGATTGAAAAGAATCAGAATTTCAGAAATGATAAACAGAATAATTTAAATTCCATATATGGACCATGAAAATGTAAACCATAGAACAAAGTTTCAATTTTGGCAAAATTCTAAGTATTCCATATCATTTGAAATTTTGAACTATAGATTTTAATAATGTTTCAAGTTGAGTTTTAAACCAGAAATTGCATGTTGAAGTTTATCTTCGTTATAGCAAAACAAAAGACCTATACTGTCAAAAGTAATATATATATATATATATATATATATATATATATATATATATATATATATATATAGGTCATTCTCCAGGAAATGTAACTTTTGAAAAAATTTTCAATTTCGAAACCTTTTTTCTTTTCTTTTTTCATTCTTACATGAAAGTGTTACGTACGCGAAGTAACCATAAACAATAGCCCAGCTAAGTTCCAATTATTTTAATCATAAATTTAAAAAAATAAAAATGCATTGCTCACGATACATTTATATATATATAACTTTTAATAGTTTAAAAACCGAGGCCAATTTAATATGAAAGTAGTAAATTTTGTTAATAGTGTAAACAATGAGCTATTTTAATGAATAGCGAGAACCTAATATTAAGCTCTCTTAATTAAAGTACGGATTAATTTTTAGTTATCCTTTTAGTTCAAATGTGTTAAAAAATAGTATTTAGCAAATTTGAGAACATACTGGCAATTTATCATTTTAGTAGAAAAGTCTAATATTGATGTTTTTTCCCTCCATCATTCATTTTCACCTCAGAAATAATGACATTGATAAGGGCTAATAGATACATTTTTCAGGGAAATATATTTTTGTTCTTCATTGCTACAAACTGCACATGTTAAACATATAAAAACATGTTCACTGATTTCTTTACATTAATTTACATCCCTGAAATTGAAGTTCACGGAGGTGAGACACTTTTTATGAAATTTAGCTCCGATTTTTATTTAAAGCATTTCGTTCAAAAAGAATTTCCTTTTTAAATGATATTTTGTTTTTGAAACGAAACTTTCCTTTAACAAAAAAGAGTTTTTTCAGTACAATCTGAATTTTAGGTGCGTCTTCTAATTCGTAAAAAAACAATGTGGCAAAATCTGTAAAATATGACGCCTACTGCACATGAATTTTTGTTTAATAAACGAATATTTTAATACATTTTAGTCTTTAAATAAAATAACTTAAGAGTGCACAAAAAGGAAAGTAAATCATTGGTGTTCTATATTTGTGTCTATCACTCCATATTCAAAGAGATTACGTGCTTAAGATGCTTAGGTAATAGCTAAAAAAAAAACAAAATTCGAAAGAGAAAAAGTCTCACACTTTATCTATAAATAAAACAGTAAGTTTTCTTCGTATGAGCTCCTCTAGAATCAGTATTTGAGTCACGTTCAGCATCCGATCACGTATAATAGCTAAAGAAATGGACCCAGAAGTATCATTTCCGAGCAAGCAAGTGACCAGAGAACATTTGATTTAAAGTATTGAGATCCAGTGAAATACGCTTAGGTCTACGTGGGCAAACTATATTTTCATCTTGAGTTTGATTGACCAATAATATAGTTATAATTTTTATAATTTTTGTTTCTGTATTTTGTCGTTTTTATATTTTTCCCAAGATAAAAAAGGGTTTCAGGGTCTGATTTTGGAATCGATTCATGCAAGGCCCAACTATGATTTTTAAAGATACTGGGCCCAATTTATTTGGTGCCCCCTCCCCAGCTTATTCTATATACAGAAATATTTTGATACTTGTGCATTGAAGGTGTTAACACAGTAATTCTAAATCTTTCTAAATCTGGCGATATTTTGTATTACAATATAGAGATGATATAGTACACATACGATTGTATTAAACATTATAATATAAGATGTCAAACTTTTCAGGTTGAAGTAAGACATAAATATCAAAATTATGGTTGATCTAAATTGAATAGTGCAAAAAGAGATTACTCTTGGAGTGGTTTTGGAATTTAAAAAAGAAACTATATTTGGAGAATGTTTTTCTTCTTGATTCAGTATTAACAGCTTGCTATAGTGCGATATGAAATGAATCCGATTAAAACTTTACCTACAGATTTGGTGCCCTCCAAATGTTGGTGCTCTGGGCCGTTGCCCCATGTTCCCATGCTTTAATCTGGCCCTGGATTCATAGGATGATTTTTATGACGTGATGAATAGGGAGAAATGTCATGGTTTGGTAAAAGAAAAAGTCTTGCAGCGAATTGATTGTCCACAAGATTATGTATAGTTAAAAATAGTCACTAGCTAATTTATTAGGCAAAGATACAGACCCAGACGTATCATTTCTGAGCAAGGAAGTGACCAGAAATCATTTGATTTCAAATGTTGAGTTCCAGGGAAGTGTGCTTAGGTCTGCGCATGTAGTCTATATTTTCATCATGAACTTGACTAATAGTACAGTAATGAATTTTACGATTTTTCTTCTGTATTCTCTCGTTGTTCTTTATTTATTTCTTAGATGCAAGACGATTTCGTGGTCCTTTTCCGGAATTTATTATTAGCATGTTTTTCATGGCGTGATGAGCAGGAGAAATTATCATGGTTAGAAAGAACGCGAAGTTTTTTAGTAAATTAATCGTCCACAAGACTATATCGTGATTGTTTTTTCTCGTTGTCTATTCTCTATTTAAAACGCTACTTTAATATAATTGATACCGTAAATGGCCGCTAAATTAAAAACTAAAACTAAACTGTTTTGGTTTGGGATCAAAGCAAAATATTATATTGAAGAATTCAACGAAAGAAAACAAAATATAATTATTTACAAGCAATTTATTAGTTATTGAGGTCCCATATTTTCGAGCTGTTCATAACTATTGAACTTACTAACGCAACATATAACACACTGTTCTGCGTCTGGATTTTCTTCCTTTATTGGTGTATCATATTAAACTGTATCATAATAAACAATCTAAATGAGAATAATACAGCAAAAAAAAAAAAAAAAGACAAACATAAGGCATGTTTATAAGTGTCATGCACTGTCTCTACTGTAACTCCTTCCTTCATCTCTCCTTCCCTTCTCTGAATATGCAATCTTTAAGTTAGTGCTTATGGTTTGCATAATTCCTGATGCTGACAGAATATGTAAAGTGCCCAAAACACCATTTAAACGAGCTGATGTGTGCATCACATGACTTCCTTTTACTCCAATTTAATGTAATTTTCCAATTATTGGCAATTTTAATGTGATTCAATAGTTTACTCTCTAAATATCACCGACAAAGGCCTAATTGAAACAGATTTAAAACATAGAAATTTAAAAAATCGCCAAATTTGCCGCCAAGTTGGCGACAAAACTTGGCGACCTAAAGACTGGTGATATATCGCCAAGTGTCCGCCAAATTAAAACACCACTTAAGTTTACAGCGAAATTAACGATTCCCCCTCCCCCCAAAAAAGGAGCAAAAGACCCCATTAGAAACACCCGAATGCAACCAAAAAGGGAGGTGCACAACTAGACCCCACTAGGAGTCTACGTACCAAATTTCAACTTTCTAGAACTTACCGTTCTTGAGTTATGTGACATACATACGCACATCCGCACATACCACATACATACATATGTATATACAGACTTCAAGAGAAAATTCGTTGTAATTAACTCGGGAATCGTCACTATGGATATTTCGCGTATCTATACGTTCTTAGGCACTTATCCACAATGCGGTCCGAGTCGAAAAAAAAACTCAATATTCATTCGGGGGTTAGTAAAATGGAAATTAAGGTCGGTTTTTGAGTGAAAATTTTTTCGCGAATACAATACTTCCTTTTTTGTAAAAGGAAGTAAAAATAAGGTAACTTAAATTTTTTCTTGAAAGCGCTATGCTTTTAGAGTTTCATATATTGCTGCAGGGAACTTTAAATTGTTTTCTGTACTTTTAATAAGCTAAACATTTTGACTAACTATAATCAGCGACAGCTTTGTAAAGTCAAAAGTTAAAGGTAATTCAAGTTATTTATTTTTTGTTTTCACGTTATAAAATTGAGAGTTTAGGAAGTTCGAAATTTATAACCGATTCATATTTTAAGAGTTATACTACATCTGAGTCGGTCTAGCTAAATTGGAGACGGATCAAAACTTTTGACAGCAAGTTATAAAGACAAATATATCATCAAAAACTTTTGACTGCTTCAACAAATATTAAAATTTTCGCTTAGTAAATTATGTGTTTAAAACAAAATAAAAATGTGATAAAAAGGTATACAGACCTATGCTGTTATAAAGTGCCAAAAAACCGTATCATCAGAACTGCGAAGGGTTTGTAGAGCTAATTTTGTTTTCCAAAACTCTACATATCATGGCGTTGACATTAAACTTTTTCTGATCTTCTTATGTGAAAAACAGATACTCAATTGTATCTGCCTTTTAGTAAAAAAATCGAAAATACATACCCATAGTTACTCATTTTATTGGATCATTCTATTGTGACGAACGTAACATTCAGAGACTGTTTTGTTGCTAACGTCTAGTAATCATTTACTCGTGGTTTTGCGGAATTTTGTGAAAGAATAAAACTTTTGTGTAATATTCATTCAATAAAATACGGTAAAAATCACATAAATTGGTTCTTGAAACTAAATTACTATAGTGTGATGAACGTAATATTTTTGCAACCTTGAATTTGCAACATGAAATTCAACTTCTCAATTTCTCTAAAGTTTAGGTAGATATTATTGTAAAAGCAGTGCAGAGCGTTATTTTCAATCCTTAACTTTATTTTTCGTGCAGAATAATACTAATTTTTCTTTTAATGTGACAGAAATGAATATTTCTTCAAAATATGACGTGTGACGAACGTAACCGTAAGGAACCCAACTCTGAAGTTAAACCGTTACGTGTCTAAATATTAATAAGTAAGCACTGATACTTTGTCTTAGAATTAACACCTTTATCAACAGATTTTCAACATGGATTAAATAAATGCTTTTTTATTGGGTTTGTGTAAAATTTATCGAGAAATCACGATTGCTTATTGCTTTCATTTGACTGTTTTGATGTGCTATCATTTTATTTTCCCACCGCCACATTCTGCCGCACCACCGTCGACCGGTTCCTCACGATGCTGCTCCTATAGCGAAAACCGTCTCCAGGTTGCGTCCATATCCTACACACACGCGCATACACACACAAATACACACATACACCTACACAAACACATACACACACATACACTCACGCATACATACAGACACCTACAGATACACAAACACACAACTACCCACACATTCATGCCTGCACACACACACACATACCCCGCCCCCACGCGCAAACACTCATACACCCAACTACCCACACACTCATGCCTGCACACAGACACAAACACAGATGCCTACACACACATACCCCCTTCACACAAACACACATACCCCCCCCCACACACAAACACACGCGCCCACACACACACTCGTGATTGCGAAAAACATAATTTGGATTCAAGATGACAAAATTCAAATTATTTTTTTTTTCCTCTTCTCCAACTTTTTATGCGAGAGCTTTGAATTTCTGATACCCAACCTTTTTGTGCGACGGAAGTGACAAAGCTGTTTTTTAATTGTTGCCAGAACTAATAAAAATGATAGTATTTTTAAATTTAGTTTTGTTAATAAAATTAACAATTTAATTTCAAGGCTTAAGTAAGCATATATTTGAGGACTTTGGTAACTTGAAACGTTTTTAATAATGCAGGTTTTCGAGGATTTCTTTGATATAAGTCATCAGTTTAAGAGCGTAATCCACATTGCTAAGGTTCAGCCTTGAATTTAGTTTGTTCACTTTTATTACCAAAATTAACTTCATTATCACTATTATTTTTTATTGCTTTTGGCAACAATTAAAGAGCGGATTTCGAATAATTTTTAGTTTTCTCACTGATTATAATCTATTTTCTTCATTAAAATGTACAATCATGTTGTGAATATGCCTAATTCAGACGCAGAAAGAACAAGCGCCCAGCGCGAGAGAAAACGTACGGGTTAAATGGCAGTTTAGAATGCAAAAAAGAAGATATAAAAGTTTTACTTCTATGGGGGTTCTTTACAACACACTTTTGTTTTTAAATCACTCACAAGCGGAACTTCTTTTTCCAGAAAACTATCAAGAAATGTAATCTTCTTTACGAAAACAAAATCAATTGTAAGGATTGTTTTTTCAAGAAGGCTTCTTCCAGGAACTTTGATTTCCATTTCTGCCACAGTAATTCCAATATTTTTAGTTAGCAAGATAATATATAAAAGCCTTTTTTTCCCTCGGACTACTTGGAAGAGCATGCTTTTTGATTCTTTCGGTAAACTTAGCATGTTGAGAAAGGTGTAGTTGCATTGGTTTACAACTCTATACTAAGTTAACTTACTAGCTTCTCTGCAATTGATTCTCATCTCCTGCATGCATTTTCTCCTGACTTTGCATTTTTGATTCGTCAGTCTTCTTGATTTTTTTTTTTTTTTTTTTATCGTTGTGTGTCTTTTTTTTCCTTTGCCGTAATATTTGCATACGCTCTGCTGCTTTTTTCCTGTCATTTTCTTTTTGTTTACCTGCCATTCTTGCTTTGCTTTAGCTCTTTTTTTTTGAGCTGCCGTTTTTTCCATTCAATACAATCCAAGAAAATTAGACAAATACATGTTGAAAAATCGAGTAAATTTTTGCGAAAATTACAAAATATTATGAAGTGACATTAAAAAATTAAATTATTTCAAAATAAACATTTTATTTGTTTTGTATTGAATTAAAGATGCAGTGTTTGTTTGAAGTGATTACGTTCGTCACAATCAATTTGTTACGTTCGTCACGCTGATAATTAATTGTTTAAATAATTTAATAAAACTTTAACATTTTAAATGCATTCTAGGTAGCTCTTGGGAAGAGAATAAAGCAATATTCTTCAATTTAGTCCTATAAAAAGTGTGGAAGAGAAAATACGATATTTCGTGACGAACGTAACCGGCCGTTTAACACAGAATTCAAATTACGATCAACGCGAAAAAAAAATAAAAATTCAATGAAAGAAATTGTAGAAACTGAAATCTCAAAATATAATCAATAACTGAAAAAAAAAATATTTACATAAAATGTATGCTTAAAAAATTACAGGTCTCGTTTCTTGAATGCTTTATAGTTATAATTTACATGCTGATCTTGAAGATCTTCAAGCAGTAATATTATTTTACGCACGGCATCTATCTTGAAAAATGTTTTACCAGATTCGAAAATTGAGAATGTTATCTCTAAAATGATGTACCTATAACACATTAATATTGATTGAGTTTGAAATTTTGTCCTACAGGTTGACATTTTCGTGGAATGACCCTACTGCTAATTATTATGTGGGAAAGTTCATTCTCATCTGTATGATCTCCGTCTAACTAAGTTTAAAACTAATAAAACTGTTGTTTAAATGTTTAATAATTAACATTTTAGTTGTCTAAAACCCCATCAAGCAAAAAAATAAACAAATAAAAAATTAATTTGAGCAAAGCTTCGTCTCAAAATAATCTTTAAAACAGCTGCCTAGTACAAAATTTGAATCGCCAACTTAAAAAAAAGAAAAGAACAAAATTGTCATATTTATAAGATATGAGGTGTTCCAAATTTCTTTGAGTAAATTTTGCTTTCTATTTGGTAAAAAATGGTTAACCTGGTGCTCGGTTCAGCGAGTTTTTACCGTTTTTTTTGGGGACAATGCGTTGCTGCTACGTTTGTTCTTAAAGATCTGGCTGATAATCAAAAAGAACGTCCAGTTGAAACTTGAAGGTGCTGTCCCACGCAACTTACTCCCCTGACCTGGCTCCGCCCGACTTTTTCTTATTTTAATTCATTAAAAAGGGGCATAAAAGGACCCCGATTTCACATCATTGAAGAGGTCAAGAAAAAAACGACTAAGAAGCTGTCAGCCATTTCTATAGAGGACTTCAAAAAATGTTTCGAATAGTTTAACATGGATGGGACAAATGTATCAATTGTAATGGAAAGTGTTTTGAAGGGAATAAATTTTTGTTTTGTAAAAAACTTGAAAATATGTTGCTCTGAAAAATAATTTCGCCATCTTTATGGTCTTCCCTCATTATATATATATATATATATATATATATATATATATATATATATATATATATATATATATATATATATATATATATATATATATATATATATATATATATATATATATATATATGTGTGTGTGTGTGTGTGTGTGTGTGTGTGTGTGTGTGTGTGTGCACCTTTACATCAAAAATTTAAGCTGCCATTAATTCAGGGGTATCTTTGTTGCTATTGAAAACGATAGTATTTTATACCTCTTTTATACCGTCTCTAAATATCTCCTTTAAAACGCGTCAGTATTGTGCTTCACCCTCACCCAAGGGACATCATTCCCAATGGATCAAGCCCGTGAAACATGTCAACTCAACACCAATCTCAACCAACCCCCCGAGTTCCATCTCTTTTTCCCTCGGATAGAAGCAATTTCCGGAGGACCTCTCAAATTGCGTCACTGGGGGGAGGGGGGGGGTAGATGGATTTAGATAAAGAGCCTCCATGCCTTGTTTCGCCTGCCATGTCCTCAAATTGTAATCAGCGATCATAGAAAGAGACAGGGCTTAAGAATGAAGTTAGTAGCTAAGTGGCAAATATAATTTTGATTTTATTGCATCCAACTCAACAGAACTTCTGCTTTAAATGAAGGTCAGTTGTTGATCACTTTTTCAGCGAGATGATCCTTGTCCATTGATCCAATTCAGTTTGAACAACAGATAGTCAATGTTTAATGTTAATTTTAATGCATATTCTCGGTCTTTTCTTCTATAAATGCAATGCCAAATAATTAATGCACAGGAAAAGTAATTAAGAATAATGCTAAAGACCATAAAAAACGAAGTGGCTCAAATGGAAGTTAATACGAGCAAAATATAATTTTGATGTTATTGAATCTAAAAAAAAAAAAAAAAAAGCGGCTGTCGAGGAAGGCCAGGATATACTTGTAGATGTCTATATGTATTCAGTTTGTTTCAAACAAGAAATGATTAAAGACAAATATTAGTTTTCATAACACATTCTGAGCTTTCCCCCCACAAAATGCAAGCATAATGTAAAATTTTAATTACAGTATAAATAAAAGAGAAACTGCCTTATTATCACAGCTAACTCATAGTTTGCGTTTCCTACTGAAAATCATATCATGAATAATTTCTGAACAACTCACTCATTTCTTATTGTATCTGCTCAATTATTTACTGATATTTTGCTAATTTATGTTGACTAAATGTACACACATGTTTATTTGTTTATAGGTCAGTTTTTTTTACATACATGACATTTTCTTTAACTATTTTTAGTGTATTTCTAAGTTCTTGACCTATTCCAGTTGCACTTGATAAAAGGCGTTAAAAAATTGTTTTGTCTTGACATTTTTTATGGTTTTATAGGTTTTTATCAATTGAAGCATAAACTCGTATACGTCAAGAATAACTTTAATTAGTGGTACTCTCAAAAGTACCAATAAATATATACACCCTTATCTGAAAAGAATAATTTAACTCAGGTAAACTACGATTATTCTAAATGTCAGTAAAAAATAATTGCGAGTATAAATCTTGATGCAGATGTACACTTGAGGAATGGTCATTACATGAAGTTTCATCTTCAATGAGTAACCTTGAAACACCACAAACTATCTTAGCTGAAGTCAATAAGTCAGTTATTAGGAGGGTGAATAACATAGTCGTTTCTGGTTATCCCAAAAGTATTCACCACAAAGCTTTAGTTCAGTTGAAATGAAAGGAAGTAAGCATTACTTTTATATTGATCTTGCTTTGTCTTGCACGAAAAATGAAATCTTCAAGAATGGTTTTTTTTCTCAATTCCTTTTACATTCTGTTATTCAAAGGAAGACATTGAAGCCAACTGAAAAAAATCAGCTATGTCATTACAACCAATTCATATTTTTGTAGGCTTTCGTAAACAGAATTGGGAAACGTAATTATGCATCCAAATGTTCCTAAGTAAAAGTAAAAAAATGTTTTCTTAAAAATACTCTGAAAGAGCATCCACGATTTTCCAAGAACTATTCAGTGACTTTGTTGCAGTCAAAAACAATGGCTTTTGTCACTAAATAGATCTTCTTTCTTCCTTGAATAAATTTTTCGCATCGAAAAATCGATCGTCCTTTTGAATCATTCTTTTTAAAAACAAAATCTCTTCTAAAATTTTACATTCAAGCAGTTTTTTATTTGTTCATTGTAGAAAACGTTTTGACAGAATACGCATTTAAATGTCATCGGTATGAGTTATCAGTTATTTGTATCAATAACAATACAAATAACTGACAATTAAAAACTGATGACCCGATAAACTGAATAAAATATAATTATAAAAATTCTCAAACGTTTCAATCAAAGTTGAATCCCGCATGGGGTTGCTTTATAGCTTATAACATTCTATAGAAATTTGAATCAGTTTTTCCTGAAAAGTTTTTCATAGCTCGGATTTATAAAAAAAAATTTAATTGAAAGATGCAATTCAATGAATTAAGGAACACGTATTGAAGTTCTGAGCTTTTCTCCGTTCAAGCTAAGGCCACTACATATATTTCTGACAGTGAATTTTTCTTTGTGAATGTCCTCTGTTTTAAGCAATATCCTTAGCTTCCTATTTTATTTTATCTTCGTAAAAACAAAGATAAAAACAAACCCAGGATTTCTTCTAGTTCATTACGTATCGGTTTGCTTTAAATTTTGTAATAATGCAACCCAACATTTAACAAAAATGTTTTCTCAGAATACTACTTTATTACTCAGTTTTTAGAAGAACATCAATATTCAGGTTTTAAAAGATAGAGTAAGGTTAATTAAGATGGTAAATATTTTGCTTAAAAATAAGACACTTTCTCAGTAACTAAGGTCATTACCATATCCTGTGTCCTATTCAACAGCAATCTACACTAGTTTTATAATCCTTCATTTAATTGTTACGAGCGTAGAGTACTTAAATCGGTTAGGATAAAAAATTCAAGTTTTTTAAAATTTGAAAAGCTTATATTCAGTTTGAGTGTTGCCTATTTAATTGCGCTAAATATTTTCAGCAAACCAGTTTCATTTCATAAGGTTTTTTTTTTTCTTTTCATTTAATATGAAGCAACTGTAGAAGAAAAGCCTTGTCAAGAACTGAACATAGAAAAACGAAATGAAAAACTAGTTCTAATGCAACAATTACGGTTTCTTTTTTTGCTGATCGTGGCCTGATTTTCAACTGGCCCTTCATGACACTCTGTACATAATAGTCACCGAAAAAAATGTATATACATATTATAATGAAGTTTTCACTCAAATCTTCACAACGGAAAAGAAAAGAATGGATGGGAAGGGCATGATGTACTTATATGAGCAAGCTCGAAGTTATCTTTCTTCAATTCATTTCCTCTTAAGAGTATTTAATGTAGTAAGCTTTTAGTTAATATAAGAGTTTAATTTCCATGTGCAACAAAAGTTGTACACGCGTTAAAGGGCATTAAAAAAGATTTTAACAAACTTTTACCCACAGTTTGTCAAAAATGGAAAATGAATGCCAGAGTGTAATTTTCCAATTCGTCCGATTTAATCTGACATTTGCAAATGCGTAAATTGATATTGTATTGCAACGAATGTCTGTCTAATAAAGGATAGAGTGTAGAGAATAGTTTTCAGTCAATCTATACAAAAGCAAAGTGTGATGAATATGATTCTGTACCTGTGAGATAAGGGACACTTTGTCACAAAAAGCAATATTAACCAGGAACTGTGCTTGGAGAAATTTTACCTTGAGAAGATTTGTATGACTGGACTGTCATTTATGGATTTATATAATGAAAATGTGTTAATCAAAGGCTTAGTTTTTATACTTCTGAGTATATTATGAAAGCTGAGCAAGATGGTGTTTAAATCTCAATTTTTAATAAAATGGACAAAATGCACTTTACCTCCCAAGTAATGAGAAGTCCAATGAAAATACCCGAGTCTGGAAAATATCACGAAGAACCACCAATAACGTTTTAAATGTAAGGCTTATTCAAGTAGCATTATGCTTGTTTTCTGCTATCATTTCGAGTTCTCAGACGCAAGCAAAAAGCACATTTTATATCGGAAAAAAAAAATCGAGAAATCATTTTACATCTTCATTTATAATATTTTACTATAATAATATAACGGAGCACTTCAACTTTCATTAGTCAGGTATGAGTTAGCTGTTTTGAACGCCACAAGCCGGGCTTCAAAGCCACGCACAAATCCATTAAGCAAGAAACATGTCAGCACGGGATCGCGAACAGAAAGTCAGCGTCTTCCAGATAAAGCTAGAAGGGGAATAAAATGAGTTTCTAATCCGATTTTCCGACCCTTTCAAACTGGGAAATGCACGTGCCGGAAGAGATGTCGGATTATTTATCGGTAGGAGAGTAGGCGGCGACCGCTTGTCATGGAGAATAAAGCAATATAAGGATTATAATGACCCGAGAAGTGCATTTTTACTCCCCTCCCCCCGTATTGAAGTAATTAACTTTCGTATTGAGAAAGAAGTGAGATTTTTTTTTTCGTTAATGCGACCACTTTAACGTCAAGATTCTAAAATTACTCTGAAAACTAACAAACGTTAGACATGTGAGAGAAGACTCAAACTGAGAATGCGGGTGTTAGAAGAAAAGTCAGTTTATTTTTCAGTAAGCCAGTAAGATCACGGCCGCCTGTCATTGAGTAAGGGTTTTAATGACTTTTAGAGTGCATTTTACTTCACTGTCCCAATATTAAAGTAATTAATTTGCGCATTGAGATGGAGGTGAAAGTTTTTTTTTTTTCTTTAACTCGACCATTTCAATTTCAAGACGTTAAAATTAAACTGAAATTACCCATTTTATAAACACTGGATGGAAGATTCAAATAGAGGAACACATGTCACACAAGCCACAAGAAATATCAAATTATTTACCAGTAAGAGAGTATGATGGTGGACGAATACCATGGAGTGGAAAATAAAAAAATACGGGGATTACACTGACCCTAGATTTGCATTTATTCAATCACTAGTGGAACCCGTACGGCATTGCCCGTAATAGAAAAATTAAAAGGTCATTTGGTTCGCCTGTATATTTACAAATAATGTATGGTGAATTTCTCGTCAATTGGCTTGTACCCATGTTACGGTTCCACGTTATGATAATTTCGTATCTCGCCAATTGGCTTGTGTCCATGTTACGGTTCCACGTTATGATAATTTCGTAATTTATTCGTCCATCTCATGATAATTTTGTTCTTAAAATTGGAATAGAAAAAGAACCACATCGAATTTTCAAAAAATCGCTTCGAGGTGCACACCCCCATGCTACAAACTAACTTTGTGCCAAATTTCATGAAAATCGGCCGAACGGTCTAGGCGTTATGCGCGTCACAAAGACCCTGACAGACAGAGATCTGGACAGAGAGACTTTCAGCTTTATTATTAGTAAAGATTAAAGCACTGATGGATTAATTTATTAATTCATTTACATTTCTTCATTTGTAGTTTACTTATTTATTAATTTATTCACTTATTTTCTTATTCATCGCATATTTTATTCATTTGTTTATTTTTCCTCGTATAATTCGTTTATTGTTTCATTATTTTTCAGTTTTTCATTCATTATTTTCCTTTTCTAATTCGTTTAACCAAAATATATTTTGATAGTGAAATCAAAGATTTGAAAAATATTTTATTTTTCACTTTGCCTTATAGAAAAACGAAACGTTAAAAATTTTTGCCATTTTTGACGGTACAAATTTATTGTCAGAAAAAAAAATGTTTCAATGCCTGTGTTATCACAAAATACATTGTTCCATCTTTATGTACTGTGATTTTTAAAACAAATCTCCAATTTGCTCATTTTGAAAAAAGTAAGTTATTATTTCACTTTGCCCTACATTCTCCTAAAAAAATTTTATTACTCGATAAATCCACTTAAAGGTGTAAAATGGTACTAGAAAGTTATATTGCAGGTATAACGTAATGCATATAAGGTAAGACTCAAACTGGGAAATAAAGTGCGGAAAGAGATAACGGATTTTTTATCAGTAGGAAAGTTAAGACTTCCGCTTGTTATATAGAATTAAGGATTAAATGGCCCTAAAAGTGGATTTCACCAACCTGGTCTCATGTTAAATCACTGAACTTGTGTATTGGGAGAGAAGAGATTGTAAAAACACTACCATTTCAATCAGAAAATTCTAAAACTACGCTGAAAATTTTGTAAAGTTAATTACGAAGGAAGATTCATACTGGAGCACATGGGTATTGTAAAACACTCATCTCATTAAGTAATTAGTCAAGCTACTAATTTTTGACAATTTTGTTTCATAATTAAAAGAAATTCCATAATGTATGGAAATATTGATAGCAGTGGAAATGGTGTTAAGTTCCTCATACAGTTTACAGAAAGCGCAGCAGGTGTAACTAATATATTGAGCCACATTTCATTTAGTACGTTATTTGATCCGGATATAGTTAAAATTCGAAGTAGTCGGTCATAGAACCAAATAATATAGTACATACATATGCAATGAGTATCCACTTAATGTGGTCGCTGTTTATGTTATCACTCTGTTAAAACAGATTTCTCAATATTGAGACAAAATCGCTTGTTTTTGAAAACATCACTTACTCAAAATGTCTCCGAGACAATTTGGATTAGAATTGAAAAAGCAAGCGGTTTTACTTTTGAAATATACCCTCTTCTCAAAAACGATTCACCATGTTCTCATTTTTGAAATACCGCTACTCTACTCAGAAATAAGCACAGATGGTATCATTTCTGAGAATAGGACTGTTTCAAAAATGAGAACATGTCGAATTGGTTTGAGAATACGAATGTCTCAAAACTAAGCGCATGTTGTACCATTCGTGAGTATCGTATTTTGCTCGCCTTTAATTCTTGCAAAACTAAGTAGTCCATGGACTTATTTGCTCCATTTGAGAGCTTAAACAGTCTGGACATGCCGTAATAGAACTAAAGACGGTACACTTTATAAATACGCTCAGTTAATTTTTAAATTGGGAGCTAAAAATATTTTTCAGAACAGTGAGAATTCTGCATTGAGAAGCGCTGTGAAATTCAATTCCCGCTTTCCTTTCTGCGCATGCGTTATTTTTGAGATGGTCTGCTTACTTGAATTTAAATTTGACATTTACTTATTTCTAACTCAAGACTGCTTGGAAAAAATGAGAAGATAAACGTTTTCATTTCTAAGCAGATGATTTTTAGCAATGCAGTCTCTTATTATTCACTCACATTGTTTAATAGTATCTTCCAAAATACGGAAGCTGAAACCATTAAAAATTACTCTGCCTACTCAAGATTTTACAAAAAAGAATGCAAGATTGTTTTAGGAAAACAGAATGATGATGGAACTGATGAGTCAGATGAAGAATGCCTTGATGTTGGGCCACCTCCTACGAATGCTGAATTGTTGAATGCTTTGAAAAGTGCTGCGACGTAGAGTACAACGATGACTTAAAAATATCATTTACTACGAGCAATTTATGAATGAGCATCTGAAAACTTGTAGACATTCTATCACAATATTTTTCATTCTTTTTACTTCTAGTAAGAAAATTTACTCTTGGCTTTATTGAAGTGCGCATGCTGCCGTTAATCAACTTAAGGATTGTCCAAGGTTTAATTTTACAATGCGGAACTCTATGCGTTATAGTAGAGGCAGATAGAGGTATTTATAGAGCTTAAAAAATTATTCATTTCAAAAGACTTTCAATAGATATTCATAATGGTACCATAAATTGTGTACTGTATTTTTCAGGAACCTAACGCACACGTTTTCACCTTAAAGCCAGTTCGTAAATCAAGATGAGCATTAATGCATATGCATCGACAGAAAGCCCTTTTACTTATTTTTGCTATGAGGATAGGATTTTCAGCTAGATACAGCACCATACGTTCCAGTAAATACAACAACTTACAAAATGGTAATGAAAAAGATTTTAAACTTAAAGTTATTATATTACTACATTAGCAATAAATGCAAGCGAATATTAATGATTAAAATATGACGGATTCATCTCAGAATACTCACTGAGGCTGAGCATTAGGAGGCTTGAAAGAAAATGAATAAAAAAAAAAAAAAGATTTCATTCGCTTTTGAAACGAATTTCATTCGCCACAGAAGCTCATCTGTAGAGAATACAAAAGGATATCTTTGATATCTGCTGCATAAAAAGGTATGAGAACCATTAATGAATAATGAAATTAAAACTTTTTTTTATGTGTGTTTTCCCTTTTACAATGCATTCACGCATATGAATATGAAAAAATTGTCGAGTACAAAAAGGACAGAAATTTAAATATGAAAAGAGATCCAACAATGGGGAACTGTAATAATCGGATTTGAAAAGAAGCGCACTTTGGATGAAAGCAAGAAAACGTGAAAAAACTTAAATATATCAGTCTTCTCTTATTACATGATTCAAAAACTAGTAATATAAATAGCATCTTTTGTGTTTGAGTTTCTTATATCCGTCAATAAATAGAAATGATGATTAAAAAAAAGCAGTGAAAATCCATTTTAGCGAAAATTATGTTTTAACGAACTTCAATTTCTTCCCCTATAAATTACCATAGAGTAAATGAAATACAATCGAACTTGCTTATAGCGGACCCTGTTTTAACGAGTACTCAGATTTAGCGAAGAAATCAAAAAGATTTGGTTGGTACAATGTTAAGTCTATGTGAACAAAACTCGCTTTTAACGAGCAAAACCCGTTTATAACGAGCAATATTTTTGTAATTCATAAAATGTATTTTCATTTCCCCCTCAGAAAAGATTATTATATTTTTGGAAACAAATTCATAACATTTTGAATTTAACCGAAAGTTCGAGATAAGACATAAGAACAAGTGATGACACGGCCCTTTTTTAAAAAAATTCGTGGGGTAGAGGAGCATTTAAAAGTTGTATATTTGTTGAAGAGTGTTATCATTTCCGAGACATACTTCAGAGGATATAGTAGCTGAAAATCAAGAGAGAGAGAGAAAGAAAGCAACCACTACAGCGATAATGTAAAGAATTTGAAGCTAATAGCCCTCAACACACTTGGCGTTCTAAAGAGCAGAAGAACATCAAACTATTTTGAAGCCACGGATGCAAATGACGATGTTTTTCGGACCCCACGTTAATCGAAAACAATAACAAGAAAGAGAATAAGACAGTCCAAATCAAATAACGAACGTCTTTGGTACTGTACAGAAATATATAAATAACAAAGCAAGCACACTGTTAAAACTACAGGTTGCGTTTGGCACCTTTCAGTGGTGAAACGCTTGTTCACCAGCGACACCCGATAGAGAGCCGAAATTGCACCCTTAGAAAGGGTGAAAACCTGGCTCCCTTCACCCAACGTGCACCGTAGATGAAAGATGGTACTCTAGGTGAGAAAAATGGCACCTTTATTGCTTCCTAGAGTGATTCCCCCCCCCCCCCCGTGTTGTTTGCGTTTTTTAATACAATTGTGTTTTATTTATTTTGATTTATATATACGAAGGCATTTGATCACATTTCAACTTTCGAACAAGTTTAAAAGTGTTCATGACTTTAATTTGTCTGTTCGTGCACTAACTTTCTAATATTCACACTTGGATTGCTCAGTAATTAATATGTTGTTGACAATTTTTACTATAATCCGTACCGAAAATGAACAGGGAAGGTATTTATCAATCATTTGCCGGAACAACCAGAAATATTAGGTAACATTAGATTAGAATCATGGGAAAATAAAAGCGTTCATAAACGTTTAAAATTTTAATCGAGCGTAACATATCAATGCTTAGTATAAGATTCGATATTTGAGTATCCTTATGCGTACAAGATAAATACTGATTTAAAAGCCCTTCTTTCCAAAGAGTTTTCCGTCAGATTAAAAATAAAAACGAGTAGATGACATTCGCTTCATGCAATAACGCCTAAGAAAGATACGTTAACCAAAACACGATGTGAAACTCATGAGTCAAACGCTGAGAAAGATTTCTTTTCAGGCGGATTTTCCCCCCCCCCCCTGCCTTTGCTGCTTTATTCGTTTCCACTACGTAGTTATTTCATTTGAGAAGAAATAGATATTGGTATAATTGGCTGCTCACGTCGATGCATTTTTATTTCGGAATTAGCAATTCAATTATCAGCTGATTTAAACGTTTTTATTTTTAATGTTGTTGTTGTTCAAGATAGTACTGATAGATAAATTAGGTAACAATTTTGCAGGATATAAATAGCAAGATATTAAATATTTAATAAGGTAAACGGAACAATAAGCAGTTGTCAACATACTTTAAACACTTTAAATATGTTCGAAAGTTCTAAGTGCTACAATATGATCAAATGCCTTTACTTACGCGAGATTTCGAAGATTAATCCACGAAATTTTCAGTTTTGTACTTCATTCAATGTGAAAGCAAATTTCGTTGCAACTTCTTTCGTTCGCCATTCAAACTGAAGTTGTCGTTGGATGATAAGTCAGAGCGCATGCGCAATGAGTCGCTCTCCTATTGAATCACTTTTGTTAACGTCTTTCACCCACTGAGGAACCAAAAGCACCTTGACGACACTTCCTAGGCTCCGTTTCACCCCGCGGCACTGTTTTTTCACCCTAAGGTGAAATTCTTTACCCCTGTGGCACTCCTGGTTTTAACAGTGCATGTATATTTTTTTTTCATACATGCTTGACACGAATCACGAACCCGTTTTTTTACGAGCACTTGGTTATAACGAGCAAATGTCACAGTCCATTCGACTGTATCAGTTTAACGCAGTTTCACTGAAAAAATAGTGGACTGGTGGAATTTTCCGAATCAACGTCTTGAACTAACTTTACTTAACATGTAGTTTTATTGATACCCTATTTTAAATCTGATTTTTATGTTTAACATTATGGCCTAGTTATTCATGTCGTTTTCTCCTTACTGTTGTTTCTAATGTAACTTACTTGTAGCTAAGTAAATAAACTAACATAGAATTTGATTAAATATCTTGGTGTTTTAGTTACATGTAAAACGAAACATTAAGCTGTCGTTAACTGTTTTACCTCACGATATACCTAAAATCAGAAATATCGATACTAAGGCCTCCTTCATACAAGGCAACTCAGTTGAATCAACTTTTGAACGGGCGGTTATCCACATTTTAGCTGATTACACTCATCGGGAAACTTCCAAGCGTTTGCTCTTTACACGAATAAACTAACCAAGAGTCAATTTGGTTCAGTTTTAACAGCGTTGTGGAGCAGATGCTAGAATAAAATTTATCTTATTAGAAGAAAATTTGATTTAACTAAGTTGCCTGTTGCGAAGGCAACGAAAACCGGCAGTCAACTAGTTGACAGGCAACTTGTTTGAAAAGTTGATTCCACTAACCGCCTAAATCTGAGGAGGTCTAAATCTGAAGACTAAAAACTCTCGAAAAAATGTCATTTTTTCATAAATTTTCTCATCTAAAGACAAATGCATTGATTCGGAATGTTTCGGGGAAATTTAAAACAGAAAAAAAAGTCTGTGACATAATAAAAGAAGACATGGTTAGGTAAAGTTCCATTTCAGTAATAGCAACATTTCGTGTAAAAAACAGCGACATATCGTGGGCACCATGCTCAGCTAACAAATGTGAAAAATCTCGAATTGCGTTTTTCAAATTCGACGGATTTGCCGTAGTACTCAGAAAAGGTTACCTACTATTTAAAACTACTTCAAATATAATCAAACTCTTAACGTTATCTATAAAAATTAAATCATTGAAAAGAAATAACGAAAGGAAAAGAATTGTTTTGATTCTCCTGGAAAGTGCCAATTTTCTTATTCGTTAGTTTGGCATGGTGCCGATGATATTAACCGGAACACAGTGAAGAAGCCGCATGCCATAGTTGACTGCTCTCGCAAAAGAAAATGTCGTTGTCATATACACAGCACTTTATATAAAACCCACGTTTTTACTTCGAAATTATGCATCGTTACCTTATCTAGAGAACAAAAACTATTTTAGCACATGGCGTTTAAAACGTTTTGGTAGTGAAACCATGTGTCTACCTCAAAATAACGATTGCACAGCTAAAGTGATGATTGAATTGAGATTCACGCTTTATAGCGGTTCAAGAAATCTCATTTCGCACCCATACTGGCATCTATCCATAATTACAAGAAAAACAAGGGTATGTCATCTATCCCACATGCGGCGAATCTCCCGCTTTTAAATGTCCGTTTTTATTTAACAAAATATCCAGTTGTTAAGAAAACATAACATTTTCCGCAGCAGCTGAGTCTTTGCCTGGATTTATTTGTTAACTAGCGGTACCCGCACGGCTTTGTCCGTAGTAGAAAAATTAAAAAGACATTTGGTTCGCCTGTATATTTACAAATAATGGATGATGAATTTCTCGCCAATTTGATAAGCTATTTTCTCGCCCAAGGTCGCATAATATGGCAGTTTGCTCGTCCACGTTACGGTAATTTGCTAGTCTACGGTATGATAATTTGTTCGTCCACTTTATTTGCTCGGCAAAATGTTTAAAAATTGGAATAGAAAAAGAACAAGAATATTCGAAAAATCGCTTCACAGTGCTCACTCCTATGCTACGAACTAATTTTGTGCCAAACTTCATCATAATCGGCAGAACGGTCTTGGCGTTATGTGCGTAACAGACAGAGATCCAGATTTATCAAAACTAGAATATGAAAAAATTTCAATAAGAGATTTGATTTCAAAAATATTGTCTCCAATGCACATTAACGGACCTCCTCTGCCCATTTTACAATACTTTTTAAACCCTACTAACAGTAAAAGTAGAGACTGCTTTTACTGCTTGTATTTACTTCAGTTTTGATTGTAAAGTTGTCAAGTAAAGAAAAAAAAAAGACCATAGGTTACATTGTTACTAACTTATTTATGCTTTGTTTGTTAACTTACATTTTAGCAGAGTTGTATTTGGTCCATTTTAATTCCTATTTAAAGAAATTATTTAAAGTTAGACCAATCCAGTTGAATAACATATATTCTATACCTGAAAAACTAGAAAAAAAAAATCTTTTACTGATACAGAATTTAGTCAACCGTTTGATTGTAGGTATTGTAACACCAAATGTAGGTAAAGATTTTTTTTTTCTTTTTGGAAATGAAAGTGTCGGAAGCAGTTTTCCCCTTCTATAATGCAATAGTTTTATAATGTGATTAATTATCTTTTTTAACTTATTTAAGTACAAGTACAGGCGTCCCTCGTATAACACGGTTAATTCGTTCCGTGTAGTATCGAAACCGTGTTACATGAGACTTTTTTAAAAATTACTCTAACTTATTTTTTACACTAATTAATCATGTACATAGTAAAAATCATGTCAATATGTATTGTGTTGTATCGAAACAGTGTTTCGTGTTATTTCGAAACCGTGTTATACGAGACTTAGAAATAAAGTGAATCAAGGGATGTGTACCATGTTATATCGAAACCAAATCCCATAAAAACAAAGTAAAACTTGAGTTATTATCAAAAATTAACAGAATGTAATAAACAAAAATGTAAAAAATTCCATCTTTTTTAAACATAACTTTCGTGTTGTATCAAAACTATGAAGTATTAAATTCAAGCTTCGTACTGTGTAATATCGAAACCGTATTGTACAAGTACCGTGTTATACGAGGAACGCCTGTACACCATTATTTGAAAAGTAATGCGTCTGAAAGTAACTGTTTTGATTATTCTTACGATGGCTTTTTTAAATGGTTCTTAGAATCACTCTTCCGTGTTATTATTGTAGTTTACTTCCTTGTTATTATCATTGATAGAAATACAAATGTCGGGTGAATCCGCATTTTCTTTATTGATTGAAAAGAGAAAACAATGCATACAAAAAAAAAAAAAAAAAAGCAAAAATTGCACATCGTGTTTTAAAAGTTTTAAGAAAATATTATTTCAGAAAAAAAAGGTTCTCGGATGAAACCGGAGAAAAGTGAGCCACAAAAAAGAAGTTTTGAAATTTGCTAGACAATCTTATTTTGTCCTCCTTTCTGCATTAGAGACTCGGTGCTTGACTTATTGATTGGTACGTGAAGTCGGGGGACAAAATTCGCTAAAACGTCGGTCACAGAAACTCTGTTGCGAAAATTACTCAAGAACAAACTCCACCCCTGATAAAAAAGACACGCCCTCGACGAACGCATGCGCTTTTTGGTAGAGAGAAAGACCACTGCAGATAAAATAGAAACTTGGCATCCGTTTAACGAATTCAAATGTGAGTCAAATTGAAGAGCTTTCCAGAAACTTGAAGCTTGAATACACATTTGTTTACATTTTTTTATTGATGAAGAAAAAATGAATCGTGCAATTTTAGTACGTTTTTTGTTTGTAGAAAATTTGTCACTTGATGGGTATTAATGCATCTCTCTAACAAGAAGTCAGAAGTTAATTCGGGGGGGGGGGTGAGGTCTTTGTAACAGTTTATATATATATATATATATATATATATACATATACAGTGGCTTCGCTAGGGAGCGGTCCGCCCCGAGTGTCACCCGTCTGGGGGTTGACACCCGATGTGGAACAGCAAGTTTTTGGAAAATATAAATATACTTCAATTCAGAAAAATTTCCCCGATATTTTGAATTATAATTACTCTATAAAACGCAGTTACAGTCAAACGGGGGTGGGGGTGAGGGAGGTGGGCGCTTGCGCTGGGGGACACCCTCACGAGGGGGGCTGATACCAATTTGGGTTTTTTCCCCCACAACATTTCCTATTACATTTAATCTATCAAATGAGTAGCATTTTGCTGTTGGAGGGAGTGGCATTTGCACCGGCTGACATCTTTTTGGTGAATGACACCCAAATTACGGTTAAGAGTTCCTAAACAATATAAATACTGAAATCCTGATCTATTTTAAATTATGTTTAATGTATCAAACGCAGTAGCATCACTACGGAAGGGATGGGGGGGGGGGGGGGGGGCTTGGATCAAGTGACAACCCTTTTGGAGAGTGGCACCGAAAATGTATTTAAGAGTTTTCTGAAAAATATAAATACTGAATCTGGGAGCATTTTAAATTACTTTTACTCTTGCAAGAGTTTCAAAAGAAATTCATCACATCAGCACAAAACGAAAACAAAATCATCTTTCTTTTCCCTTATTTTGTTAAATGTATTATCCGTTAGATCAGAGATTTCCAAACTGTTCCAAGTCGTAGCATCCTTTTAACAGTTACAAATTTCTCACGGCACCATAATCATTTATCGCTATTATATGTATATCTATCTATATTAATGTTTATATTTATTTATTTATGTATTTATATAAAAATAGAACAGTATATATAAGCAAAGCATCATGTTCATGTATTTGCATGATTTTGCGGGAAAAACCAGAAAGTTTTCAGAAACAGAGTTACCACTTAGTATTTATTTACTACATGAAGACCTTTTTAAGAGTTCTTAATGCAGATGAATATTTTTTTCTTTTTGCTATATTCAAGTAAAATATTTGAAACCTGGTAAGACTTAAGAGCAACTTCTGCATTATACTTCTTTAAAAAAATACTTCTTTCTCATTCCAAATATCTATGGGGTGATTCTCGAAAAAATGTAACGTGCGTAATGCTAACTTTTTTATTTTATTCAAGTAACTTAGGGTCGTGTAAAGTTAATTACTCCCTTTACCCCCCTTAAATGTATCCCCTTAAATCTATGATGCAAGATCCCAATTTTGCGAGGTCGAAAGGACTCTAATTTTATCAAATAAACAATTAAAGGGCGATTCTCGAAAAAATGTCCCGCGAGTAACGCTAAGCTTTTTATTTTATTCAAGTAATTATTAAATAAATATGAGATTAACTGTTATGCTTTGATAGTATATTAAAGCATGTATTATTCCCCATCAGCATTATTTTTTGAAGGCTTTGGTTAGCTGGAAAAAATAAAAAACTTAGAATTACGCACGGGACATTTTTTCGAGAATCGACCAATGACAGCAGAGCCTTGACAGCAGAGCCTTCCCGAAACACATAAAATGTGTTTCGGGAACCTTACTTGAACTAAAGTCCTGCACGACTCCGTATTGCTACATGATTTCGAGTCGGCAGGGAAACAGTTAACTGAAACTAACTGTACATACAGCGTGCCCTGTTTTTTAACCTCTATTTTGGCAGCCGTTAGTCCTAGATGCATACTTCCAATTGAAAAAATGTTTAAAATGAGATGCAGAGTTAAAATATTAAAAGTTTGAAGCGGGGGGGAAAATATGAAAAAATACGAAATTTAACTTTCTTTATAGAGCCTAGGTTTCCTAATTTATACTTAGGGAAATAATCTCCATTGAAAAATAATTCTAACACAAAAAAACTTGAAATATTTGAGAAAAACCCTAGGAGATACTCGAATCTAAAAATTTAAAGGACCGTGCATAAGATGATATTGCAACTTATCGTCCTCTCGGAAGACTGAAAGATTGTCCAAGTAAAAAAAACAAAATGTTTGTATGTTTCATAGCTATCGAAAAAAAAATGCAAATATTACGCTGTAATACGTAATAACACACGACAAAAGCTCTAAAAATTTGGAAAAAAAAAGACACCTATGCAAAAATATAATTTTAAACCCTTGTTAGCCGCTACATCCCCCCCCCCCCTTTCCACAATATCTTGTTGGCTACCAGTGTATAAAGTGTCACAAACGCTGCGATTCATATCTAAGTGAATATTGGTCGAACTAATGTAAAGCTTTTTGTTCGAGTTTTTTCTTTTTTTTTTTTTTTTCATCTTTGTGGGTTTTCAAAATATGATTGAGAGTTCCCACATCGCTTTTTACTTCCTTTTCCAAAAAAGGAAGTATTGTATTCGCGAAAAAATTTTCACTCAAAAATCGGCCTTAATTTCCATTTTTCTCACCCCCAAATAAATGTTGATTTTTTTTTTTTTCGACCCGATCACACGTGGATATATGCCTAGAAACCTACAGACACCCGAAATATCCATTTTGACGACCCCCGGGTTAATTACAACGAAATTTCTCGTGACGTCCGTATGTATGTGCGTATGTGTGTATGTATCTCACATAACTCAAAAACGGTATGTCCTAGAAAGTTGAAATTTGGTACGTAGACTCCTAGTGGGGTCTAGTTGTGCACCTTCCCTTTTGGTTGCATTTGGATGTTCCTAAGGGGGTCTTTTGCCCCTTTTTGGGGGGAAATCATTGTTAATTTCGATGTAAACTCAAGTTGTGTTGTAATTTGTCGGACACTTGGCGATATATAGCCAGTATTTTGATCGCCATTTTTGTCGCCAACTTGGCGATAAATTTGACGGATTTTTTTTTTTTTTATTTTAAATTTCGTTTCAATTTGGCCACTGTTGGTGATATTTAGAGAGTAAACAATTAAATCACATTAAAATTGCCAATCGTGAGGAAATGACATTAAATTGGAGTAAAAGGAAGTCATGTGATGCACACATCAGCTCTTTTATAGGTAAATTACCTTTAGGCATAACTTTTCCTCAAAGAAAAATAGTTTTTCTTTGGTACAGTAATTTCACTATTAAGCCAAAAACAAGAAAGAACTTCATGACTTTCGCATGAAAACTCTTACTGCGTGTTGTTTAGATTCAGACTCTGGTAGAAATGAAACTCAGCAATGAAAACTAAGGAAAAAAAAACAGTGTCGACTTACGTAGATCCCGTTTTAATAAACATATGCTATCAAAACTTTTTACATGTTATATGCACCGTGGACCAAAAGAAAGAAAAACATTCATTAAGAAAGTATTAGTTCGAATGTTAACCGCCAGGTAAAGGATTCTTGGCATTTTTATCAATAGTGCTTCTAACCTCCGCGTTGCTGCAATTGAACAGAAACCTTTCGTGCTATTGTTCATTACGCTTTAACATGATGTAACATAGGATTGAAGCAAATGGATAGCATAGTAAATAAAAATAATCCCTCCCCCTGGATACTTGTCTTCTTTCGTGCGCTCTTTTTTTCTGGTGAAATTGTGATCTAGTGTTTTCCTGTTGCAAATTAATTTTTCCATAGCGCTTACATTAACATGTATACCAAATGATAATGACTTTTGTTTATTAGGACCTCTGCTTTGATATAAACCAGGTATATTTATTACCACCATGCATTTTTACAGCGTTCACGCCACTTTATTATAACCACGCAGTGACTAATCATTTTTGCATACCTGTCTGCAAATGTATTTTGTTTTCTAGCTTACAGTTTTAACGTATAAACTCAAAAACAAAAATCGTGAAAAAAGTAAGGAGGCACATATTTCATTACCGACAAAAAAAATCTTTGAAACTTATCCTAAAAAATGCTTGCCACATTTTTGGTATTTTACATTAAATGGTACTATAGCTCAAATCTGATAGAATTATATTTTTAATGCTGCTAAGTTTAAGTTTTAAGCCTAAAACATTAGAGAGAAATTTGACAAAGCAAAATTTGTGCTCTCTTTTTATTTCTAAATTTAGAAGACGTGTCATTTTCATAGCTAATAACTCTAATAACATTATTGAAAAAAGTCATACTAACTTCAAAAGTTCAGTCTTCATCCAATCTATTAAGTATTCTGGCAGTACTTATGTTTTTCTTGTACTTGCATAACCTTTAACATTATATCACTTGCTTTGAAGAATCTATTTGGTTCTTGGCTTTGTTCCCAACACCATACTTGATGCAACAGAGTCTTATTAGAGAATACTTTGTATCGATCAGTTTTTTTTTTTTTTTTTTGTTTTGTTTGTTAGGTAAGATGGAGATTAACAAGAACTAATTTCATAAGCAATGGTGTCATGATAAATTGCAAGGAAATGAAACTGCTGTCATTTGAAATTGATAGCTGGGGCATTTCTGTGATTCATCTAACTGTTGAAAATAGTTTCCCGTACTAATTGGATTTGGATGGGTTTTCTCAACATTTTATTCTTTACTTCGCACTTATTCAACATGAAAAAGTTTTCTGCGCACGATTGTTTTACTACGCGTATTATTAGTTGCTTAGATAAAACTATCAGCTTTTGTGAAAATAAATTCATGGTTAACTAAGTCATTGTAATTTAAGTGAACTTAAAACAATCAATATCAACGAGTCAGACGAGATGGAGTGTCAAAGTTCGAGCGTGTATGTGCGTATATATTAGTATGCAGCAGCGTCACTACGAGAGGGGGGGGGGGGCTGTTCGTCCCAGGTGTCACCCGTCGGGGGGGGGGGGTGACACTCAAAATGGATTTACGGGTTTAGGGACAATATGAATATTTCAAATCTGAATTTGTTTTCCAGTATTTCAAATTACAGTCAAGCGCCTATATACTTGGGACATTACCCTAACATGGGACATTTTGTAAAATTTTAATTTCCCCAATGCGACGAATTTTATTTTACAGTAACTCATAACTGAATCTAAGCCTCCAGATTTTGCTGTAAGATACTATAATTCACTCTTATATTTATGTGTGTGTGTGTGTGCTGGCAGACGAAACGAGCTGATATGTGCATCACATGACTTCTTTTTTACTCCAATTTAATGATAAAGTGCCTCGGAGTAAGCAAAGAATCACTTTAAATATTTTCACCCCAAGTTTGTTGGGAACCGAAGCAAAGAAAACGTTTTATACAGATAAAATTTCACAATATTGGCAGTTTTAATGTGATTCAATGGTTAACTCTCTAAATAAGGCCAAATTAAAACCAGATTTTAAAAAACACCGCCAAATTTGTCGCCAAGTTTTCGACGAAACTTGGCGATCAAAAGCTTGGCTATATATTACCAAGTGTTTGCCAAATTATAACACCACTTGAGTTTGCATTGAAATTAACAATGATTTTACCTCAAAAAGGTATGAAAGACCCCCTTTGGAACATCGGAATGCAACCAAAAAGGAAGGTGCACAACTAGACCCCACTAGAAGTCTACGTACCAAATTTCAACTTTCTAGGACATACCGGTTTTGAGTTATGCGAGATACATACGCACGTACACACATACGCTCATATACAAACGTATATACGGACGTCAAAAGAAAACTCATTGTAATCAACTCGGGGATCGTCAAAACGGATACTTCGGATGTCTATACGTTCTTAGGCATATATCCACGTGTGGTCGGGTTGAAAAAAAAAACTCAGTATTAATCCGGGGGAGAGCAAAATGGAAATTAAGGTCGATTTTTGAGTGAAATTTTTTTACGCAAATACAATACTTCCTTTTTTGTAAAAGGAAGTAAAAAATGATAAACTATTTTTAAAATATGTTTTCTGCTGTTTTTTTTACCCGTTATGTATTGTTTTGCGCTTCATAATTCTTTTTTTCTTTCATTTATTTTAAAATGTAATTATAGTTTGTATTTTCGTGATTCCATATCATCCGTAATTTTATTTAATTATTTTTACATCGGGTTTGTACTCAAAAGTTCTTTGAATTAAATTCTTCTTAAGGATTAGATTGTTGGTATTACACGTAGAAAATTTCGCACTAAACTTCTAACTGCTATTCATTATGAATATTCATTATTCTTATATTGATAGCGAGAAGAGTGTTAAAATTCTGTTTACGTTTTAACTATTAAAACATAATTCAAACTATTGTTCATTTTGGAGGAATTTGCTGAGCATAGTTTACAATCATGGGGCCCAAATAAAATTATTTTAGATTAACGAACAAGTAATTTTAGAGAATATAGTTTATGATCGTTGACTCTCAGTCAATTTGAATGTCTGCTCAAGATCTGGATTGCTCCTGAAATAATTCAATAACAATTATCGCCATCACTTTGGAAAGTGATATTTAGCAAGAGGCCAAATTTTAATTTAATGACATACTCGATTTGAAATGTATTTGGATGGAGACATTTTGATTAAATCGTTCCTTTCTTCCATGGTCACGCATATTTAAACGATTGTTTTTTCCTAGGACCACATTATTTCTCTACAGAAGACTTGTATTCAAATACCTTCATAGTTAATAATAAGGAAGTTTCCTACGAACACATATTTTACGAACATGTATATGCGTACTTTCTTGTTTCCTTAGTACTTATCTTAGTAGAACAACGTAGCAGTTCAAATGTAAAAGAAAATGTGATAGAGAAAAAACAGACACCACACTCAATGCAATTTAAAATACAAAAGAACCTAGGTGTGTCGTAAGGACACTCGATAGAAACTTTTGAATTACAGAATAACATTTTAATTATTCGTCAATCACTTTTGAATTGTGCTGATCATTCATTTATTTACATTAAATTATATACATATGTATAACTCTTCGATCTTACGAAGATAAATTATTGTTTTCGTATGCATACAAATAGTGCCGCAAAGAGATATTTGACTGACAATCATACAACTGACTGATATATTCCCAACAAAATTGTATAATTAAATGAAGAAAATAGATTATAAACAACGAGAACACTAAACAATTCTCGAAATGCTTTGATTATGCACGCGTGTACTAAAGAGTCTCTGTTAATAATCAACAGCTATACTCAACGCAGTACAACCTCGGACAATGAGAAAGAAAGAAAGCAAGAAGAGCGCATGTGTGGCCAACAGTCTAACTTCAAAAAGCGCAGTTTTTTTTTTTTTTTTTTTTTTTTTTTTAACATTAGTCAAAAACCGTGGACACATAAAATTTTAATTTTGCATAATGAAAGAACCTGATACCCTAAGAACCCTAAGAACTACAGGCCACCGAGGAACCTTTCCTTGACCCCCAAATTTTAGGGGGCCCATATTACAGGGTATATATAATTATTATTAATATTTTTGTTATTTTTTTATTGTAATTGCATATTCAGAAAAGTTGAGTAGTTTAGCAAGCAGTATATTTATTTATTTAACTATTAATTGCAGAATCATTCCACGTCAAATCGCTTAAATTAAATAGCCGGCCGTGCCGTCATGTGACATATTTTGTCCATTATTTTTTTAATAATAGACACCTATGAGACAAACTGAAATTATTTTTTTTTTATATTTGGATAAAAATTAAGCTGTGGAGAATTTTTTGAAAAAGTTGATTTTGGGTCACTTTTCAGAGTCCCCTTTTGTGATATGAGTTCAGAAAAATTGCTCTAATTTCTTTTTTTTTCCAACCATTTAAACTGAATGAGGTATCAACTTCAAGCTAAGAAATTTCTCTTTCAGTATAAACAACAGAAAGTGTTCTATGAATAGTGGTATCGTTGCCACTTTTTAGCTAAAAACAGTTTTTAGGTTTTTTAAATTGATCGGGTTTTATGCTTTTTCAATTGGAAGATTTAATTAGTCATATCCCGGAGTACCAACTAATATCTGCATCGAATTTATTTTGCAGTATATTTAAAGCATTCTCTTGCGATACAGAAAAAATTGGATGGGGTTTTTTATTGTTTTGAAAAAAAATAATACAGTTTGTTTTTCAGAAAATGTACTTCAAATAGAAGTTTTCTATTACTTTAAAGCCCTTTTGAGCCTAAAGAAGCCAAAAAACTATTCAGAAAAATTATTACTGGAATTTCAAAGAATAAAACTTGATTTGTACCAATAGTTAATCGTAAAAAAGTTGCTAACTTTTGAACAGAATTGTGAAAAAACCTCCGTTTCACACTCGACGAAAAAAAAAGAAAAAAAAGAAAAAAAAGGAAAAAAAAGAAAAAGACTTAATTGAAAATTAACCAAATATTAAAAATAATAATTACAAAAAACAGGCTATATCAGAAAAATAGGCATTTCTAATGCCCTTATCCCTTATTTCGATATTAAAAAAATAATAATAATAATTACTACTAAAAAATATCATAACGGAAATGTTTTTGAATTACGTAACACTAGATCGATCCTCCACTCTTGCACTATACTCATGCAACCCAAATCTAGATTTCTCTGAGAAAGATTATTTCTGCAGAAGAAAGTATATTCTAAAATATTCTTGAAACCTAGTTTAAATTTAATAAAAGTTATGATTTTCTTATCTTTTGATACAACAGAAAAGTGTTCTATCTGCCAGCAGAAGGTAATGAAGAAAACTTTAAGTTGTACTGAAATAATGAAAAAAGTAATATATCTTTCAATTGAATGAAGCAATGGAGCAGATTTTTAAAATAAATGCAGTTGGCAAAAGTATGCCTTTCATTTAACATTTTATAATCGACAAAAGCTGTGTCAATTCACTTTCAAAGCGCCAGAAGAATAATGTACAATGAGCATCTAATGTATGTGCTTTGTGTTTGCATTATTTAAAAAATGTAAACAATTTCTTGCACTCTTACCAGGTACAAAATTATGCCCTTCTCACCTAAAAAAAGTTTTTGGAATTTTTCCTCAGAGTATAGTCAAAGTAAACCAATTTTTCAGACAGTGAGTGTGAAATAGGACATTTATGATCTACGGAATTCTTTTGACAAATCCTTACTGTTGTTATTAATGAAATCTCGAGCTTTTTTTCTTCGTATTTATAAAACAAAATATACCGACAAAACTACTCCAAATGTAATGTTCCGTCGCATGGAATAGCTCTGAAAACCAATAAAAACACTACATTGCGAGTGTTGCTTCAAAAGCTCGAAAATATTTTTGAAGAATATTTTTGATTAGTAAGAGAATAATCATTTTCCTTGAAGCAGTCGCAAATTTCGAGAAACTGGATTTTAACGGGATGCCCTAATAAGATTCTGTTTGTTAACTATTATTTTGTTTAAAATTGCGTGAAATCATGAACTATCAATAATTACAATTGAATAATCTATGTCTAACAATTTCGAAACTGCAAAATTTGGCATAAATGATGACTGGCGGCAGAAAATGAGTCTTTATTTTGATTTAAGAAAAAAGGTTTTATGAATTTATGCAAACATCATGATACAAAGATTAGAAAACACATAGTTAACACAACATCATCTTTTTTCTTTAATTTACTCTTTTTCTTTTTGAGTCAGAGAACACACATTACCTATCCCAAGTTCCACACACATTGCAATAAGGCGTCTCACATTGGATTGTTAGGCAAGTTTTTCGTTCTCTTATTGAAACATGTAACCACTTTGAGAAATACATGTTTTTTAAATTTTTTCTTAATTAAAATATAATGTTTTCTAAATGTCTTACATCTTAATGAAATTACAAATATATACCTTTTTTACCACTAACAAACATGTCAAAACCAATGAAAACCTATGTGCGCGTGTTGCTTTAAAAGTTCAAATATATTTGGAAGAATATTTTTGATTAGTAAAGGAATAATCATTTTCCTTGAGACAGTAATAAATTTCGAGAAACAGGGTTTTTAACAGAATGCCTTACTAAAAATTCTGTTTGTTTACTATTATCTTTTGTTGATATTTCATGAAACCATGAACTATGAATAACAACAGTATAATATCCTTATTCAAACAATTTTGAAGCTGCAAAATTTGGAATAACAGATGACTTCCGGAAGGAAAATAAGTATTTATTTTGATTTAAGAAAAAAGGTTTTACGAAATTATTCAAACATCATGTTACACAAGTTAAAAATACACATATTTTGCACAACATCATCTTCTTTGTTTATTTTTTTTCTTTTTGAGTCAGAGAACATATTACATATCCCCAGTTCCACGCTTAATGCGATAAGACGCCTCACATGGGATTGCTAGGCAAGATTTTCGTTTTCTTATTGAAACATGTAACAAGTCAAAGAATTACTTTTTTTTTATTTTCTTATTTAAAATCTAATGCTTCAGAATTGTCTTGCATCTTACAGAAAATTACACACATAATAACTATTTTTTCCACTGAAAGGTATGTTAAAACCAATAAAAACCAAAGCCATAAGTGCTGCTTTATAAGTTCAAAAATTTTTGGAAGAATATTTGTGATTAGTAAGGGAGTAATCATTTTCCTTGAGGCAGTCATAAATTTTGAGAAACTAGGTTTTAAACAGGATGCCCTATTAAAAATAATAATTGTTTACTACTATTTTATTTTATATTTCATGAAACCATGAACTATCAATAACTACAGTATAATATTCTTATTCAAACATTTTTGAAGATGTAAAATTTGGAATAACAGATCACTGCCGGCAGAAAAAGAGTATTTATTTTGATTGAAGAAATAAGGTTTTACGTAATCATGAAAAACATCATGATAATCAGATTAAAATACACACATTTTGCGCAACATCATCTTCTTTCTTCATTTATTTTTTTTTCTTTTTGAGTCAGAGAACATATTACCTATCCCAAGTTCCACGCTTAAGGCAATAAGACGTCTCACATGGGATTGCTAGGCAAGTTTTTCGTTCTCTTATTGAGACATGTATCCAGTCAGAGAAAAACAGGCAAAATTTTAAATTTTTCATATGTAAAATAAAATGTTTTCGAAATAACTTGCATCTTGCAGAAAACTACACGTATAATAACTTTTCTGCTTCAGTAAAAGACGCAATAAAACCAATAAAAACATATGTTGCAAATGTTGCTGTAAAATTTTAAAATATTTTTTTATTATTAAGGGAATAATCATTTTCCTTGAGACAGTAATAAATTTCGAGAAACAGGGTTTTTAACAGAATGCCTTACTAAAAATTCTGTTTGTTTACTATTATCTTTTGTTGATATTTCATGAAACCATGAACTATGAATAACAACAGTATAATATCCTTATTCAAACAATTTTGAAGCTGCAAAATTTGGAATAACAGATGACTGCCGGCAGAAAATGAGTATTTATTTTGATTTGAGAAATTAGTTTTACGAAATTATGCAAACACCATGCTAAACAGATTAAAATACATACATTTTGCACAACATCATCAACTTTTTTTTTTTTTTCTTTTTGAGTCAGAGAACACATTACCCATCCCAAGTTCCACGCTTAATGCAATAAGACGTCTCACATGGGATTGCTAGGCAAGTTTTTCGTTCTCTTATTGAGACATGTACACAGTCAGAGAAAAACATTTTTTTTTTAAATTTTTCATACATAAAATATAATGTTTTCGAAATGTCTTGCATCTTACAGAAAACACCACGTATAATAACTTTTCTGCTTCAATAAAAGACACAATAAAACCAATAAAAACCTATGTTGAAAGTGTTGCTGTAAAATTATAAAATATTTTTTATTAGTAAGGGAATAGTCATTTTCCTTGAGGCAGTCATCAATTTCGAGAAACTGGGTTTTTAACGGGATACCCTACCAAAAATTATGTTTGTTCACCATTATTTTATTTGATACTAGCCGCCTGCGGCGACCAGCCGGTCCGCTTTCTTACGCCATTCGCCTTTCTATGCAAGCAGCCACCTATGGCGGCTGGTTGGCTAACTTGTCATTTAAATTTTTACTTCAAGTTTGCCGCCTTCGGTGGCTGTTTAAATAAATTTGGCAGCAGTATTAATCATATATCTCTATCTTTTGTTGTGCCATTCACATTTTTACGCCAAGATTGCCGCCTTCGGCGGCTATCTACCTTTACGATCTTTCTCTAAATTTTCTTATCCATCTCTATTTATTTTAACCTCCCCTCCCATTTCCTAATAAAAACAAAGATCACTCAAAAAAAACCCATCTTTTTTTTATTTAAGTAGAGCAAAAAAAAAAAAAAAAAGTTATCTTCAAAACTCCCCATAGTGTGCAAAAAGTAACGTTTGACAAAGAAAAAAAAATCTGTTATTATTGAAGTAAATGTGCATAACTATGAAATGTAACGTAATATAGATGCAGCAAAACGTTCCAGCTTGGGGGGGGGGGGGGAATGGAAAAAGAAATAAATGCAATCCCTAAATAAAACAAAAAAAAAGGAAAGAAAAAAATAACCTCTGCCGGAAAACACGTGGTCATCACATCATAAAATGTAGAAGTAAGCTGTATAGTAAAAACAAAAGATAAACATTGTTTGCGATTAAGATTCCATCGTAAATACGGAATCGAAATCCAAGTAGTGACGTCAGAGGCATAAAAGATTGAAGAACGCTTTTTTCGACCGATGCGTGGAAAGACAATGTGTTCAGCATTAAAAAATTGTTTTAAAAAAAAACTATTGCGTATTTTTAAGAACTTTTTTCTTCTGAAGAGGGCGAAATGGTTTTACTATTACCAACTTAAATTTTAGAAATGGGGCTTTGATACTTCTCGCAGGATGATATTTAAAAAAAAAAAAAACCCAGAAAAAATGCAAATTAAAAGTTTTTTAAAAAATTCATAAAAAATACAAAAATTGCTCTATTTTCAAAATTTTTTCATTCATCATATTTAAAATTAAATCTTCTACTTTATAGTAGGACTCGACCGATGCATCGGCCTGGCCGATGCATCGGCGCCGATGGTTCAACAATTTAGCCATCGGCATCGGCGGCCGATGCTAACTTGCAGGAAACATCGGCCCATCGGCCTTAAAAACATCGAAAAGCCGTTGAATTGGCCGATGTTTTTGAAAAAAAAAAGGACTTTTGTTGTTTTACTTTTTAATACAAAGTAATGGGAGTTATTGTTTTCAAATAAAATTGTTTACTTAAATTTCAGTATGAATTTCTATTTTAGTCACCCCTAAAAGGGTTTTTAATACTGCATTCAGGTACCAAACAAGTTAATTATTGCGTTGTTTCTTGCGGCTGGATGTACGTATGTATCTCTCATAAGTTATAACTCAAAAATGGTAAGCTGTAGAGGACTAAATTTTCGCATGTGGGATGTGCGCACGTTCCAGTTGTGCACTTCCCTTTTTGTTTTCGAGCGGGTGTTCTAAGAAGCCTATTAACTGATTTTTTGTGGCTATTAAGTACTTATTTCAATGCAAGACTAATATAGCGTCTCAGACTGACGATCATTTGGTGATATATTGCAGAATTGGAGACCATGAAAACAAATATGAGATGGCGAAACCGTTTTTTTTTTCATTTTGTTAGATTCCCATTGAACCGACGGTAATTTTTAATTTTTCGATATTTGTAATATGAACCACAGTAATGCGGTCTTTTCTGTATCACTTCGCCGGAGCTACAAGTTTGGAGCCCAATGAAATACATTTTGGGGCTTTATTTCTCTATCACAGAAGTTGTAAAACATTTATCATAAGCATTTTTGTAACTCCTACGGTGCCCCTATGGTTAAGGGGCCTCTCGCGCAATTGCAACATTTGCTATATTTTAAATCCGCCACTGCACGTCAAAACAAACTCGGGTGCAAGTTTTAAAAGGATTTTTCTGCTCAATGTTTATGATTATTTTGAACTCGATTTTTTACGACTATTTTTTGTATTTCCGAGAACACTTGCATGCCCCTCCTCCCACTCCCTCAATTTCTGAAATTAAACTCTAGTTGTACTTCTGAGTTGTTTAAAACTGACACCATTCATAAAATTAGAGATTTTTTTTTTTTCAAGCTTTATCTATTGTTAAGGAAGAATTTAGAGCATTAATGCAAGAAATAGATTAAAGACGTTTTGAGTGGTGACATAATTTGGAAAACAAAGGGACTTTTGAATTTTTTCTTCGGAAGTGCTGAAGTAGTTTCAGAAACTCTTCCGAGGCGTTAGTGGTAGCGGTTCTGTACTAAAAAAATTAAGCCCAAGTTGGGGCCGAAGTTTAACCTTGTGAATTACCCCCCCCCCTCCCCCCCAGAACCCACCGTCGTCGTTTCAAGCATTTCTTAAATATTTAGCGATTGTTTATTTTGGACAAAAAATGTCATTTTGCGTATTTCTTATACTTGTTTCACCTATATTTTGTAATGCGAAATCTTTTTTGCATCATTAATAGCGATCGATTTTTTTTCTGTTGTAACTAACTATTTTTATATATTTATATAAAAGCAATGAATAAGTTATTTTCGTCTTCATCATATGTTTAATAATATGTTATAGAAAAGTTTCAAGGATTTTTTATTATGCAATTTTTTAAATTTCAGAAAATTATTGCTAAATTGAAAAATTTAATTTGAACTTGTTTGTAGTGCTTCATAAAAGATTAAACAATCAAATTGTTCAATATTACGTGTGCAAACATCAGATCAAGTAGTATATGTATTCAGTTATTAACTTGGTGTAAATATTGAGTTTGTTTATTGTAGCTGCGTTTTAAGAACCTCGCTTTTTTCATGGCTCTTTCTTTTTTCCGCAAAATATATGTCACTGTTATACATTTTATGAAAAATGCAAACTTTTCTATTCATAAATTTTAAATAAGTATAAAAATATTCCTATTATGATTTAATATTGTAATTTATCTGTTACCTTTTTTGTTTATTTTGATGACTAAAAAATGTCTACGTGCAATCTTTCCACTTTAATTGCGTAATTTGTTGACGGTTTCAAAATTTTATTCTTATTATTTTTATTTATTTATTATTATTTTTTTTTTAATGATTAAACAACATAATTTGATGTTTTTTAACTATGTTTAGTTTACCTAAATCCACATTATTACAATATTACTGAAAACTTAGTTATATGTTCAATTAAAAAAAAAATCAATTGGTTATTAAACAGTGTCTTTGTTTTTCTTTCTTTCTTTTTCTTTTTTTTATTTTTATTTTTGGCTGTTGTTCTTTGTTTTCCATCATACAGCAGTCAAAAAAGGAGAAGCATAAATACACCCTATACAGATTGTACGTAGTACGATCCAAAAGATCGGGGGACAAGCTGTACAAAACCTTACCCAGAATAATTCACATTACCAAAGCACATCCACCTTCAAAAGGTCATCTTGAGGGACTATGTACTTCTGCCAGTGTTCATATAACTTTTGGAAACATTCCTGTAAGCCATTTTTCGCTACCTACTGTGATGCAGCTTTATCTTCTCCTGACGGAAGAAAGCGGCGTCCATGCAAATGTTTTTTTGCTGGGAACAGGTAAAAGTCACACGGAGCTAAGTCCGACGAAACGTTATGTTATTTGTTTGTCATATCAGAGTATTGACCAATCGAACCGTGCATCCTCAACATGAAAGTCGCCTTCTTCCCCACGGTGAAGTTAAAGCAGCAGCGCAAGAGGCCTTACAGGAGGTTGCGATAAATGTCTTCCAGGAATCCTTCTAAAAGCTATACGAACGTTGGTAGAAGTGCATAGTCGTTCAAGGTGACTATTTTGTAGATAGATGTACTTCGGTAATATGAACTATTCACGGTAAATTTTTATACAACTTGTCCTCGAACTTTTAGATCATACTACGTATGTATGAGTTTTCAACTTACTATTTCATAACGTTATTGAGTGACGTAAGTTTACGCGCATGAAGGCATTACAAGAGAATTTGCAATAATTAACTTAGGAGGCGTTCAAAATGGATATTTCGGTCATCTATATGTTCTTAGGTACACTGCTTGACAATTGCTAAGGAACAAGTGATTTATGCAAATTTGTACCTCAGCCACCTGGCCAATGGAAATAAATTCAAGTTCAGATGGCGTGGTGGACCAAGACTCGTTATCCGAATAAAAGACAGTGCATACACGCTCAAAATTCGTACGAAAATTGACGCTATTTGGTTTTTAACAAAAATAGTGCCGAATGTTAAAAAAGGTTTTTCTCTGAAATTCTCTTTGGTTCTTGAAATACTTAAGAGTAAAATCTCAGCAAGACATCATTTGAGTATCTACGATCGTGGACGAGCGGTTGGACGACTGTAAGCAGGTCAAAGTGTCATCACTGTGGCTGCTGCAATGGGTGTATCAAAAAGTGCCATCTCCCGATTAAAGATCGCCGCTGAAGGTGAAAATGTTTTGCAAAAGCATGCCGGGGGCGTGGTAGGAGCACCACACCTTCAGAGGATTGCTATGTAGCCCTCGTGCCAAAAAGGAACAGAAATTTCACTCTTGGACAGATAGCTGCAAATCCAACAACCGCTACCCGTACGCATGTTTCTGCAAGAACCATCTCACGGCGAGTAAATAATGTCGGTTTGTATGCACGGAAGCCCGTACGTTGCATCCAAGTTCAACCACGCCATCGTCGAGAGAGATTACGCTGGTGTAAGGAACATGTTGGTGGGATCATCAAAATTGGTTTAGAGTGATGTTCTCTGACGAATCTCGTTTCAGTGTGACAAGTGATTCTGGTCACCAACTACTGTGGAGAGAGCGTGGAACACGTTATGCACAAAAATTTGTTTGCGAACGTGATCGGTACGGCACAGGCGTCATGGTGTGGGCAGGCATCATGCACAATGGCAGAACACAGCTTCACATTTTTGAATAAGAAAGCGATACGTCGCGAATTTGTTGCAGAGATGTTATGCTGGACCATGTTCGTCTTTTTAGGGGGGCGCTCGGTCCAGATTTTCTCTTTACGAATGACGATACACGGCCACACTGGAACATTGAAGTGTCAGACACACTGCAAAGTCAAAACATTCTCTGTATGCAGTGGCCTGCTTACTTTCTTGTCTTAAATCCAATTGAACTTGCTTGGGAGGCTCTTATCAGACGTGTTGCGCGAAGAACCGTCCCTCCCAGAACAGCACAAGAACTCAAATCCACATTGAGAGAGGAGTGGGAAAACATCCCCCAAGCACTTCTCAATAATTAGTGGGAAGTATGGAAAACAGATGTAAATTGTGCATCAGTGTCCCTGGTAATCATACATCATATTAAGGTACTCATGTCTCCATCATTCTGACCTAGATAATTTTTTTGGTGTTGTATGAAAATCATCTAAGTAGGATTAATTTTTTATTTTTAAGTTTTTACTTCATTAATGCAGTAATATCTGTATTATTTTGTACTTATAATAAAGGCACATGCTCCCTACTAACTATACATTTCGTTCCGTTTCTTTAATCATTATCTATTCTTAACTATTCCAAAAAACGTAATTGTTCCTTAGCAATTGTCAAGCAGTGTACATATGTATGTACATATGCGCCGAAAAAAACTTGTGAAGTTTAAATTGGATGAACGTAAAATAAAAATTTAGGTCGAAATCTGTTTTTTTTGGGGGGGGATTACAATTCCATCTTTGTAGAAAGGAAGTAAAGTGAAATGAATCAATGATCCTTTAAATCCCTGACAATCTTTTCAATTTATTTCTGTTAGATTTTTTTTTTTTTTTTTGCCATCGGCCAACAGCATCGGCCATCGGCAATCGGCCATTTTGAGGAAAACAATCGGCCATCGGCCATCTTTGAACAATCGGCCAACAATCGGCATCGGCCCATCGGCCAAAAAATGCCATCGGTCGAGCCCTACTTTATAGTGCAAAAAATATTTGTGTGGCGCGATTGGTTCGGGGTCTGTGAGGTAAAAAGTGCAAAAAAACACATAAAACATTAAATAACTTTTTTTCTAATTAAAATATCAAAAATCGAAGCCCGAGGTGCACATCTTCAGCAAAAACTGCACCTGTATACCAAATTTCATCTTTCTAGGTCTTGCCGTTTTCTCGGGATGCGCGCCACACACACACACACACACACACACACACACACACACACAAACATCTTATTTTATTATATGTATAGATTTCATAAAAATATGAACTATTAATAATTACAATAGAATAACTTTATTCTAAAAAATTTTCAAGCTGCCAAATTTGGAATAACAGATGACTGCTGGCAGAAAATGAGTCTTTTGATTTAAGAAATGAGGTTTTACGAAATTACGCAAACATCATGCTAAACAGATTAAAATACACACATTTTGCACAACATCATCTTCTTTATTTATTTTATTTCTATTTGAGTCAGAGATTATATTACCTATCCCAAGTTCCACGCTTAATGCAATAAGACGTCTCACATGGGATTGCTAGGCAAGTATTTTGTTCTCTTATTGAGACATGTATCCAGTCAGATAAAAACATTTTTTTTTTAATTTTTCATACATAAAATATAATGTTTTCGAAATGTCTTGCATCTTACAGAAAACAGCACGTATAATAACTTTTCTGCTTCAATAAAAGACACTATAAAACCAATAAAAACCTATGTTGAAAGTGTTGCTGTAAAATTTTAAAATGTTTTTTATTAGTAAGGGAATAATCATTTTCCTTGAGGTAGTCATCAATTTCAAGAAACTGGGTTTTTAACGGGATACCCTACTAAAAATTCTGTTTGTTTAATATTATCTTTTGTTAATATTTCATGAAACCACGAACTATGAATAACTGCAGTATTATATAATTATTCAAACAATTTTGAAGCTGCCAAATTTGGAATAACAGATGACTGCTGGCAGAAAATGAGTCTTTTGATTTAAGAAATGAGGTTTTACGAAATTACGCAAAACATCATGCTAAACAGATTAAAATACATACAGTTTGCACAACATCATCTTCTTTATTTATTTTATTTCTATTTGAGTCAGAGATTATATTACCTATCCCAAGTTCCACGCTTAATGCAATAAGACGTCTCACATGGGATTGCTAGGTAAGTTTTCCGTTCTCTTATTGAGACATGTATCCAGTCAGAGAAAAAAATTTTTTTTTTTAATTTTTTCATATTTAAAACATAATGTTTTCGAAATCTTACATCTTACACATAATTACGCATGTAATAACTTTTTTTCCACTCAAACTGATGTTAAAACCAATAAAAAAACCTATGTCTCAAGTGTTGCTTTAAAAGTTCAAATATTTTTGGAAGAATATTTCTGATTAGTAAAGGAATAATCATTTTCCTTGAGACAGTAATAAATTTCGAGAAACAGGGTTTTTAACAGAATGCCTTACTAAAAATTCTGTTTGTTTACTATTATCTTTTGTTGATATTTCATGAAAACATGAACTATCAATAATTACAATGGAATAACTTTATTCTAAAAAATTTTCAAACAGCAAAATTTGGAATAACAGATGGCTGCCGGCAGGAAAATAAGTATTTATTTTGATTTAAGAAAAAAAGTTTTACGAAACTATGCAAACATCATGCTACACAAATTAAAATACCCACATTTTGCACAACATTTTTTTTCTTTCTTATTTTTTCTTTATGAGTTAGAGAACACATTACCTATTTCAAGTTCCGTGCTTAATGCAATAAGCCGTCACACATGGGATTGCTCGGCAAGTTTTTCTTTCTTTCTTTTTTTTTTTTTTGAGACATGTATTCAGTCAGAGAAAAACCTTTTTTTTTTAAATTTCGAAGTGACATCTTATTGAAAATTACATACATTATTTTTTTTTATCCACAAAAAGGCATGATGAGCCATTCGATGTGACGGAGCGAGACATTTGGAGTAGTTTTGTCACTAGATTTTGTAATAAATACAAATAGAAGCTAAATTTTTTATTTTTGATAGCAACAGTAAATATGAGTTTTGTGTGTATGTAGAACATCAAAAGTTAAATCAGTTTGAATAAAACAGTTGAACGACGTGCAATAAAATGCCTGTAACGGAACGGGACACATACGAGTCCCGTTTCGTCACGGGCCAGCTCAATTATTTTATTTAAAAATAATAACTCTTTCCAGTCTACGTAACAACGAAGCCATTGCTATTGGTTTTAAATAAAATCTCTGAACCAGCACTGAATTCGCCATTACAGTTAAAAAACGATCTGGTTTTGTTACCTGGTACAAGTACATGCAGTTGCTTGCATTTCTTTCATAATACAAGCACCACAGTTTGTAGGTCATAGTACACATCCCACTTCTAATGGTGTGAAATTAGATCGACGCAAAGCTTTCGTCGAATATAAAAGATTAAACGGAAAGCATGCCTATACCGACTGCATTTGTTCTCAAATTTTACTCTATATCTTGTTTATATTAAAAGTTTTATTTTTCTTAATTGCAGAAAAACTTAAAAGTTTCCTTCAATTCCTTCTGTTTGCACTGATGTGGGGTGGATCTCTTTAAAAAGATGGCAGATAGAACATATTTCCTTTACTTCAAAAGAGGAAAAATCAGGACTTCTCTCAATTTAAAAATAAGTTTCAAAGATATTTTAGAACATGGTTTAGTCCGCAAAAATAATCTTCAACAGAGAAATCTAGAGTTGGGCTTTATTACTAATATGAGAGCAGAGGCTCGTTGTCAGGTGTTACGCTACCCAAACAAGTTCACGTTATGAAAACTTTTCAATAATGCCTCAATTTTTTTTGTCTTTTAATGTCGAAAACAATGCAAAATAAGGTTATTAAAATGTGTTTTAAATAATTCTTCTCATTATTATTATACTTTATATTTAGTATATTTACAATCAAAAAATTTTTTCATGTAAAGTCTGAAACGGAGGTTTTTGCACCATTCTTTTCCAAAGTGAACAACCTTTAAGCTACTTACAATTTATGCAAATCAATTTTTATTCCTTGACATTTCAGTATTAATTGTTCTGAATAGTTTTGGGGTTTTTTAAGCTGTAAAAGGCTTTAAAGTTATCGAAAACTTGTGTCTGAAGTAAATTTTCTGCAAAACGAACTCAATTTTTTCCAATAAACAAAAAACATCCTTTTAATTTTTTCTGTATCCCAAAAGAGTGATTTAAATATACTACAAGAAAAGTTTGATTCAGGTATTCGTTGGTACTCCGAAGATATGACTAATTAAATCTCCCTATTGAAAAAGCATAAAACCCGACTTTAGATGAGAAGTGGCATCACTTTACTATTCAGAATACTTTCTGTTGTTTATACTGAAACATAAAAATATTAGCTTAAAATTAATACCTCATTCAGATTAATTGGTTGAAAAGTTAAGAAATTAAAGCTATTTTCCTTAATGCATACCAAAAAAGTGACTAAGAAAAGTGATCAAAAATAAAGTTTTTCAAACAGTTCTCCAAAGCCTTATTTTTATTTGACATTTTTTAAAAATTAATTTGAACTTATCTCTTAGATATCCATTCGTAAAAAAACAATGGATAAAATCTGAGACATGACGGCACATGGCATTAGGCGATTTGACGTGAAATGACCCTGCTGCACTATTTAATACTTAATTGCTACTACTTATTAAATTCTAATAGTAAGTGTTTAATTGCTGTTTTTAACTATCTTATTTTGCATAATATATAAAATAATTTACGTTCCATAGTTGTTGGATAGGGCCTCAAATTATAGTTCCGCACTTTGCTTTGATGGTAGAAATAAAAGAGGAATCTGTAGTGTATATTAGAGTTTCCAATCCCGATCCCGAATTCCGCAGGATTCAGCATGATATTTAGCAGGATTAATCCCGCGGGACTGAGAGCAAAATTCAGCGGGATTTCCAATCCCGCTGATTTTCCATGCAAAAGATTTTCCACAAAGCGAATATTTCTACAAGTATCATCAGAAGTTTTAATTACATTTCTGTATATCTGCAAGAAAAGCAAGAAAAACTTTGTCTTAAAAGATGAAGGGTGGATTTACCATTCAAGAAAACAATAAAAATAGAATATATTTTTTTCTGAGAATGAATTGGTATTCTTATCCGAGGTTTCAGTTTTCATATTGTTACGTGTTAGATGCAACTTCAAGAAATTCTTTAAATGACGACACAGTTCTTGAGAAAACACAGGAGATTTATTTACAACTATGTACAAGAAATATCGTCAGCAACTGCTAAATTAACCATAGCAATTAGGCAAATATAAATTAACACCGTAAACTGAACGGTCACACACGTATTTACATCAAAATACGAGGAAACACAGCGCAAAGGCTAATACACTCTTTCCAGAGCAACAACTAAATCGAGACTAACTAAACACGCCGACGGCCGTGGCTATTTATAAATCTCGAAAGAAAGCTCTCAAACATTTCACGTGATTCCCGAAGTTTCATTTCATTTTCTTTTTTATTCATTCACAAATCTTATCCTTCAGAAATGGAGGGACCATATACTTCATTCGAATGTAAGGGGGTTGTATATTCATTACAAGAAATTATTTACAGGTTACATTACTAAGATAATTTTAGGTGAAAGATAATGGCTTAAACGCCAAATTTAGCCAGATTACAACAAATTAATCATAAAAATAATTACTACTTAAAGAATTTGTAGCAATATATTCAGGAATTGCAAAAATGAATAAAAATTATAAGCCTTTTCGATAAACAATAACTAAATATTGAAACCCAGAAAATTGGACTTTAGAAGAAATTTACTCTCATAAAAAATTCCAGCGATTTTAACTCAGACTGAGTAAATTTTCACTCCTTTCCAGTTTTGAAAACGCACTTTCCTTATAGGAGTGAATTTCATTCCTTTTTCGGAGCGGTTATTTTCACTCCTTTTGGATAAGCTAATTTCACTCCCTTTTGATAAGTTATTTTCAAACTTTTTAAGGACTAAATTAATATCCCAAATGAGTGGCTGCTTTCCGTTTTGGAAAGCCGATATTTCCCTCTTTTTTAGAATAAAATAGGTAAAATCATTTCACTCACGTTTGGTGAAATTGTTTTTTAAACGTGTTTTCATGTGCTTATGCTGAGTATTTGAATTTAAAACTGTTTTTAAAACTGTTATTTCATTTGGAAAAAAAATTTAGTTTTTAGGTTAAAAAATTGTCAAAAAAAAAAAAAAAAAAACTGTTTTTAGTGTTTCCGAAGAGGATGCACAAAAACTATATGGTAAGTACGAAGAATTTTCTTTTTTATTTAAACTTTAACTGGTAATATTTCTTGAACTACTCGTATATCGTTACAAATTACCCACGTGCAATATTACGTACATTCCCGAATCTAAAAATTGAAATTAAAATTAAAAAAACCCACAAGTTCCAAATAAATAGATTTAAAATTTTGAAACTTTATATATTGATATTCTAGGAGTGCCTTTTAACATTAATAATGTTTTAAAAGTTACATCAGTCCAAATTAATTTAAAGTCATTCATAAATTATGACAAGATACGTTTGAATTCAATTTTGTTTCTTCGGGGCCATTCATTAATTACGTAAGAACAATTTTTGACCTTCCCTTCCCCCTATGTAAGGGTATGTAAGATCCCCCCCCCCCATTTTACGTAAGATTCTTTTTTTTCTTCACAATATTAAAATAAATATTACATCACTATAATCGTTCTTAAATTAACTATCATTATTATTATTATTATTATTTTAACCTTTTTGAGTTAAGGAATCTAGACCGAATGTTTTTTCGACAAATAATTTTTGTATATGATGCGATAATAATTCAAAATAATACATGCAAAACACAGTGCGATTCTTTTATTATATTTTACACGCTTCATCCTTTGAAACACAAGTAAAAAACAGTTCATCCTATAATACATACTTTTACATTCCTGAAGCAAATGAAATATAATATTTGCCAAACCACTTGACCACGGATTTCTAATATAAAATATCGGCTTGGAAAATGCTACGTAAGAATGGATCTAAACCCCTCCCCCCTCCAAGCAAGGGTATGTAGAGAATTTTCCACCCCTCCCCCTCAGGACCCTTACTTAATTAATGAATGGCCCGTTACACATATGAATGAGTGTATTATACAAAGTTTATGATACTCTTTAAAGTTTATTATACACACAAACAATATTTAATTAATTTAAAATATACGCAGTGGTTGGAGCTCCGACCATCTAGCGCGGATTCGGTATCCGACCTATAGATTTGCGCATGATCGAGTCTGTAACACCTGCTTAAATATATAAACGATACACACACACACACACACCAAAGATGGTAACGACTGTTTCAAATTTCATATTTTTGATTCGATGAACGAAACAAAATTCTTGATGAAAGTTTCATTAATTTGGAAGAAAATGTTACAAAAAGTTCGCCGTAACATTGCACGTGGGTGATTTGTAACGATGTACGAACAGTTCAAGAAATATTAACAGTTACAAGTTTTAATAAAAAAGAAAATTCTTCGCACTTACCATGCAGTTTCTGGTTATTGCCTTCAGAAACCTCATTCGGGAACAAATATTGTTTTAATTCATTAAATGAAGACATTTTGCTAGCGACATCCACTTGGTACTCGCGACCAACGTTAGTTAAGCCGAACATGGAGGTATAGAAGATTCTCCCTAAACAAAATCACGTGACAGAATCGTACCAATGAAAATGTTTTTGAGTCCTTCTTTTAAAGAATGTTTTTATTTTTCGCCCAGCAAAAGGAGTGTTTCCGAATTTCACGTCAATAAGGATAAGTTTTAGTCTTGGTTTTTTCGTAAAGCGTCTTTTTTCGATAAAGCTAGCAATCAGAAAGAATGAATACAACCGCAATAGATTTCACTCTTTTTAAGAGTTATTTTTTCGTTCTTTTGAATTAAGAGTGTAGAAGGTGTATTACAGAGTGCAAAATCCGTTGGAGTAGCCTGAATGCAATTTTGGAATGCTTCTGAAAACTTATGGAATTCGCATGAAACTTTTAATTTGCTTAAGATGCGCAATATTTTTTCCCTTATTTATGCTCTCTAACCTGAAGAAAAAGCATGCATAGGGTGGGTCGGAAAAAGGAAATTTTCGATAAGCAACTTTAATAGTAAAACAAAAAAATCTGTATTGCCATCCTTAACATGAGAAAAATAATTTAAAAAATTAATATTTATGACTTCAGATCGCGCATTGGCAGCAAAGTTTGAAAAAAATGTAAAAAAATGGTAAATTTTCAAGTATTTTTATAATAATCCAAATGTTCAAAAATTTTGTTCTAATCCCGCTTAAATGCTTCGTTTTAAGACTCTTTGCTATATCTTTGAAAATATTTACATTCCTTTAGAGTTTTTTGTTCGTGCATAAGCCGCAAAGTTAAGTGAAATTAACATCTGATTTTGAACATTTTTGCAATTGGAAGTTTGCATCTAGGACTAACGGTTGCAGGTTAAACGGGAACACCCTGTAAATTGCGTTATAATTAAATCCAGGAAATGTCCTTGCCCATTAAATAAGATTTTTTTTTAATCAACGGAAGCTTAGTAAATTCTTAGTTTATTTAACGGAACGTACACCTGTGTTTGATGACTTAGGGAAGTCATTGGAAATTTTATTTGGTTTATCCTTTTCAATCATGTCACGTCATCTATACTATTATAATCTGTGTGTGTGGGTTTGTAATCCTATCGACTCCAGTCAATGTCTACCAGGTCAATACTGGTACCATTGAAAACAGGACAAATAGGGGAAGCCATTCTGTCTTGTCGCACCCCTCTTAACTAAAAGGGGCCAGGCATTCAGTGATAAAAGCATTAAAAGCATCAATTTTCACCCGCCGCATTCGGCATTCAGCCACCGCAGGTGGCGAACGGAGGTCGGAGCCCCTTAGTGGTTAATAAATGCTGCAGGCTTGACCATAAAGAGTAAGAGTGGCCTATCCAGGGGAGATTTGAGGATATATCCTTCTCTCCTCCCCATCCTGCGCAAAATTTTCTGACTATAATAGCAGGTGTATGTGCTATCAGGAATTAATTTGTCAATATTTTTAATGATGTTGTAGAAAAATCTAAGGAATTTGCTTGAAAATATTGCTTGACTTAAGTTTTTAACTCATAACGTTACGATAAATATGACAAATTATATAATTTATACATAGCTATTATTTCAACTGGCGTGTATTAAAACTCATGTTAACATATTGTTCACAAGTACATTGATCCTTTTAAAAGCGCTGTTATGATATTAGAAACCCAAAATTTTGAGATGATTCATACCCAAAACTTATCGTTACACTTTAAATAGCTTGAAACGCGTTTGAAAGCTGGCTCAAGTAAGGTTTACTATAATGTTACTTCAACGCACTTTTGCTACTTCAACTAAAAGATTTTAAAGGCATTATTTTCTTAGTTTTCTTTCTACCTTAAAAATAATAGATATAAACAAAACATATCTTTGCCTTATTTCAATTAGTTTTACCCTTTTTTCAAGCGGAATAGCAAAAATTGAAAAAAAAAATATAATAATAACAATAATAAATATAACTTATTTTAGTAGTAGGTTTTATCATTGTGTTACTTAGATATGTTTTTGCCATTTCAAAGATAATATTTTACTTTACTTTTCTTTCGCGATTAAAAAAAAAGCATAAGCAAATGATTTATTTTTGCCGTTATACTTTAAATTTACACTAGTTACAAGCGGAGTTTTTAAAAAGAAACACCCTAGAATAAATAAAAGAGCTGAAGAAATAAAAACGTTTTAATACCCAAAATAATCAGTAGTATCGAAAGATAACTCAGAAAAACTGAATTCTCAAGCTTAAAATAAGAAAAAAATGAATACTATTTAATACGATAGAAACGGCAAAAGTTGTAGATTTGTCAGCGGAGTAAATTCAATTGAGAAGCCGAAAGCCGCGAAGCACAAAGCAGCGATGACATGAAATAGCTTTTATCTGATCAGACCCTGTGGCTTCTGGGTACGAGAAGAAAAATATGATGTCAGGATTGAAGTTTGTCATTGGTCTAACAGTTTAATTCTATAAAACTTTTTTTTTATTTTTTCATATTTTGCATGAAACGTCTTGCAAAACAACTAAGATTCGTCTGAAGCAATTAGCATAATTAAATTCATTTTTTGCTATGTCTTGGACTTTTGACTGGCTAATGTTTTCGATTAAGTTGAAAGGGTCTTTCATGTATGTATACGATTGGTCTGAAGAAGTAATTATTCTTCCTTTCTTGGTTATATATTAAGTAAATATTGCATGCATCAATAGGGAAGAGTCGGGAGAAATGGAACAGCTGCATTTATATGCCGAAATTAAATGTGAAAAATTATTTCTAGCTTGTTCAACAGTTGTAGAAGTTTAAAAAGGATTTTGCTGCATCTACTGGACACACAAGCTGGAAATGATTTTTTCTTATTTTATTTCGACATATAAATTCAGCTGTCCAATTACTGTCGCCGCCCCATTCCTCCCGACCCTCCCCTGTCATTATGGTCAGGATGAAAATTAAAAATTAAAAGAAAAAGTGTGTTAATTTAAAATAATTGACAAAGTTTAAAAATATATGGTTTGACACGAATTTCACATGATCTGTGATAGACTTTGTTTTGTGTGAAAGAATATTCGTCCGTGTTCACCGCCACCTCAACCTCTTATTGTGTTGCTTTAGAAATAATGCAACAAAATGCGCAACTTTTTCCTGCCACCACACGGGAAGGTCTCTAAAGATCTTCGTGAATTTTAAATGTATTCATACAAATATTTACTCTCTCAAACGGTTTGGATAAAAAGCTGATTCTCTAGTTTTTCAATCATTAAATTTTAATTCCATGTTTAGTCATTGCAATATAATATTGTGTTATTACTTTATTGCATGGCTGTGTTTTTTCTTGCATGGAAACGTTTACTGCAGCACTGAAATATTTATCTGTAAATATCGATTTCTTTATTTGCATGGCAGTTTACTGCTACGTTATGTTATTTTTGACCAGCTCAGCACCATTCATTTTAAAGCAAAAAAAAAAAAAAAAAACACAGACACACACATTTTAAATCAATAGTGAAAATTTAAATTAAATTAAGAAACGCAATTTCATGTATTTTTTGCATCATTTACAGGGCAAGAAGGGCTTTTCCAATGAATTCAGTTCATTTAGCAATGCTTTAGTAGCAGGTGCTTTCCATATCCACATCCACCATGCCCTCAAAAGAATCATCACGGCTAGATTTAAGACCCATTAACATGTAATTATTTAGAATCTAGTCAAGGAAAAGATCTGAGGTTTTTTTTTTTTAATTGGATAATCTATTTCAAGTGAATAGCCTAAATCTGTGGGCCTTGCAACTTTAAGGAAAAAAGTGGGACATGAATATAGAAAATATTTTCACGGGATTGAACTGTAAGACTCACAAACTTGGCCAATTTAACTCATGTCCTGGACTTCATGACGTTGTAAGCAACACTGAAAATGATTTTAACTGTTTAAAACATTTTTCGAGCCATGCCTAGTCTTGGCGTAGGTTAAAAAAAATAACAATACTTCAGTTTTGCTAATGCAACAAGCTTTAGTTTTTCAAGAGCCGATATTAATATTTTTACAAACGGGAACTTATAAACTTCAAGAAACGTGATCGAAGGTTTTAGAACAGTTTTTTTAAAACGTAAATTAAAGGGCACACGTTCTTATGTGCAGTGTACACGCATAGAAATTCTGCCTTTTAATTTTATGTTTTTAATGAATTTTCTGTAATTAATAAAGATGAATGTTTTTGGTAAAGATAGCTGGTCGAATTCTGTTGACATGGTACATTGTTAAAACTACAGGTTGCATATGGTACTTTTTAGGGTGAAACTTTGTAGTACCAGTGGCACCTCCTTATGAGTGCTATTTTGCTCCCTTTGGCACCCCATAAATGCCACTTGATACCTTATGGCACCCTATGGCATTTCTAATGGTGCTATTTGTCTTCTTCTGGCATCTTTAAAGGTGCCATAGGTGGCAAACTGGCACTCTTAAGGAGGTGCCTCTGGTGCTACAACATTTCACCGTAAAAGGTGCCGTATGCAACCCGCAGTTTTAACATTGTAATACAAACATGCAGCTGATATTGTGCATTCAGTGGACGATACCACGAATTAAATTTTAACGAAAGATTGTAGAAAATAAATAAAACGTATTTTTGCTCTAAATCATCAGATTTAACTTGAATTCTTGATAATATACAAACGGAAATTCCATTTTACTAAACGTTTAACAGCAATCATAAAAAACAACGTAACTGATGCTAAAATAATGTTAGAAAATGCAGATGCGTATTTCGGGGCTTTAAGGAATTTCTTTTTCAGTGCAAAAAAAAAAAAAAAAAAGTGAGCTTTGAATAAGTCATTCGATAAAAAAGATGATCCGATTTTGAATTTTATCATATGATTTTACATCCAAAACTCAAGTATTTATGCATTTAAAAGGGGGCTCTATCAAACCCCAAAACACGTGTCTGCTACTAATTGCATTATTTGAGCATTCATTTAATGTTGCTTCTTATGGTTACTTTTTGGCACAAAGATGTTTATTCATTTCAAACATGGTCAATGTTAATTTTTTAAAAGAAAATTATATTACTAGAACGCGTTAAAAATTATTTCTTTCCTGTATCAAGAAGACATGGTTAAACTTCTGTTTCCCATAACAGTTCAAAACTCGCAGCTCAAAATTTATTAAGTTTGTTTCGATCTTCTAATACTCAATATGTTTCTAATTATCTCGCTCCCCAATTGCTTTTTCATCCAATTTCTTTGTGACTAGTTGATTTGGATATTATTTAAATTAAAAATAATTAAGAACTGATTACATAATTTGAACTTTGAGGCAGATAAACGAGTAAAATTCCGGCAAATGAAATCAAAACTCCTGAAGTTTTCATATTAACTCCCATTGAAGATCCGAGAAACACAATCCGATTCAACGAGCAACTTTTGCGATAAAAAAGCATTCCAAATAATGTAAAAATAATGATGAATATTACAAGACCCCCAAAAACTGGCAACTGAAGTATTAAAATCAAAATGAAATATATAATAATGTCATCAGAATTTGATGCGTTTGAATTTTCAATTTAAAGGGGGGGGGTTGAATACCGCCTTTGAAAGGACCTAGGCTAAACAGTTTTCTTTGAAGAAAGATAAAGGAAAAAAAATCTGGTTGACAACTGAAAAATTTTACTGTATTTTCTACTGTATTATTTTTCCAGCCAAATCTCAGTTAGTACTACGTCCAAATAAAATAGGGAGTTCAAGATTGTGGAAATTACAAAACATTTTTATAAAGCAATCACCACCTTTCAACGAGCTTTAATTTATTTGCCATTGTTGTCTCAATAGCTCGAGATAGGGCAAAATGAGTCTGTCAGCAAACATTTTCGATCCAGGGAACTGTCAACTCTGACTCACATTCCCTTTCTGTTTACCCCCCACGACCCTCAAGGAATTTCCTCCCATGGTCAAATACACATCAGAGGACTGATGGAGCACTTACCCACTTTCAATCTGATGACGTGGCACCCTTCTATTATGCATCCCTTTCTTCCTCAGTTTCGTTTTTATGTACAGCTACTGTGATTTACAGAGGAGCGATAAACGTCTTTTCAATCGTTTAAATCCCTCTTGCATAGCTCTTTCGAGGGGAAATAACAAGAACAGTTACCTCTTTACCAATGTCTCTGAGAAAATATATTAAAATTTAACCACTGCTTAAATATACAGCCGAACTCATTTATAACGAGCCCGGATTTAGCGAGAAAATTAGAAATACTTGGTTGGTACAATGTTAAGTTTATGGGAGCAAAACTCGCTTTAAACGAGCAAATCCCGCTTAAAGCGAGCAATATTTTTTTGTCTAAATTTTCTTTAACATTCCAAAGTCAACCAAAGTTAGTGATAAATCATAAATCCCAAAACAAGCGATGACAGCACTTTTTCTTAATATGTGGAGCAAAGAAATATTTTAAAGTAATGTATGTTTGTATACATGAATTCTTCCAAAAACAATGACGTACGAAAGAGACATTCAAACAGTTCAAAGCAAAGTAATCAACGTCCTTGGTACTGTAGCGTGATTAATAGGACGAAAAAAAAACAACAATGATGAATTTTTATGATATTTTTCACAAACTCTATTTTTACGAGCACTCGGTTATAACGAGCAAACATCGCGGTCCCTTTGCTCTCGTTAGAAGCGAGTTTGGCTGTACAATATATTCTATTACAAAAATATGTTGCAATAAAGTTTTTAACAATACTTTAATAACACTTGATTACCTGGTTTTAAAATTCTTTTAGTTAGATTTATTACCAACTAGCAATTTCGCATTAGTCATAAAAAAATTTTTAGCAGTTAAACTGTACACGCTTTCCCCTTATATATGTAAAAAAAGCATTTTTGAGATTATTTTTTACTTTATGCTAAAGTTTCTGCCAATATTCATAAAGATAATCTTATTTGACTTTACAATTGCGAAAAGGACTCTGCTCAGATTTTCAGCCTTTTTTCCCGCTCTAAATTAGGCAATTCAAGTGTGTGAGTACGAAAACTGCTCATATATTTGAAATTTTTATTTGCTAAAAAAACTAATTAGACCAACATTTTTTCCCTCAAGAATAAGAACTACCAATTTAAAAGAAATTTTAAAAAATAAGATCATCGTTTTTCAGAATGGCGAATTTTAAATTTTGTAGTAACATTTTAGTGACACTTGAGTTCCGTGTTCAACAATTGAGGATCCCGCTTTCCTAATACGACTTTAAAAAGAGAGAGAGAGAGAGAAACAACTTTTGTTAAATTAAGTTTGAACAATTTCACATGATACGAAAATTTGAGCAAGAATGAGGTTTCTTAGAGGTTATTTAACGAGTTCTGAATCTAGATAATACGTAAGTCTATGTATGCGTTACTGAATTCACAGAAGACAGAATGACAGATAAAAAAAGGGTCACAGAAATCCTCGATTTCATTGAAGAAGAAAAAAATTCTATGACATAGCTCAAGTTCTGGACATCATGTTAATTTAAAATCAGTTTAACGCCACGTCATCGAAAGCCGTCACGCATCAAAATTTTCGGGGATTTTTAGGTAGCTTCATTCTAAAAATATAGTTTCTAATCGACAAACTTAAGAGTAATTCTTTCGTTCAAGAAATAAAATAGGATCAGTTGGAGTAAAAAGAAATGAAATTTCAATGTTTCAAATTTTGATTCTTCCCTTTCATCTGGATGGATAGAGGGATAAAATTTTGTGCATCGTGTCCATGACTACACTTTGAGTGTAATTGGGTATGAAAAATTTGATTTTCTGAATATTTGTTAAAGACTGAAATCATGTTTTCTTGTACAAGGCACTATGGAAACACTCCATTTATTTTCCCATTAGGATGATGTTGGTAGATCACCGCAATATACACAATCATATTAGAACCTGAAGAAGTTCTACCCCAAAAATACTTAGTCTGTGGTCCGTAGGTCGCATATGACCCGAATAATCCTCCAAAGGTTATTGAAAAAGAATGAAATCATTGAAAAAGAAAAATCTTACAATGAAATTAAATAACACGATGACTGCGTAAAATTGACTGCAAAGTGCAGTTTTCATCAAAATTTAATCTTCCAAAAAGTATGAAGAATGAAAAACTTGGTTGTTACCATTTACCGCAAAATACAGTATTTGCGGGGTGAATGGAAACACTTAAATTGCACACCAAAGATAACTGGGAAAATTAAATTCCCAAATAAACGTTTTTAGTTACCTTCAATTTGAAAAGTAGTTGAAACCAGTTACACGCAAACCTGTTTTTATGCGGTGGATAGGAACCGCATAAAAAAAAATTGTTCGAAACTTCACGAGTAGAGAAGAGTTGTTTTCGCAACACAGTTAAAATATATATATATATATATATATATATATGCAGTGGATAGGGACCGCATAAAAAAAAAGCCTCACGTAGAAAATAATCCAAAAACGTATCGTTAAACGAAATCAAAATTAACCAAGTGATGATAATTTTGCTGAATAGTCGGACAAAATTTTCCGAATAAGGAAATTTTGGGGAGGTGAGAGTGACTTCCCATCGGAATGCCCCTGTCGTCACTTGAAGATACTTCCTTGCACTCGTTTTATAAATAATTTCTTTATTAATGATGTCATAGTTGAATTAATTTTAGGCGAAAAAAGCTAATTTAGGATTAACTTAAACCATCTGTAATGCAACAGCAAGATATTAGACTTTAGCTAAAAAGATGGTTTCAAACTAATTAACTTGAAATTTGTGTTATCTTTACAATAAACCAAATATTTAAGAGACACTTCCCTGCGTTCCTCCCCCTTCCCTCAACTACAGCACTGTTACATGTTGTCGGTTCGCTGGTGTGCATTGAGAGAGAAAATTGCCGAATCGCTGTAAAACGGCATGAAGTACTCTTCGACATCAAGTGTTGAAATGTGGAAATGTGTTCATTTTAGATGCATCAAAAAAAATTACAATAACAATAATGTTTGATTAGTTGATGCGCTCTCCTTCATAAAGTTTCAAACTTACAGCACCCCCCCCCCCCCAATCTGGAAATGTGCATCCTTATTAATAACAATTATTTTTTTTAGTTAAAAATACAACATGCAATTGTTTAAGCCATGTATATAAAATCTGTTACTTCCCAGTTATTTTTATCATGTTATCACTCTGCTGCAAAAGACGAAAAAATTCTTTAAAAAAGTCAATTTCATCCCTTAAGAATTCATAGACACCGGTTGAAATCTTAAACCACTTACTCAGACATAATGCTTATATTAAAATAAGTGCTGCAGATATTTGATACGAAATAATGCAAGATTTTTCCAACTGTGCCACATGTAGTTATTTATGATATTTTTGCAAAGTTTGGCATCTTTCCAAGATCAATAGCGTTCAAACCAAATTAGCTTATTGAAATGCGGTCACATTCCGGGGATGTTTTAGGTGCAACTTTTGTTCTAATATTGACGTATTTCCACGATAATTATTCTATGAATGAATGTGTGATTCTTTCTTAGTGACAAGACTCAAAATGTTCCTAATGCATTGAAAATTAAATTCGTTGTCCCCCGGGAAATACAGCGGCAAGTAATTTATGGATGAAGAAACTTGACAAGAGTATACTTAATTGCAGTTTGAACATTTTTCTCATGATTATTATTTGGGAAGAAATCGCAGGAGTAAACCTCGCTGAAAATTGGAACTCGGAAACAATTTTTAAATCATTGCTTTGAATAAATAAAGTCTTAGTTCAGTTCAGTAATAAATGAAAAACTGAAAACGTGAAAGTCGTTTGTCAAACATGAAAATAAATATGTCTTAACAAATTCTAGGTGAAGGATGAAATTGAAAATGTTGCGCAAATTGTTTTTTAAAAATTAGAAACAAATTTCTGATTTTTAAGTAAAACTTTGCGTTTTCTTGTGTAAAAGTGTATTATTTTTGTAAGATTTCTGTATCAAATTCAAGAGTGCTTGGATAAGAAAGAAAATAGATAGTGGAAAGATCTGAATCTTAAAGACGGCATGCCAGCAGAAGTTATAAGAAAAATTTTCCTAGGGACTGTCCATAATTGAGGCAGTGAGAAGAAAAGGGATATAAGTTGCAAAATTAAAAATTTGGAGATAACCTGTACAAATGTTTGGTGAACTTCTTCTCTGTCTTGGGACAAGAGATAGTACTAGTAACCCTGGTAGGTTCTGGTGTACAGCATGATTTAGAACAACTTTTCAGTGAAAGCCTACCTAGGACCTTATCTTTAAACGCGTTTTACTCAAAACTTCAAAATGTCCACTTACATCCTTTTGCTTCTCACTGCCTCAATTGATGTCACTTTTTTCAACATATTTGATCTCCCTTTCGCCCTCCCTCCCTTTCTTTGTCTCAAAGGGTTAGTTACACTTCACCTTACCCATTCCCCTCTCCTTGTCACACTATATTGTATAAGTATATTGTTTTTCAAAAAAAGTATGATGTCACTCTTCTTATTACCCCCTCATCCCTTGTTACAAACTGTCACAATTTCACGAGCCACTCCCATTCCTCCTTAAAACGCGACATTAGTGAAAGACCCTCTATCAGTGTATTTTACATTTTACTTATTACAAGAGGGACAACATAAGATGTGGAAATATTGGGAATGGAAAATCAGTACTCCTTGGGCCCGGTTCAGGCTATCGGCGACTTTCACCACACGTAATTACTTAAAAAACCAACTTAAATTTTTTTTATAGCTACTATTTCTCTGTACTAAAAATAGCTGGCGCAACATTTAATTATCAACACATCTAACTTAAATATATTTTTTAAACTAAAGACTCCATTAGAAAATAATTACTCCAGGGGTTATCATCCTTTTAGGCTCCGCGCCCTCCTTTGAACACTGACGGAAACTCATTAGTTTTTTGGCACTTACTGCAGTTTCCATTTTTAATCTTCAATTACTCACGTTAATACTCAACCGATTTTGCTTGTTTTCAGATGATAGGGAAGAGGAGAAATACTAGAATAATTTAACTGCCATAGTTTCGTCTCTTTTGTGATATTATCAGAATAAGTTTCATATTAGTCAAAATTTAGCAGACTTGTTTAAAGTTTGAAAAATTTAATGCCACGAATTTTTTGGACCAGTGTTGTTCCGACAGATTTTCGCAGTTAAATATCAAGTCATCTAGTTTTTTGCTCTTCGTCTTAAATGTACAGTCAACTCTAGATAACTCGTAGTCCCAAGGGGCTGGCTTAAACGTTCGAGTTATTGGTAGTTCAAGTTATGGGAAATTTCCACAACAGTCTCAAGAGTTTGGGACCCGATAAAAACTTAGAGAAATATTTGAGTTATAAGCTTCGAGTTATAGAGATTCGACTGTATTTGACATTACAGAATTTTACTTGGCTATTGCAACGGGCCTTGAAAGAAAATAAATAAAACAAATGAATGCGCAAAGTATAAACTAATAGATTTTATATTCAAAACAAAAAATTAAAAAAAAGAGGCATTTTAAATGTTCTTTTTAGACTTTAAAAAAACTTTAAAACTCAAAAATGTATTCGAATAGTTTCTAAAATTACATAAAGAGGATTTTAAATGATTGGGTTTGAATAATACTACAAAACAAATGCCAGATATACTGATAGAAAGAAGGATAGATAGAATAAATGAAAAGGAAAAATCCTCTGGCACAGGAAGCAGGCAGTGAAGCGTTTAAAAATAATCAAAAATAGGGAGTTTCCAATGACTTTGAATTAGAACTATGAAGGAATTTTGCATGGTACAGTTTTGAAGGATTGTGGTTCCACAGATACATGAATTCGCATTTAAGTACTATTTTATTGTGGTAAATATTTATAAGAAATTTTAATCGATTGTAGTATATGGTTTGAATGAGAGAAAAAAGGATACGTATGCAGTATTTTTTTTATAGTATACGAATAAAGGATTTTTCCCTATAAAATGATATCGTTTTAACTGCCGTATACTTACAAAGCATTTCTTCAGTCAAATTTTAAAATTAATACTTGTCTATTATAGCGCTTGTTAAGCTGTCCTTGTAACTTTATTGGAAAATGAAACCCAATTATCGATGCAAAGATTAAATACTGTTGCTTACCATACCTTGCTAGAACGATAATCAAAAATAAAGTTCTATGAAGGAATATATAAGGTAATGACTGGTTTTATGTTTGTTAATGAAACAGAATGAGATAGCAGTTGCAATTTTCAATGCAAGTGGTTAATGTCTGCTGGTCATTTAGGACCACCATAGACCCATCGAAACGTATGTTGACTGTCATGTGTGACTATTTAGATGTCTGCATGTTATATCGGAATTTCTAAAGCTAGATTCATCTCTTCCGAAGAACCGAGCTCTTAAGGGGGTTCGGAACACAAAAATTGTCAAATTTTGCATTTTTTTTCTTTATCCTTAAAAAAACTTCTCCGTTTTTTCTGCTGGAAAGAACGCTTGAATCTTGTTTTTATCTTATTTAGAACGAAAGATATAATTATTTTTGTTGCATGCATTAAACAAATATTATATTTAACGTTAAAATTTAAAACGCGTTTTTCTCCATGATGCAATTTTTCCCGATTTTTTTGCTTTCAAAGTCCTATAAGTCAAGAACTGATAAAAAATAAAGTAATCAAATTTGGAGCATATCTTTTTCAAACAGTTTACTTTAATTTTTATTTGGCTAATTTGAAAAAAAAAAAAAGAAAAAAAAACGTTTACTGCAAAAAATATAATTAAAAAAAAAGTATCTTTGAACTTTTCGAAAAAAATTTCAATTATTTGTCGTTTTTTATTGAATTAATATTTTTTAAATCGCCGAATAGAATTTAAAGCTTAGTTATTTGTGCATAAATTTTTGAAAAAATTTGAAAAATTACCAAGAATATTTTTAGTTACAGATTGAGTTAAGATTTAATATTTATGTTACGATTTTGCTTGGTAAAAAGATGGTGAATCAGTGCAAAAAATTTCAAAACTCTAAACTGTTTAGTAATTTTTTTTTTCGAAATGTGTCCTTTAACCCCTTAACTGGGCATAAAGTTTTAGCATAAGAAGCTTTTTCGAAATCAGGCCTTGCATATATATTTTTCCCTCTTCTGTTAGTGAATTCAAAAGGAACCTTTCTTCATTTAGAAAGAAATAAAGATTGGTATATTTTTTTTTCAAATCCTAAATTAAAGTTCTAATGAATATCATAAAAAATTCCATTTATATAAGCGATACGCACTGTTAAAGAACTTTATCTGCGTCAGAAACCGCCTTTGAAAGAGATGTCATGATTGCTTGATCGATTTCTAAGGCAAATACAAAGACGTCGTGGAGGCGCAACTACCAATAGGAGGCAAAGTACTGTAAGTCATATGAGAGCTCTGAAAACTGCTTTAAACTATTTTTGAAATTGAACGGAAAGTCAATGCAAATGCAAACTCTAGATCTTTGAAAAGCATCATGTATTATTAATTAAACTCTTAGGAAACGTATGTAGTTGCTTTTAGTCATATAAAATTGAAATATTCTTGGTACACACGCAGTTTTTAAAGGGAAAAATAAGGAGATTGTACTGGAAAAAATGTATCTACGAATATACTTCATCTAAAAAAAATAAATATATGATCATGTATTTTTGGTATGCAAAGATTAAATGGGGCATAGAGGGATCTGAAGAAAATAAAGTAGATCTTTGAAGCAGTGCACCACTATATATTCTACGAAAAATCTTCAAATATTGGTGAGAATAATGCAAGGAGAGTCAAGATGTGTTTTTTTTTTTTTTTCTGCAAATGAAAAATCGTAATCTAGCATTTAATCTAACGTATTCCTTCAATATCTAATAATTTAAATTGTACAATAGAAATTCAAACAAACACTCACATACACGTACTCACATACAACAACAAACATGAGCACCGCTGTATTATAAGATTCGTCAGTAATGATCAGCTGTCATAGAGAGTGTTTTTTCCCTCACGATGTTTCTTAGTTTTGTGTTTATAAATAGTGAAAGAAGGTTTTTCTTGAACCTATTCAGAAATTCGTTCTTGCTAGCCAATCTATTTTTACTTCCTTTTACGTAGTGAAGGAAATATTGTATACACGAAAAAAATTTCACTCAAAAATCGGCCTTAATTTCCATTTTGCTCGCTGTCAAATGAATATTTATTTATTTATTTGACGCGACCACACGTGGATATATGCCTAAAAACGTATAGACACCCGAAATATCCATTTTGACAATCCCGAGTTAATTACGAGTTTTCTCGTGACGTCCGTATGTACGTAGTATGTGCGTATGTATGTATCTCGCATAACTCAAAAACGGTATGTCCTAGAAAGTTGAAATTTTGTATGTAGACTCCTAAAGGGGTCTAGTTGTGCACCTCTTCTTTTGGTTGCATTCGGATGTTCCAAAGGGGGTCTTTTATACCTTTTTGGGGGAAAATCATTGTTAATTTCAGTGCAAACTCAAGTGGTGTTATAATTTGGCAAACACTTGGCAATATATCGCCAAGCTTTTGGTCACCAAGTTTTGTCGAAAACTTGGCGACAAATTTGGCGATTTTTTTTTTTAATCTGGTTTCAATTTGGCCTTATTTAGAGAGGCCATTGAATCACATTAAAATTGCCCATTTTGGGAAAACTTATCTGTATAAAACGTTTTCTTTGCTTTGGTTTGCACCATACTTGGGGTGAAAATATTTAAAGTTTTTCTTTGCTTACTCAGAGGCACTTGGAGTATAAGGAAGTCATGTGATGCACACATCAGCTCGTTTCTTTTAAAAATCAAGATAACCGATGCTAAAGGGTAAAAGTAACTGCTCCATTTCGATATTAAAGAAGTGATACCTTGTTGGAGGACTTTTATAGGCAAATTTTCCCTAATTATGGGCCTCGATTAGGAGAAAACTGAGAAAAATATCAGGCTAGTTGATGAACATTACATCTGCCACGGTAACCGCTTCATGTCTGTTTCTCGCATCAAAGCCTACCATTCAAGAATTTGAACCAGAAATGTCCAGACCTCAAATCGTTAATGAAGCATAAATCTGAAATTACTAATCATAGATGGCATTTTATTATGCGATACAAAAAAAAGTAATGCTTCGTTTTATGTGTAACGATTAAATATGTGAGATGATGGCAGGCAAGTGGTGTATTCCTTTCGATGATTAATTTTCGTGATTAATTTTATTCGTGCAGATGACATATGAGTTCTCTTCTCCAAATTATATTCATTCCTACTTTTCAGTGAATAAATATCAAATTAAAGTATTAATCTACTCTGAAACACAAAAGGATGCTTTTTTTTTTTATACAAGGAAAACTCGAGAAATGCAGAGCAAAGTAACGAGAAGTGTTTGCATTGTTTTTAAAGGTTAAGTGTAATTAAACAATAAATTCCTCGATTTTTAAAAATATTGATTCAGCATTAATACATTTAGCATAGCGTGGAAATGTTTTTAAAGATAACTAAGTGTATATTTATGTTTACATCATGAATATCAAAAACAAACTTAAGTGCAAGTCTCTCTAAAATAACCAAAGAGGACGAGCGTTGCTCTAACTTATGTATAACGAGCTGATGTGTGCATCACATGACTTCCTTTTACTCCAATTTAATGTCATTTCCCCATTATTCGCTATTTTAATGTGATTCAATATTTATTCTCTAAATATCACCAACAATGGCCAAATTGAAACCAAAAAAAAAAAAAAAAAAAACTCCGCCAAATTTGTCGCCAAGTTGGCGACAAAACTTGGCGACCAAAAGACTGGCGATATATCGCCAAGTGTCCGACAAATTATAACGCCACTTGAGTTTACATCGAAATTAACAATGATTTCCCCCCAAAAAGGTGCAAAAGACCCCCTTAGGAACATCCGAAAGCAACCAAAAGGGGAGGTGCACAACTAGACCCCACTACGAGTCTATGTACCAAATTTCAACTTTCTAGGACATACCATTTTTGAGTTATGCGAGGCACATACGCACATACACACATACGCACATACATACAGACGTCACGAGAAAAGTCGTTGTAATTACCTCGGTGATGGTCAAAATGGATATTTCGCGTGTCTATACATTCTTAGGCACTTTTCCGCATGTGGTCGAATCGAAAAAAAAACTCAACATTCATTTGGGGGTGAGCAAAATGGAAATTAAGGGCGATTTTTGAGTGAAAATTTTTTCGCGAATACAATACTTCCTTTTTTGTAAAAGGAAGTAAAAAGGAGTTGAAGCAAAAAAAAAAACAGGCAATCTATGAGCAAACTACAACATGAAAAAAGATTGTAACCACCCAAAACTATTCTTTACTACTAAAAACATATACAATTTAAAATAAAGCATGGGTTTCGAGCCATCAACTTTCGAAATACTGAAAAAAATCTTCAAAAATCAAAGTGAAAATCAGTCAACTTTTCCTTAAAGTCAGAATTCCAGAGACGCGCCGTTTTCTTCTTAAGCGTTAGCTTCACTGTACTAGAATTACATATGGACAAATGTTTGGTTTATAATAACTTTTAGTTAACAGTTAAACCCAAGTTTTAAAGATTAATTTACAATTAATTACAATGAAGTGCTGCATCAAAAAAAAAAAAGAATTAACTAAATATACTAAGGGAAGTCGATGTATAGGTACATTATGCTCGTTCAGTGAACAAAGACACCACTTGACTGATTAAAATAAAATTGGGCACAAAGTTCAATCATTCCTTGGAAGGAGAAAGATTTTTTGACAGCAAATATTTAAAATATATCTTTTTTAATTTTACATAATTTCGACGCTGTCAAAAACTTTCAGGTGGAATTCGTTTCAAAACTCCAAAAACATTGAAAAGGAGCTATTGCCGTTGATTACTTTTTTTGAAGTAAGGGACTAAAATAAATTCTTATTTTATCGAATTATTTAGAATTTAACAATCCCGACCGCTTATTGAATATTTTGGAAAGAAACATTTCGAACATGTTTTTATTGTTAGCAGGATTTTAAAATAAGCACGTGAGTTTTGCTCCGTTCTTGAAATAGTTGGTAAACTTAATTTTCTACGGCCAGGCTTGGCACTGCGGCGAGTTGCTTTTAACGGTTTCATATCCACAGTGGGGGAAAAAACAGGAAACACACAGGCACAGTCAAACCTCTATTGGCGCAGAATTTTCAGCAAAGCTTGCTATGTTGAATATTAAACAGGTTGTTTATTGTACTATTCTCCAGCTGATGTTCAAATCTACACCGTCTGATGGACAAATACCAGTTTTGTACACGGAAAAAATTTCTAAATTTGATGAATTAAATAAGACAACAATTGGCAATTAAAAATGCAGTTTAAAATGTTAATCAAAAAATATATCTTTGTAGGTCATTATTCCGTTCACTTTTGTTCATATGAGTGATTAATTGCTGGCATGGTGGCTCAAAATATTTGGCGATTTTTTTGGCGACAGTCATTTACATGTATTTTTGCGAGGTTATTGTGACCTCCCAAAAATTTCTTTATCCGGCAAATTTTGTTTGACGATTCGGCAAACTTTGGAGTTCTATTCGACCAAATTATCAACATTCGGCCAAATTTGGAGTTCCATTCGGCAAGTTAGGAATTTTTGCCCACCCAAAAACTTAAGATCGGGGCGCTCCTGCAAGCACACCCTACAAAAGTCTGTTTCATTTCCTTTTTGTAAGCAATTGTTGATTTGATTAACCCGAAAATTTTAGTGCTAAATAAATTTTACGATTTTACTAAAGAAAAACTAGTTTATAGTGGTAATCAACTTTTATAATTTTCCATACTGCTCCCAGTGTAAATTAGTGGGCAGCGAGTGAACTAGCATAAAAAAATCATCAGAATGTATGATCATTCAAAGTAAAAATGTTTAATGAAGTAGGCAAGTAAAACAAAAAAATTTCATTAAACAAATTTGAAGTGTACATAGTTGGGAAAAGTTCGCGTCCCCACAAGTGCCTCAAGTCAGGCACTAGGTGTCGCAACAGGTGACATTTATTACTGGTAGCAATACAGAACACTATATACTTGCAGAAGTTTCATGAGTCTAGTCCTCTGTGTCGTCATTTGGGAGCACTTATTCTGAATTTTGAAACTTAAGTTATGGTATAACTATTTGTAAATGCTCATTTTGATTTATTAGAATGGGTATTTTTTTAGTTTTATTTGACATATTTTCTTAGGGTAAACTATAAACCTATACAAAACCCTCACAAGACCGATCATTTTATACGATAGTGAGACATGGGCTGATGAAGAAGAAGAAGCTATAAACTAAGTGACCTGAACATTTTGCCATTTTTCACGAGAACATTACGTAGCGGATTACGTAGAGTAGGAAGCTGCTATATTGGCAGATAGGATGTTCCTGTTTGATCCCAAATGATTCAAGCAAAAAAAAAAAATGATGCAGCGTATCTGAATTGCCAAAAACATGTTTATGAAGACAAGCATGGAGGAATATGGGTGTGTTGCTCTTAATGCACCTCAAGGAAAAACGAAACGATCTTCCAGGAGTGAAGAACAAAACAAAAAAAAAAGTTCGTGACGGTGTGTTAAAGGTTTAAAATAAATCTTACAATTATTAATTAAATATTTTGTACTAAAAGTGCACTATTTGCGATGTTTTTCTTTAAAACAATTCTTAATATATCATTGGAAGCAGATCTGGTTATTATCTGGTTTTTAAACATTATTACCTCTTTCGCAAGGTGTATTGGAGGGAGGAAGAAAACATAGCTATGAGGGTTGCTCAATAAAGACTGACCATAATTTGTTTAACAGGTAAATTAATAATCAAGTCCAAGAAAACTGATATGTATGTGTGGTAGGTGATGAATAGACAATGTAAGTTTAAGGGTCATGACATCAGTAATGTGACCTTGGCAGTCATCCAAATACATGTTGGTTCGTTTTCGCATACGGAAAAATGAAAGTGATACGCGATGAACAAATAGAATGTTGCATTGTGATTTCATAATTGCCAAAAGAAAAAAGTATAGTATATGTATCGTTGCAGCAAGCGTATGAGAGATATGTTCTTCCCTAAAGCACAGTTAGATGATGGTTCAAAGTGTTTAAAGATGAGAGAATAACTTTCAAAGGAAGTTGGACCAGGCGCTCTAGTAACTTTTGTATAATTTCAGAAACATCAACATCGCTACTATAATAGGGAGAAAAAATTGGAAATATAGGATAAAAGGGAGATTTCCAGTAGTTGTCTTGACAAACCGCGTGAAGACAACTATCGGAAAAAATGAACATTTTATTTGGTTTCACTCGAACTTTGCAAATGACCCGGGCTTGTGCTCAAAGGATTTCAAGGTTACTTGTTCCCAATGAAAAGGATGTATGTGCGGACGTTTGTTTGTTGTACCTCATCCAAGCAGCAGATTTTGCTCCCTGTGATTTTTTCTGCTTCCAAATTCGAAAGAACACCTCCTGGAGTGGTATTTCTCACCTTTAAAGGCAGTGGTAGCAGCTTCGGAGGCGAATTTAAGGATGTGTCCGAAAATGCCGTCCAGGATATCTTTGACGATTTGAAGAAAATATGCAGCAAGTGAATTGTAAGCAGTTGGGACTGTTTTGAAAAATAAAATCAACATTTGGAGGATTCACAGGCATAGTTTGTTTTTACTAATTTATGATTATTCTTTATTGAACAGCCCTCGTATTTTCAGTTCTGGTAAAAGTGCATTTTTTAAAAAATGTTTTTAAAACAAAATAAAAATTTTGTTACATGTATCTGAGCTTAAATACCATGTATAGGCTTAATGGATGGTGTTGCATAAACTTTTGTGGCTTAATTGATCGTAGCATATGGTGCTCAGAGATGGAAACCCTTAAGGGGGACGAAATATGGCCCCTTTACCGTAAGTACAAGTATGTAGAGACCGACGAAAAGCTTCTGAGCTAGGAAAGCATCTTAAGTGCCAGAAAAAATATTTATGAAAGAAACTTTCCCGTTACTATCATTTCTGAAAGACTGTTCTGAACGAACTATTCTCTCTCTCTCTCTCTCTATTCTATTTTTTTTTTCCTTTTTTGGTCACTCTTGCGACCCACGATTTGTCTGATCATGCACAATGCACATACTTAAAAGCACAGATGTAGCAGAAACAATACTTTCGAGTCGAATAAATAAATAAATAAAGCAAAAGACAAAAAAAATCATTTTTTAAAACTTCCTTAAGTTATTATGTAAACTGTTTGACGTGCTAAATACAACAACAGTAAAGCTACAACAGCAGTCAAGAACCATCAAGTCCCTTTTAAACGAGCAAAAAAACTTCAAAGGATTGAAAGAAATTAGTAAAAATATATGTCTTTATATAACATAGAAGTAATGTAAATAAAAAAAAAACCTGTTTTAAGCGCTGCACAACAAAACAAAAACAAATTATGTTACATGTATCTAAGCTTAAATACCATGTATAGGCTTAATGGATGGTGTTGCATAAACTTGAAAAAATAACATCAAAAATAAGTAATGCGAAAGCTCAAGATGCGATCATATTTTGTATTGAAGTTCAAAAAACTTCAAAGAGTTAGTTTTGTCAATCTGTCGAAAGTTTAATTTCTTTTCTCGGTAAATATTAAATTTCATTATTTCTGCTAATTAATGTTGCGAACTTAATCCTTACTTTTGAACCTCTTTCGCGATGTAGACGAATAGAAAGAAGTAGAAAACTATAAATTAATTAAATCAATTTTTGCTTTTCCATTTTATTTATATTAAAAATATTACAACGTCTCTTAAAAGAATCTTTTCTTTAAAATTATATTAGTACTAGCCTTTTGGATCAATTTACATATTTTTAAAGGAATAGCAAAACATATTGTATTCACAAGCTTTTAAATAAGCTATTATTTTTAAAGCATTTTTAGTTATACTAAAACGCGCATTTCTACTAAAAAATGAATATTATATATATATATATATATATATATATATATATATGACAATACCGCCTAACATGGTGTCCCTATGTTTTTTTTTCTATACATTCGTCCGAAATATACATTGAACTAAAATAAGAGCGTCAAATAGCACAATAGATTAATGCAGACACGTGTTTCGGCGTTACAAGGAACGCCTTTTTCAATGCAAAATAAATGAGTTTATGGGTGAAAATACATCCTACAAAAGCCGTCTTATGTTTTTTTTTTTCTTGGGCTTTCCTTGTAACGCCAAAACACGTGTCTGCAGTAATCAGTAATTTGTGCTATTTGACGACTGTTATTTCTTATTTTACTTTTTATGTTCAAAGGTATTTATTTAACAGAAACTGAGAATATCGGGACTATTTGTCTAAGAGTTGATATTTTGTGTTGTGACCTGAAACAGTGGTCAGAGATGCAGACATCAAGTCAATAGGTGTTTTGCTTGTTGTCACAGTTCTGATAAATTTTGACATTCCTACAGTTATCAAGTTGCTCCACTCTTATGTATTGAAGGTATAACGTTTTACGTTGTTATTTCTTTCGTACCAACGTTAAGTACGTTATTTTGCATTAATTATTCGATTTCAAGTACAGTGGACGCTTGTTAATTGAATCAGTGGTATATTGCACCAACCACTTTAATGAATTAAATTGTCGAAAACCGAATAAAATCCATCTTTATTGAGTTAGCCGCTTAATTGAATCAGCCGCTTCATGGAATCAAAACTGTTTAGAACGAACGGGATTCATATAAGCGGCGGCCACTGTATAATTAATGCAAGTGATCAAGAAAAAAAATAGGGTTTTATATTGATGGAATATAAATCGTTCTATTAGAAAAAAGAGGCATGAGAGTGAAGATGAAAATGTCGCTGTGTGTGTGACTGCGCATGTTCATTTTTAAATAATCGGTTAAGGGAAAGAGGGAGGCAAACAGTGGGTTCGGTTGCAAAAATGCCTCAGATAGACTCATTTAGGCTGCACCAGAAACTTTAATCATTCTATGGCGAAAAAAAGGTGTTTTTTCCCCCACAAGTTAGAGCTTAATGCAATTCTTTACACAGTCGAACTCGCTTATAACGAGCGCGAAGGGGCAGCGATACTTGCTCGTTATAAGAGTGATCGTAAAAAAAAAAAAAAAAAACGGTTTCGTGAAAAAATTCATAAAAATGTATACCTGTCCACTTCGTTGTTTTTATATTTATGTACAGTACCAAAGAAGTTGGGCATTGTCTCTTTCTTGTTATTGTTTCGAGGAACGTCTGATCCGAAAAACATCGACATTTGCATCCGTGGCTTCAAAATAGTTTTTCTGCACTTTAGAAACCAAGTATGTCGAGAACTATTTAACTTCAAGTTCTTCACATTTGTCGCATCAAAAAAAAACGAGCTGATGTGTGCATCACATGACTTCCTTTTACTCCAATTTAATGTCATTTCCCCATTATTCGCTATTTTAATGTGATTCAATATTTATTCTCTAAATATCACCAACAATGGCCAAATTGAAACCAAAAAAAAAAAAAACTCCGCCAAATTTGTCGCCAAGTTGGCGACAAAACTTGGCGACCAAAAGACTGGCGATATATCGCCAAGTGTCCGACAAATTATAACGCCACTTGAGTTTACATCGAAATTAACAATGATTTCCCCCCAAAAAGGTGCAAAAGACCCCCTTAGGAACATCCGAAAGCAACCAAAAGGGGAGGTGCACAACTAGACCCCACTACGAGTCTATGTACCAAATTTCAACTTTCTAGGACATACCATTTTTGAGTTATGCGAGATACATACGCACATACGCACATACACACATACGCACATACATACAGACGTCACGAGAAAAGTCGTTGTAATTACCTCGGTGATGGTCAAAATGGATATTTCGCGTGTCTATACATTCTTAGGCACTTTTCCGCATGTGGTCGAATCGAAAAAAAAACTCAACATTCATTTGGGGGTGAGCAAAATGGAAATTAAGGGCGATTTTTGAGTGAAAATTTTTTCGCGAATACAATACTTCCTTTTTTGTAAAAGGAAGTAAAAAAAAAAAAGAAGCATAGTGCAAGGTAACATGATTTGCATTTTAAATGAGCTTCTTCCAGTCAAGTTTATCAAGTATTCTTTCATAGTACAAGACCAAATATACATAATATGTGATAAAATATCTTTTTGCGCAATTTTTAATCCTCTTTGAAATGTACCGCACAGCAAATAAAATATTCGATTTGAAAAATGTTGCAAAAAAAAAAAAAATCAACGCTGGGACCATTAAACAGCATGTGATCCCCTAATAGAGGCACGTGCGAGCAATTGAAGATTTTCTAAAAACACGATAAAGTACAGAAATATCTATATTTTTTTAATCTCAGAAACTTTTATGACACAAAGAAAATGTTTTTCAATCACAAGGACATTTTTTCGCGGAGAAATTAGTAATAATTTTCAAAAATAAAGAAATAAAAAAATATTGTTCACATGTGCTCCCTTTCCTCTATACTCATTTTTTATAATATATATATATATACACACCAGTGGCATACCTAGCATGGATCACACCCAGGGCGGTAATTTGTGGTGTCACCCCTCGTTCCCCCACCAATGCAAAAAAATAATTATTAAATAAATACAAAAGACTCGACTGCGTAAAAATTAAAAAAACTAAAAAGAAAAATAAGTAAGCCCAGTAGTTTATAATTTTATTAAGTGTTACTGAATAACTACTCGATTGAAATAGTTTTATAATCGACACACACATAAGACAAATCTCAAAAACAGAAAAGCAGAAACTCAAAAGCAGAATAGAAGGATCAACAGTCGGGGGCCCATTCAAATTTTACGGGGTTCCTTAAATGGACAAAAAGGAATGGTGCCCGACTGTTGATCCTTCTGTTCTGCTTTTGAATTTATGATTTGTCTTATGTGTGGGTCGATCATAAAACTATTTCAATCGAGTAGTTATTCTGTAACACTTAATAAAATTCTAAATTACTCTGCTTCCATATTTTTCTTTAGGTTTTTTTTTATTATTACGCAGTCGGGTTTTTTGTATTTATTTAATAATTATTTTTTATTTTACCCTTTTTAGTTAATTTTCATTGACTTAGTTATTATGATCATAAGACGGCAAATTTCGCAATTTTGTCATTTCATTGAGAGAGTTTTTATTGTGAGGATTTTTAAGTAACTCGCGATGGTCTAAGCTACTGCTTATTAGTCCCTCTAGAGACCTTACTCGGCTTAAAGCTACATATGCTTGACCTTTAGCAAAAATGCGAAAACTTAAGTCAACCACAGCTATATTAACAGCGCGGAAAAATCGTCAGTCAAATCTTTTTCCCAAAACTAAAAAAGCCCGTCAGGAGCGTACACGTCGCGAAACTGTCCCCTGAATCACGACAAAAACAAATGCAACATGTTAGAGATGAAAATCGAATTAGTAGACTTAGTAAACAAAAAGTTCAGGCAGTGAAAACGCTACCTGCATTTGTCGCACACTGGGTTAGCACGCAGGTAGCGTGAGACACGATCCCGAACTGACAATAGGGCGACTGGTTGTTTATATTGTGATTTTTGATTATTGTCATGTGTTTAGTGACACTCCCAAGGTTAAGACAAATCGATTGAAGTAAAATTTATCAAGATCGGCCAAGGAGTTTAGCCTGTACAACGTCACATAGGAGCAAACATACATACATAGACTCATAAGCACATAACCCTCCTTTGCGTCGCGCACGCGGGTTAAAAAAAGATTTTAATGTTCTATGAAAACATGAAACTCATACAACTTTGCTTTTTATATAACTTTCCCTAGACGCATATGTTTAGAGCCGTGGAGAGGTCTAAAAATTAAGGGGTTGTATGAAATTGATGGGCCCTTAATTATTTAAACCTATCTCAAACAAAGGGGAAAATAATGGGTTTCAGTTTTTGGTTTAAGAGGAAGTCATTAATAGGTGTAAGTTTTGACAATATGAACTTAAACCTGAGTATAATATTCATTCCATGACGTGGGGTGGGGGGTGAAGATGGTTCTGGAGTTCCCTCTCATCCCCACCCCCGCGGAAATTTTCAAATTTGTTGTCATAAAACTGAATTTTAGCTTTATATTTTTCAAAAACTTGAAATTCCACTTTGGGTATAACCCCCCCAGACGGGTAACAAAAGAGTCGGACCGCCCCCTCGACCCCCCCGTAGTGATGGCACTGCATATATATATATATATATATATATATATATATATATATATATATATATATATATATATATATATATATATTACACTATGCCTACGCGAACGGGCAGAAATTCATCTCAAAAGAGAATAATTCTTTTTTATAAGTTCAAAATATTCTACATTACTTCAGAAAACATTGAAATGAAGGGAAGGGTGCAAATGGAAGAGTGCCAAAATGTCCTAAGGAACTGACAGGACTTTTATAGTTTCTAGAACATTATGATGTATGCTTTGTTGTGCTACCAGACCTTCAGAGACGTACAATACGTATTTTCTCAAAAAAAAAAAAAAAAAGAGCCAGTTTCATCTAAAAATATGAAACAATGTAATACTATCATTTAGAATTTTTTTTAAGTCAAGTTCTGAGCATTTTATTTTTCAAAACATGTATGCATGTTGAAGTATATAGCTCATAAGCGTTTGAGTCGTATCGAATTAGTTCGACAATTGATTTTTTATAAGTACTACTGAAATCAGAGCTGTCGATTAAACAATGAAAAGTAAATGCTCGTACTTACGCTTATAAATTTTCTGTCAAAAGTAACAGTAAATGAAAGTGAAAATCAAAGCTATAAATGTTTATTTTTTTTTTCATATTAGTGTTCTTTAACGCTGAATTTATTTATGCCTTTCCTTCTTTCTTTTTTTTTCTTTGCCAATATTTAAATTACTTATTTATTTTTAGGAACAATTTAGTCTCGAAGAGACATTTACTAAAAAGATAAAAGCACCAATTAATACAAGTAATTGTGATGGTTATATGAGTAGTCTGCTGTTAAAACCTCATTTAAATACTAATAAATGAGCTGTTTCCTAACAAATTGAAATAAAAAATAAATTTCAAGGATAACATTTAATTTCAAACTTTTATCTTTGATTATATTTCTTGTTATCTTCTAGACTAGTATCGTTTATAACGTCGTAAATACCGTGAACCATCTGATGCCTTTTAAAGCAAGGTCTATACTCGTCTACACACACACACACACACACATATATATCTTATATTATTAAAAACTGACTATCTTTGCATGTATGTATCTATGTCATCGCTACTACTGGACGTTCGATGCTCAGAAAATTGAGCATCGAACAAGATATCGCTAGATTCGTAATTTTCTTGGCTACATGTTTAGCTATGTGGCATAGCTGTGCGACTTTAATTAGTGGAGATATTTATTAAAAACGATTAAAAACCCAACTTATTTTTCTGAACGGTTCTTCTTTAGGAATCACTTTTTTTCCCATCATTCTGATAAAGGGCAAAAACAGAAGTGACTCGTAGAGCAATGGTTTTTTTGACTCAAGGCCACGTTGATCCTGCGTTTGTAATTTCTCTCTCTTTTCTGCTTAAAGCGGAAGTTATTGAACAGTTCGAGTTAATAGTTTTATTTTAAGGTGCGCGGAACAGAATTGAATGATTTTAGAGCTGCGCTGCGCAGAAATTAATACACTGTTTACTAAATTAATGTATTGACGCAGGCGATGTGTTTTTTGATGCAATCATTTTTCCATCTTTTCCTTTGAAAAAATGTAATTTACGTCCAGAAAAGTCATTTAAATTTATTTTGCTAAGCGAAGCTAAAGGAAGTACAGCGCCGTACTTTAGTACTTCGGAAGAACAGAGTGGTACACCAACCCACCGGAGGCGGATTATGCGAGCCGCCGCAGGTGGCGAGGCCGAGGCAGGCACCGCAAGCCGCCTCGCTAATCTAGCCGCCTTGGTGGCTAATATACATAGATCGTCTTCTCATAGCAATAGTAAGACATCTAAATCTAGAGACAGCAGTAAGCTATCCTGTTGTTCTGAGGCGACGATCTATAACTATATATATATTTCAAGTATGCTAAGTCAAACTTTTAATTATTATGAATAATTTTCTTTCAAGCTGAACAAAGTGAATGTTGGTTTGAAAGTTGACACTTTCAATTTTTCTGAATCTTATAGGACTTGTTAGTAGTACTGATGTGATAAGTAAAAGTGAGTCTTCTGTCCTCTCAAATTTGACTTATTAACCCTTGCGGAACGGACAAAATTTAAGGTTTTGAATATAATAGTGTTATGTATATGATCCTTTTACTTCAAAAGCAGTAAATGACCTCATGATACTTCTTTAAATATGAATACTACTTGATACTAGGTACAAACTTGCATAAATAATTTTGAGGCTCTCTGATTGCTCTGAGACCAAAGGTCAAATTAAAATGATATTTTCATTGCTTTTTTTTTTTTTTGCTTGACCTCTTTCTGTCCGGATATCAGGTGAAGCCATGAAAATAACAATGGGATTAACTACACACCATAGTATAGTACTCAGAAAACATAAAATAGCATGCGTTGCTCTTTTCTTTAGTAGTTAAACGGTCTCAAAGCTGGTAATTTACAAAAAAAAAGGGGGGGGGGGGTCCAACTTCAACGTAAATAACTGCGCTAGCAACTAGTCGATAACTTTGAGACTCTACTGTAGGTAAGGTCCATATGGTTTAGTTTTAGATCCAGATTAGAAAACTTATGCTTCAAATGTTTGTTGAATCGGACGATAAAATGTTGCTTTTTCATTTTATCTTGACTACTTATTAAAGCTTTTTGCTCACGTAGAAACGAAACAGAGAATAAATATAAGTTACGAATTGCGAAATAGTAGTTCCGAAACTGACCCCCCACCCCCCTCTCCCAGTGGAGCATAAATCTGCAAATCTACAGGAGACATTTTCAGAAGGAGAACATTCTTTTTGTGTTTAGTTTTGTTCATGATTCATTAAGTAACAGCACAGAAACCAGTGTAATAATATTAATATAAGCAAAAACTTTTTCTGTGTAGGAATACTTATAGTCGCCTCAGAGCAACAGTAAAACATCTAAGTATCCTACTGTAGCTCTGAGAGGATGTTGTGTTATAGATTGAGTCAATTTTTCGTGATCAATTTTTTATGCATATTAAGAAAATACTGATTCATTCTTACGTTATGAATCTATTATTGATAAGTTTGTGAGAGTAATGAAGGCAAGAAAAGCAACACTTTAATAGACCGCGTTTAAAGTGATGGAATATTATCACAATTAACAATAGTAAATTACTGAAAATGTGGCGAAAAATTTAACTGTGGTATTTTTTAACCAGACAACTGTTTTTTTTCCCCTTTATTTTTAAATAACAGTATGATCGCTATTTTTTCTTGTTCTTGTGCAAAAGCATTGCTTTATTTCGGTAACTTATTGTTACGAGTTTAGGTTTTTGTCGACTCTAAAGATAAAAACGACACCATTGATTCCATGTGGTAAAAAATCCCATTCCAAATAAGGTCAATAGATCAATTCGCACGTATAACTCTATGAAATCAAGATCCGTTACTGGATAAATGATTTTTTGGTTTAAATTAAAAGAGAAAGTGAATGCGAAATTTTGCATGTATACAAACAAGCGCAATAATGGGATATGTTTTCCTTGAATTTTTGTTTCTACGTTCAAACCGAGAGAGATTTGTCCACACGCGCGAGTAGTATTCCATCATTCTCTCAAATGCGCATAATTTTGAATAAGTTCTGTATTTAAGTCAGATAAATCAAGCTTCAAATGCAATTTTATTCAAAAAATATTGTTTTCAGTTTTTAGATATAATTTGGTGCAACCAGGAAAATATCAACATCACATAAGAGCTTACAATTTATAGTTTTTCTTCCCATCTCTTTTTTCATTGAATAAATATTTTTGTAGATACTCAAGTGGAAATCTTGATTACGCAATTCAGTGCCTTAAAAATTATGACCTTGCATAAATTCTCATCCCCCAAGAAATTGTCATGAAAATATCTTTTATTCGTTCCCACCAAATCCACATCGCAATTTCGAAAATATAACATCATACCACTTCTCCTGCGAAGTCTTTTTCCCTGCCAGCGAAAGCAAAAGATAAAAAGGAAACGTATACGCTAGCTAAGCTTCTTTCATCTCCTCCTCTTCTCTTTTATGCCAGACGTCTTGGCACCACGGAAAATCAAATCCAAGCACTGCAATAAATGGACTGTTATGTTTAGAGCAACGTCGAACATTTCCGGCGCATTTCTTCGCTAATCAAATACCAATTCTGCTCTCTGAAATAGGCTCTCAGGGAAAATTATCAAGCGTGCTGTGGGCTTAATGTGTGGTAAATATATCGATGTTGCGTGAAAAAAAATCAATTTTCCCCTTGGCACTATGAAAATAGCTGAAATACTCTGCATATTCTTACGGCTAATTTATTTAATGTAGCGAATACGTCAGAATCCTCATTCAGTAACATCGCTCTTAGAGTCGGGCTCAATTTTTGATAATCAAATTTAGGATAAACTGAAAGTTTTACTTTTTTGCTTTCCTTTCTTTTTTTAGGACATTATTTTTTAAATGTATTACAACCGTAATCCTAATATTTTGATTTGCGATATGTTTTCAAACAAAAAACGTCTTGGAGATTGTAATTCAAGTGCATAAAGTAAAGTAGAGTTGTTAAAAGTCGTAAGAATGCTCTTTCGCTGAAGGATCTGCAGTATTTATGTTGCCTCATCTGAGAAACGGTGGGTACAGTAAAAAATTGATACAAACCAGTTCTATGCGCACCTTTTTTATGTGTCTTTTTTTTTGGGGGGGGGGGGATACTTTTATTAATGGCCCACACATTTATTAAACAGGGACAAAAGATTTTGCCAACAATGAGTACAATATGTCTCAGCAGCAAAACATTTCGAAAATGAAATGTGAAAGTATTTATACGTTTGCAATTTGCGATTATTTGTAGGAAAGCAGCTGTTCCGAATTTTGGATCTCATTCAAAAGCAAAAGGGATAAGTGGGATTTTGCGGGAAATATTGTAGCTTTCGTAATTGAAATGTACACTGTACACATTAGCATTATACCATTTTTTAGTCTTTTAACTTAATTTTGTGTTTCCGAAAGACACTGTTGATTTGAAGATTATATATATATATATATATATATATATATATAATCATTTTTATTTGTATATTTTGAATAGTCCAAAGTCATAACCATAGTGAAATTGTAATTTAACTGAAAAATGTCACAAAATCTTTCAATTAGAAATTATCTATTTAGAAATTATCTATTTGTACCAGAATTACTTCTGAGCCCATCTCTCAAGGATGCCATAAAGATTATTTTAATTGATCCTTGAGGGCATATTTTGTGCTATAGTTGAATATTTCTGATTCTTTATCTCTAGTTTCACATATTATTGTAATGTAAGCGAATGAAATAAATTTGAAAAACTTCAACCACTGTTCAGAATTGGTTCTATTTACAGTGTATTGCGATACCTTTGCATATCCCAAAGTCGAAACATGAGTAGATTGTAGCAATATTGAACAATGTATCGCTCACACCTTCCAACAATGTCATACTTCAAAAAAACGTGATTTTTTAGCTATGTTAAAAATTAAACTTAAGATATCCTGTAGTAAAAAAAATTCTTTGGTAAAACTTTATGTCAAGCCACTGATTAAATGTTTCCTTAAGCATAAGGTATTTTCTGAGAAAATCTGGTGTTTGTTTTCTGTTTTATGAAGCAGAAGTCTAAAAAGTAATTTTTAAAAAGTTGCGTTTTATCTATGACGTTCTTGCACTTAATTTCGAGGATACTATTTGAAGTATCTCGAAATATGTCATTGTTACTAATTATTCTCCTTTCAATACCGACAATACCGACTTAAATGCAAATAGTGCGTGCTTTATCAAAAAATAAGGATGAAAAGTGCTTTTTTTTTGTGTGTGTGCAATATTTTCGGAATAAATACCATTTTTCAATAAGTGACACAGATGTTTCATGCCTAATGGATATAGCACAGCTCATGATGTGACATTCTTGAAAAGAACATTCCAAAAAATATTTGAAAATGCAAATACGACATTTTTGCTCTCTAGCGGCAAAATATTAAGTTATCGAAATGCAAGTCTTGCAGAGATATGCAACTCATGCATGCAGTTCGAAAAAAGGCATAACTCAAAATCGCAAATTTTCGAGATATGACGTTTTTGAAAGGAGTGAACCGGTATGTCAAGCACAAGTTAAAAATATGATTACATACACGCGTTTCGTGGTTTCAAGGAACCCGTTCTTCAACTCGACGAAGTATGAACTTTTGGACGAGAAGACTTTCAAAAAACTAAAATAGCTAGGTTATGAAAACCCCCCACGTTAAAAAGGTTACTTTTTAGCTATATAAAATCAGGTTTTCATTTCTAATCCTTAATTTTCTAAATAAAGTGAAAGTAAATAAACCTGATGAAGCCGGCTTGTGACGAAATGCTATTAGTTTAAGAGTCATATTCCTTTAATTGTTTAAATTTGAACATTATACAAAATGTAAGCTAAGTGGTGCGAACCACAGAAAACAAAGTAATTAATGCACAAATAAAGCACGAAAATGGAGACACGTATTTCGGGGTTTCAAGAAACCTTTTTTTCAATGCAGACAAGTTTGAGTCTTTAGATGCAAAACATCTGATAAAAGGAACGAGAAAGAGCAGTTTGGCATCTCAAATAGTAAACATAGCAAATAAATAAAATAAAGGAGACAGAATGAAACTCAGATCCCAAATTTATTACATTATTCCCTTTAAAGAAAAAACTGTTACGCAACAAAGTTCTCAAAAACTCCCATAATAAATTTACTGCTTAATGGATCTTGTTCAAGGGAATCAAGTAGCAAAACTTCGACTCTGAGTTTCAATTTCTCTTGTCTGCTTTGCTAACTTGCTATATTTTCTTTTTAAGCTATCTACTATTTATTCTGGTTGCTTTTATCGGAAGATTTAACAATCAAACCCTCACACTTTTCTGTGTTGACCCCCGAGACACGTGTCTGCAACTTCTTGCACTATTTGTATATTAATTAGGTTTTTTTTTAAGTGATTATTATTCTGCACGATGGTATTTATTCATTTCTTAACTTGTTGACTACCAACTACGAGATAACTCGTAGATTGCGTTCTTTTCTAGGACGCCAACTTCGAGTTATCTCGTGCTTGTTTACTTGCCATTTTTATGCAACTATGATTAAACTCGGAACATATTAGTGCTAATATCTATAGATGGCTTCTGGGAAAATAACAAAAAACCAATGCTGGCTTACAGGAATACAAAATTTATTTAAGAACGAACAAAAAATATCGTTATAAAAATTAGTTAAAGAAATGAAATAATATTTTATTGCTACCGGATCTTTTTAAAACAATCTTCCACGCAAAGGGCTTCTCATCACAGATTGGACAGAAATAACGCGTTTTTCGCCTTTTTTTTTTTTTTTTTTTTGCTTGGGTACATATACGACATGACTTTGTAGGACGAAGTTTTTTTCATTAGATGGTTTCATTTTTTATGCTTTTTCATGATAACTATGCACTAGAATTAGAGTTTTTAAAAATGTAATGTGATTAAATCAAATTGTCATTTTATGCCAGATTTCTGAAAATTACCGTATTAGTCAACGTGATAAATGATGCTAACTAAATTGCATACCATAGAACCTATGTTTGCTGTATCTTCACAACAAATGAGAAAGTTGATTTAATATAATGGAAAGATAAAAACTATTATACCACTTAATGATAATAATTATACTCATATAGTTAAAACGTTAGTTACTAATTAAAAAAATATTGAAACAATAAAAGAAAATATTAAACAGCGTAAAAATGTTCAAATATAACAAAAAAATTTATGCAAGTGTAAGAAATTTTTTTAAAAGCAAGTAAATTTAAAAACAACCAATACAATACAAACGGCACATTAACCGGATAATCTAAGCACAAAAAAGTATGCTCACATGCACAGAGGAATGCTACAGGGGGAAGGAAAAGCGCAGCAGCGGCAAATTTTTCATCATCTGCATTTTTGTCATCTGTTGTGCTTTAACTTTATTGCACAAACTTACATGGTTTCCGCTGAAAATAAATCGCGAAAAAAACTTCAATTTCCGCAATTTTCATATTGTTCTTATAGAATCCAAAACTCGTTTCTTCAAATACCTCAAAAGCTCATTTCTGCAGATACTGCACTTTGCCTTCTCGCGGCAGAATGGTTTTCAGTGCATCAGTGAGAAAACAAAAAATACTTCTCGCAGGAAAAAATATTTACTGCAAAAGACATTCGCGTAAAATAGGCTTCAAGGCAGCGCTCTATCTGTTTTAATGAGAAATGTATGACCACGCCCAATGCTTTGCCTCACAAAGCAATGACATAACTGATGAAACGCTTATGTACTTCAGAGATTTCTTTTTTCAATGTGCAACATGTCCTAGATGCTCCATAGATACTAAATACTATTGGATACTCGATGAGTCCATGTCTGTTTTAATCCATTAATAAGTTCAATCGTATTTAACGCATCCATTCCGGAGGTTAGCTCACCCTCTCTCACGCGGAGACCGCATAGGATATCCCCAGAACTCCCCCCTGATTTAAAAAGCATAACGCATGAATCCCATTCAGGGCGGAAGACCAAAGGGGGAGAAAGGCAAAAAAAAGGGGGGGGGTAATGCACATAGCGTGCTTGAAGCTCTTTGTCGAGAGCCTAATGGAATGGAGACCCACGCAGCTATGGGGGAGTATTTCCGCATAAGGGGGTATATACGTGGATGATTAATAGATGACTGTTTACAATAAAGAATGGTAGTTAACAGAGAAATTTGGTGCTGCCCATTGTCAAGAATGGAGTTTTTTGCTGTCACTTGAAACATTTGTCAGCGAGTGGTATAAAAAATGCAAAAGCTATTAAGATTCAGTAGATGTGCACTTTTTTTTTGGTCCTGCGCTAAATACAATAAAACGAAAACGTGGCTAGTACTCGTGAAACTTCACTTAAAAGAAGAGCCTATTTTTCTTGATGCTTTTCAGCTTTGACAAACACAATATTAAGTTTTAATTAAGACAAACGTGTAATATGATCGTAAGTCTTGTCCGAGATCTTTGAGCATTGGTGTTTCATTAATTTTTAGAAGATATAACATTTTTTTTGTTCATTTTTCTAGCATGATGAACATCTGCTTCACAATAATAATTTACCTCCCCCACCCCTTATATATATATATATATATATATATATATATATATATATATATATATATATATATATACACAGAAGGAAAAAAAAGGTCATAGAAACTGGTTGTGTCGATGTTTTATGTCCAGACATTTAAAAAAAATCTGAATATTTTTTCAATGTTTTTAACTTTTTCAACGTTTTCAATGTTAAACTAATCAACGACAATTTATTTCGTTCGCGTTCTCTCCATTACATGGACACTTTATCAAACTTTAGACCTTGAGTTTAATGTCTTTACTTTGTTTAGAGGCCTGGGTCTAGCAAATAGTTTCTCTTCGTCAGCTTCGAAATATTTCCACTCAAAAGCTCATTTTGAATACATATGACTTCCATCAACTAGTACTACTTAACATTACCAATCTAAAATGACATTTTTGACTTGTTTCGGCAATTTAGGATCAAATTCTTCAATTAGGTAGATAATAAAGTTGAAAAACTTCTGAATTAGAACTACAGCAAAAGTTTTTATTCATGATTTAATTATGTGACAATTTTTTCTTTTATTTTATTATTAACCGTTAAAAACATGTAGATGCCAGTTTTTTCATAGCGTTACATGCACACATTTCAGTTTAATAAACGCTGTCTAAAATGCGCCACACAAGTATTTACCTTGTTGATTACCAATAGCCTTTTTGCTGCTACACAGATATATGAATAACAACACAGAAGAAAATTAGCATACTTTTAAACAGCCAAGCTGTTTCGTTTATTTATAGTTATCTAAATTCTGAGTTGTATACGAAACAAATTGTTAGTGCTTATTAAATTTATTATTTTTTTCTCTTTGGTTGTTTTGTACTTCTTTGTGTTTTCAGTTTTTGTTCTTGCTTTTTGAACTATAAATTCTAAGGATATAGTTGCTACCTCCGTTTAACTCCTCGAAAATATTGTGTTTGAGTAAAGTTAAGTATTGTGGTATGATATCAGAAAATCTTTTTGCGCATGCTCAGAGCAACAGAACAACTTGAGCGGAAAAAATTCACACTAACCGAAGTTTTTAACATTAGAGGGGCAATGCAGTTTTTGATAGATGATAGCACTTAAAACAGTAGTAGAACATAAAAAAAGTAGCTAGCGGATAGTATTAGAGATTTAGAATTTGCTTTTAATGAACAAGTAGAAGACCATAGGCAACATATTTCTGTTATAATTTCAAATTTAGATATCTTGCTTATTAAATATCTGCTATATACATTAAAAAAATAACTAATACCAGGCGTACTCTAAAACTAAGGTCCGTTTGGCTGTTGTTGGCGTGTCCGTAATAAACTATTACAGAAAGATTAGTGCCATTGCATCGTTAAGGTTGAACTTCTTTATTAACAGATAAGACAACATAAGAAAGATTTACAGCACATGGAGAGGAAATAACACCCAGGGCAACGGCGGGAATTGAACCTGTTACCTCCGGCATATGAAGCGAAGCTTCTACCATAGAGCCACGGAGGCCCCAGATCCATTTGGTCATAAAACAAAACTTCGTGACAGAACATTTTTCTCGACAGTAATAATGTACGACATATCTTTTTTACCTTTTCATATGATAGCAAGTCAAATCTATACACATTCTGCAACGCTACAGAAGCTTCTTTAACTTTGCACAGAGGCAAGTGGCTTTGGAATTTCACCACTTGTCACATTGGTCTTGAGTTCAACGCCGGTTGAAATGTGTATACCTCGCCATTTTTTCAGCTGCAAGAGGAAATATCAGTGCAAAGTCAGCAAGGACTCAGTGCAAGGTCAGGACTGTACCGACGGCTATCAAAAAGTTTCCACCAAAAATTTTGAATCTTCTTGTTGGTTTTTGCAGCAGTGTGAGTGCACGCGTTGTTAGTACGTACAATTGGCATAACTCACTTGGGATTCAAACTGATGAAATTCTTTTTGCAGATAGAAAAATCCAGGAACAGCGTTCACTTCACAACTGGAGGGATCTAGGATAGTCTTGTTTACCCAATCTCTCTCTTACTATCTGATAAACGACTACTGAATCAAATCAGTGGTTTCCTAAAGAGTTGGTAAATAGTGTTGCATGGGTGAAATTTTATTCAGGCATGCCATCAGTCAAATATTAGTCACCGGAGTTTACTTTTGGAATACGCCATACAAATGTACCTAAATTTACTTGATTAATTAATTCACTTTCAGCAGAAATTAACTAGACCGAATTAAAATCAGAGATTCCCATCCATTTTATCTAGAACTTGAAAGTGAATTTTTTTCCTAAAAGTGAACCTCGAAACGAAACTTGATTGCGAAAAAATATTAAATTTTCGAAACTAGAGAAAACTAGCTATTTAACACTTTAGTTTTAAATAACGAATAAATACCTTTGTGCTGAAAATTAAAATAATCAATTATCCAACGTATTGAAGCACAAAACATGCAAATTATTGCATGGTCTGTTTGTGAGCGTGCTTCAATATGTTGGAAAATTAATTATTTTAACTTTAGTTTTATTTTATTTTTTACCTTATTCATTCGTGTATTTTTACTTGTAAATGATTTCGTTGTTTTTTTTTGAAACTTTAGGAAACAATTATGGAACTGGGGCAAAGGAGTAGACATTACGGTAAAAAAAATTCCCCTAGTTACCTCTTTGTAAAGGCACGTATCCTATCTATTCGGGAAGTTTTCTGAAACATTCCGAAAATTAAGAGAAAATTGCACTGGACATGGGCAACCACGCCAGTGCCAAACCTGATCAGCGCCGTCGTGCAAATGTCTTTTGAGCGTCTTTATGCAGTAACACTCGAACAAAATATAGTTAGCACCTAGGGTGAGGTTTTGTAGACAAATGTAAAACGGAAAAAAAATACGTTTCGCATATTTTTTTCAAAATAAAACATTGTGTACATTTTTAATTTTAAAGCACAGTGTACGTTTTTACTTCATATCTCGAAATTATTTCGAGTAAGAGCGGATTTGAAATATGACTTTTTTTCTTTTGGAAACCTTGCATTGAGCTGCTGTTAGAAAAGAGATGGCAAGTTTCAGATAACAAAGCATTTTCCCCCAACAACAATAATAAAAAAAAATCTTCGAATTTGATTGAAATCATTATTGCTTATTTCAGTCTAATAAGTATTTAAAAAAATAGGAAACGGCTATTATGCAGCTTAGATTTCAAATATTTGACATACTGTCTACAAAGCAAGATGTCTATTTCTGGACTTCGTCTTGATCAATATTTAGTTTGTTTCTGAAGTAAATGTTTGAAAATGAAGATTATTGTGAAAAACCCACTTTACTGAGATAGTGGGTTTTTTCAAGTATGCATGCCCGAAAAAAAACCGGGCGGGTTTTTTCGGGCTGTTCCTGGTTTGACGAACTCTGCCTTTGATATGCTACTGCGTTTTTAGAAGAAGAAAATATTTTGAATGTCATAGTTAAAGTCGGTCTAATTATCTCTCTAATCTGTAATTGATAGATAATTATTCAAAGTTTTATGCCTGTCAAAACAAGACAACGTAGAACTAAATAGATTTCTAAATTGAAGTAGATGGTATTCCTTAAAATCTGAAACAGAAATCATTTCCGGCAAAATCAGGAATTCTAAAATATGAAACCGTTACAAAAGGCATTGAATTTAATATCTATACAAATACATAGTCTTTCAAAGCCTTTTTTTTTAATTTAAGGCACAAATAGTAAAAGAAATAAAAAGGGGGGGGGGGAGACCGAGTAGTTATGGTCAAGTCGTTCGATAGTAAAAAGTTAACCTAAATTATTGCCTGCAATATATGAACATTACGCACATCTAAATAATATGTAAATATGCTTATCGTATTTTTTTAACTGACTTCAAAAAGGAGGCGGTTATCAGTTCATACCGTATGTGTTTTTTTTTTTTTTTTTTTTTTTTTTTTTTGTCCACTCACAGCGTCTCACATAGTGAACCGATTTTGATGATTCTTTTTTTTAATGGATGGGGGATGGCTCAACTTAGGTCCCATTACTTTGTTTGACTAGATTTGTTCTTTAGAAAAAAGTTAAGGGCAAAAAACAGTAAATTTCATGCAATTTCCCTATTAAATGATTAAATATGAAACCCATTCTTATAAAAGTTTGGTGCCATATAACTGTAACATTAATAGTAATTGTAATGATAATTTTGGATAAAGGCTTCTCGGAAGCAAGCATCAAGTTTCTTCAGTGTCATTGCTCCATAGTGGTGGTAAAGCTAACCTGGAAGCAAGGTGATGCAGTGATCAGGATCTGCTTAGCCTTCACAATAATGCCAGGTTATGTTTGCCTCAACTATACAGGACTGAATCACAAGCAACTAGTATGCTGTGAAATGTAAATTAATTAGGGATATTTAAATGGTTATAATTAAATTAACCCACAAATGAATTCCAAAGAGGAACAAAGATACATTTTTAGTGCCAATCGCTTAAAGTTTAAGACGTGCTTATAGTTTTTTTTTTTAGTGTGGAGCATTTTTAGGAAAAAAAGGGTAAGTTTCATGATGGTAACTTCTTACTTTTACTGAAATATATACATTTACACTAAAAAGAATGAAATAAAAAAAATTTGGAAAAAAAAAGAACCGACTTCAAAATTGCTCTAAAAAGGGGAAAATAATTTTATTCTTTAAACACCATCGATAATACTTTTAAACATAATTTTTGAAGTTGGCGCAAAAACGATAGAAAAGATCATTCACAGCCATAACTCAACTACAACTATAAATTTAACCAGGCCAAGTTTCTTCACTACCACACACATTAAGCATTGATAACAGCATATTTGAGTAACGATATAAATGTTTCGTTTCCAACTTTGGATGATTTTCTGAAAAAAATATGAACGAAGCATGGTTACACTGGATTTTACTTTTTGTTTTTGCGCCAACTTCAAAAATCATGTTTAAAAGTATTATCGATGGTGTTTAAAGAATAAAATTATTTTTCCCTTTTTAGAGCAATTTTGAAGTCGGTTCAATTTTTTTCCAAAATTTTTTATGTATGATAACACGACGCAGTGGAATTACCACGAATCACAAAAAGACTATAATTGCACAAATTATAATACAAGATCTTCACCGCAAGGACCAAAATGGGGAATAGCAAATTTCTTGCTCCTGGTATGCTCAACATTGTGTACTATAGACATATCGTAATAGAATTTACGGCTCCACTTTAAGGAAGGAGAATGCTAATGTATGCATTAATTAAAGTCACTTGTTTTCAGTGTAAAAGATTGCGCTTTTGAATAGCATGTTTTGACACAACAAGGCAATTTTATCTTTTAGATTTGCAACTAGAACGATAAATTGTTTTAATGAGCAGTATAATTTCCCCGCCACCATTACTAAAAATGAAGAATTACATTTTAATTTTTTTAGCTTTTTTCCCTTCATTTCAAGTATTTTTGATCGGTAGAACTCGGCGCCTTTCTGGCTCTGGCGCCGTCGTGCGTCGCACGACCACGCACACAGGAACGGCGCGGCCCTGTAGGCAACACAAGGCGGCGAAAAATAGATTTAAGCCGGAAGCGTCGACATTAAAATTAATTTCTTCATTCAGTAAATGCATCTTTAGTTTACTTTTGCTTGGTTTAAAGAATCAGATTTAACAAGAACTGTGTACGCATGAGGAATGCACCGTTCACAAAGCATGTTATATTTTGGCGACACATTAAATTAACCTTCCAGCGAGTAAGCGTTTCTTAGATATCAACTACGAGGGAATTTCGCTTTTTAGCTTTACACCTGATAGCTCTACGATCGTCTGACTTCAGCTTTTCTTCCCCCTTTCTTTATATTAAAATCTTAGATGACTTTTAGTCATTACTGAATTTTTTCTGGCTTCAGCAGCAGTCTGTTCATCTGCTCTTGATATCTGAGGGATTGACGCGAATGTTCAAGCATTTTTTTTTCAGTTTATTTTCCATTTATATTATTAGTTTAAGTTTAAATGTTATACGTTTCTTGGGATGACCCCAGAAATACGTTTAAACTGCTGTATTGTAATGAAAACTTTCAGTGCAAACATAGAAAATCGGATTTAACAAACTTAAATAGTCGCACGTATCTCTCGGATACACTGCTTTTACTCTAGAATTAAACTCAACAAAACATGAAAATTACCTCGACTCATAATCTAAAATGACAAATGCACTAGACTCACGATTTAGCAGTGAAGTGCCGCCCCTAAGCTGGAGCGAAGGCAGAACTACATGCAATATACCAAATAAATCCACATTATCTACCAGTTTGTTGGCATTCTCAGCTTCAATGAGATGACATCTCGGTTTTTCACTAATTTAGACTGATGAGTTCCAATTAGAACGAAACTGCAGTCTCTGGATGCGATAACGGGCTATCTAGTGCATTGCATTTAGACTCACGACGAGCTGTGACATAAGCTAAAAATTTATATGCTTGGAATAATGATTTCAAGAAATACGTGCTACCTTTCATGTTGATATCGAAGCGCTGAAAGATTAAATTGAAAACTAAATATTCATGGCTTTCAACGTTATGATCATAGGGCGGGATATTTTTGAATTACTGGCGGAAGGATAAACTAACGCAGAAAAACGCATTAAATAGAAGTTTGGATTATTTTGATAAACAGTACTTTCGAATTGTATTCTGCCATTCTTGAATACCACTCGGCTTGGATACCTTTCTCAGTAAGTACAACTAATAATTTAGAGTTAGACTTCTTTGCTATTAAATTGGATGCAATCTTTCTTAGCCCAAATCTAGTTTTCGCTATGCGCCCTTGATTTATGTAATGTAATAGTTATATAATAGAGTTATATCAGTACTCTCTTTCATAATAACAGCAATTTTCAGTATGGAAGCCAAGTGAATTTTCATTTTGCGCTTTGTGAATTTCGTTCACTTGCTTCTTGTGAACCAAAAAAGTGGACAAAATAGGTACCCCAATCAGAACACTATTTCTATAATATAATGCTGTTTCATCTGTATACATTCTACATTATTTGATATTTACTTTTGATTTTAAAAAACATTCAGGCAATTTTTGCTTATTGTTAATTGCTTAATAGTTTTTGATACCCATCTTGCGCACTAATATTTGACTAAACGTTTCGAAACCGAATGAATCGCAGAAGGTCCTGCAGTGAAAAATATTCAGAAACATTTCTGAATACATGGGGCAGCTACGCTACATGTAAACGTCAAAAAAAAATAATAAGAACTTTTTTGAAATACTTAAAAAAAAGTTTCTGAATGATGCAGAAAAAGTTTCCCACATACTCGGAAACTTATTTAAGAATTATAGAAAGATGTTTCGAACCCACTGGAAAACGTTTTTGAAAATAACATGTGCAGTAGCTGCCCCATATATTTAGAAAGTTTTCTATTTTTTCACACTATAATTATTTAAATGTTTTAAGAAAACCATATCACGCATTTGTGTTACTTTAAAATGTCTTAACACAAAGCAGCCATTATAGTATAAAGTAATAAAAAGGCGCTTCCCAAAAGTGCTTTCCAGGATCGCTACCCATCAGTGGTTCGCAAGTCAAATTTTGCCAGATCATAGTACTGCAATGATCAGTTTATTCTTTTAAAACTTAATGAAGAGAAAATGATCCTGAAACGAGTATTGAATGATTGTAAAATAATTTGGTTTGTGCGGAAATGACAATTAGAAAAATCAAGAGTCATTCAACGAACACTTTAAAAACGTAATGAAAAATTGAAAGTAACGAAAGTTTCAGTTTATGGCATTTCTCTTTTCTGCAAGTTTTATAATGTTAAATAAACAAAAACTGAAACACATCTACGTAAGTATTCCGAGTGCGTACGAAATGAGGTCGCTACAAAATGGGTTTGGTCAATGGAAAGTGATTCGCAGTGTTTAAAAGTTTGGGAGCCTCTGCATTTGAACATCCTATTTGAGCATTGTACAGGGTCAGCCCAAATGATTTAGAAGTAGCTATGCTATTTCATGAAAGTTTACTTATAAGCACTATTGGGAAAGCAATTATAAATTGTTTTCACGAAAACAGTTTGCACGTGTTGTATACTTTTTCATCGATTTTTATCTTTGCATTATCAACTTTGTTATTTTTTTTAACTTGAAATTTCAGCATTATTTTATAATTACTTATGAAATCTTACAACTTTTATAAGTCCTTACGTTTCAAAAAGGTAAAAAATAAATCCCGAAGAGAAAACTTCCCGTACACCCTGCATGAAACGAAGTCGAGTAGTTTCTTCTCTCAAGAAAATGTTCAGAAGTTGTACCCAGGGGCCGGGCAAGCTGAGATGACGCCGAATTTGGGGGGTGGGGTTTAATATGACATCGTCCTGACCTGCGCATCGATTGCCCTGCGTCAGAAGCTGCGCAGTATCTCATCCGCGTTTGCGCCATTGAGGTCGTTTCCTGTATTTTAGAACACATAGGACTTTTCTCTAAATCTAAACCTTCGAGGAAAAACTTTTGAAACCAAATTTTCATTTTTGGCATGACGAAAAATTGTTTCATCAGAATGCTACATGAAATTTTTAAACTTTTCTATTTTGCATTAAATTCGCAATCTTCGATATTGCGAGAATTATCCTGCTCATTCGGTACCCTCAAAGCCCTTTTAGAAAAACGTACAAAACCCAAACAAAGTTATACTTTTTCTCTGCGGCGGTAATTTTTTTTTACGAATTCGAAATTATTGTAAATGTTTGCATTTTTCTAATAATTTCAATTTTTAATATGTTAACCGTAAAATTCGAATATATAGTTAAATACAAAACCAATTTTTATGTTACACTATTATGCATTGACAATACCTTTAAAATGATGTTTTAAACTTGCAGTTCATAAAATTTGAACTTATAACAAACACAAATCTAGTTTTTTTCGATATGTTAATCAAATAATTGTAACCAGACCCGTCGTTTCAAAGTTCTCCGACGGGAGGGAGTGGCGAGGGGTATATACGCAATACGCTTGAAAGGGAAAAAGCATCAGAATACATGCGAAAATGAATAGCTATACGCAAAAATTTAGTTTCAAAAATTTGGAGGGACAATTGACCTCCCTCCCCTGATCGTCCAAACGACGGGCCTGATTGCAAACTATTTCAAACTGACATTTTCACTAACAAATATTCCATAAAAAGTTGCACTTAACCAAAAGAATACATTTGGTTTTTTAAACTGATTTTTTTAAACAGTAAAAAGGATTCCTGTTTGTTAATTTTTCGCTAAAAGAGGGGGAGGCAGTGGCGCAGTGAAGAGGAGGTTTTGGAGGGGGACCTCCCCCCCCCCCCAGCAGTTGTTCTTAACATGCATGCCAATTCTAACACAGTTTATACATATGAAAGTGCTGTTTTAATTTTTTTAAAACCCTTCAGGAGGTATTTTTGACCAAAAAATCCCCTTCAGAAGATATTTTCAATCAAAAAACCCTCTCCAGAAGGTGTTTTTATCAATAAAAAAAAAAAAAAACAAGGCATTGCTATCAAAATAAAAACCCTCCAAAAGGCATTTTTTTTTAAATCAAAAGAAACCCTCCAGAATGTATTTCTGGCTGCGCTAGTGGGGGGAGGAATCTCTAAAAATTATGCCATACATATGAAGTTAGATGACGTATTGGAGAAGTTATGGCGTTCCCACACAAAAAAAAATCTATTTTGAGAGAATATGTAAGGTTATGCAGTTGAGAATAAGCAGGGTAATTAAATAGTAAAAGTGAGTCCTAAAGTGTACAAATAAAACAAGAAATGTTCAGACAAAAAACTAATTATTCTGCGAATGGCACTTCATCTTAAAACTCTATTGTTTGCAAGAACAAAAGCCAACAAAAAAATATATAATATAATTTTAAGAAGGCATCGATTTTAATTTTTCAAACAATAAAGTTACCCTTTTTTATTCGATTCAAACTTGTTTATTGTAATTGTTTTCAGTTCCCCTAACAGTATAAACGCCTTTACTACGCGCCATACGCATTATACATTTGAGTCGGTATTCTATTAATTTTAGTATTTAAATCTACCCACTCCTTCCAAAAATATCATTTTGTAGGTCACTACTTCAGATAAAACAAAAACTGTTACCTCTAGCTATAAAATACTGCTCTTAGACAAGCCAACAGGCAGTAAAATCAAATAAAAACACCATGTTGAAAACACTTAAAAAAAAAAAGTTACAGGTATCAAAATAACTTTAAGAAACCGATGATTTGGGGTGAAAATCAAACTTAGTGCGCTATGACACCTCCAGTGCAAATGAGAAAAACTCTAATAAAAGTTAGAACACTTCACAATTATGAGGATTTCATTCAGAACTACAAGAGCCATCTTTTCGTAGTCGGTTTTTTTTTTTCGTTTAATGTTTTTTTTTATGTTATGTATGTCTTTTAGACATTTACTTATTTTTTCTTCAGACATTTACTTTACGCTAAAACTCTATTAAGTCAAGGATATTAGATATGGATATTAAATGTGCAATTTATTGCGCAATAGATTTTATTAATTCTAAATTATTCAAAATCGTCCTTTTAAAAGTAATTTTTATGATAAGATAATCTTAGAACACATGTCTTTCCGCTAGTCGTGCGAGTATACAAATGAATTCAAAGACTTAGGAACATAAAATGTGTACAAAAACTAAAAAAAAAAAAAAAAATACATTCAGAATGTTTTTTTAAAGCAGGTCAAAAAATACGCTAATAATATGCATGTAAAGTGTTTTGTATGTCAACCACAGTATTTTGTATTTTAAACAATGTTTATAACAACTCGTTGGAAACGTCTTAAATAAAAGTCTAATTAATGTTACTATATTTTGTGCCATTACATGACAAGCAATTTTTAAGACAACAAGTTAAAAAAAGTCTGAATTAAGTCTTTTTAACGAAGCAAAGGCAAATACTATTTCTTATTATTCAGATTAGCTGACAAAGTGATATTCATTAGCTTTATAGATAGCTAATTTAACAAAGTATTTGTTTTCAAATGTGAAACACAATTCGGAGTGGATTTTCACATTATTAAATCGTAAAATGTAGAAAAAATATCTGCAATGAAACCAGCGAAAGAACCTAAACGAATGTTTCTTGAGACAGTTGAGCAAGATTGCATTACGCCTTTAACTTGATTACAGTGTTTGCCTGCGAACAAATTTAACGTTATCTGATAGTCCTCAATGTATTTCTAAGTATTCAAGAGGCATTGGAATTTTTGATCAAATTCAGTATAAGATTAAAAGTTTTGACAAATAATAGTTGAGAAATTATAACGGATAAAAAGAAATGCAATGAAACTGTTTCTTTTAAATTTTGAAATTTATGTACCTTTCGTTACAACAAAAATATTGCAAAATCTAAAACTTTTTTTTTGTGAATTGCATTTTATTTTAAATAGATACTTATTTCTTGAATGCATACTACATTCACAATTTCGGAAAGAGCTGAAAAACTTTTTCTTGAATTACTTTTTGATTAACTTATATATTGTGAAACTACGGTTTGTCTAGATTACGTAATTTGGGCAACTGTAAACGCTAACGCTGTGCTGTATTTACCCTCAATTTGTATCAATTTTCCCCCCTGTTTATAACAGTATTCATATCAGTCCCAAAACCATCGCAAATCAAGCACAAGTTCTCAACATTGAGAATTAGTGCTTTATTTACGTTGGTTTTCTATTTAATAGTACTGCACTACGCTTTAAGCAAATATAACGAAGTTTTCAGCGTACTTCAAAGTTTATTCGGAGAGACATCTAATATTGTACATGATATATGGTTTTTTTTTTTTTTAATTCATTTGATATTTGAGAAACAATAAAATTCAAACTTTTTACATGATTCTAAATTTTACAAATCCTTCTGAAAATCTCCAAGAATAAAATTTTAATTAATGGTTAAAATGGTTCAATATCAGTCGACTAGAACTGTTGTGTATAGTTGATTGATCTGTACTTTTTGCTCTATAAATATCTGTAAAATTTAAACACTTTTTTTAACTACAAGGTTTATTTCTGCAGATAACAGGTTTACAATTTAAAAATAACAAACATACTTTTCGTAAATTCACAAACTGATTAAATGTATTGAATATGTAAACTAAATTTTACATATTCAATACATTTAATCTAGATAATACGCATGAATTATAAAATAATAAGCATGTCTTGTATTAAATAACATGGAGATAAATAATGAATATGAACAAACAATTTTTCGCGTATTATCGAAGTATTAAATATAAATCTTCAGCAATAGTTAAAAATAACTGATGCAGTCGCAAACTTGTTACTATTTTTGCATATAAACGTTTACACCCCTCACTCCTAGATTGATTAAGAAGTAGGTATTAAAACTAACTTGAAGTTTTAGAATTAATACCAAGCTTGCCTGTTCTCTAGAATCATGTAGCTTCAAAATGTCTCGAAATAGCAACCATCCATTTTTATTTTGTTCAGGTTTATGAAAGCACAATGTAAAAACCTTCGGCCTCTTACTTCAAATACCTCTGCATTTGTGCATAACACATTTATAAATCATTACGGATAGTAACATAATAATATAACATTAGCTCTTTTTAATTGATTTTACGGAGCTCTTTAATATAACTCAAAAATACGCGTCCGCAAACATTTTAAACCGAACGACGAATACGAACAAAACGATTTTCGCGTGTTAAACCCTATTATCATTAAAGAAGTGCTAAATCTTCAGCAATAGTTAAAAATTGACTTATGTAGTAGTAAGCTTGTTACTATACTTGCATAAAAACGTTAACACCCTACACTTCTAAGTTGATTAAGAGCAAGTAATAAAACTAATTTGAAATCTTAAGAAGTAATATAAAACTTACTTGATCTCTGTAATCTTGTAGCTTCGACTATCTCAAAACAGCAGCCATCCATTTTTATTTTGTTCTGGTCTACGAAATCACAATGTAAAAGTTTTTGACCCTGTTTCTTGTAAATACCTCTGCACTTGAGCATAACACATTTATAATTCATTACGAATTATAACATAATAATAATATCACACAGTAGCACTTTCTAATCGATTTCACGAAGCTCATTGATGTAACTCAAAAGTACGTGTTCCCAAACCATGGTAAACCGAAATCTCTCGCCAAATGTCAAGTTATTGAACCTGAAGTTGAAGTTAAAGTTGAAAAAGAGTCTATATGACTCAAAAGTGATGAGAGGGCGGCGAAGATATCACCTTGCCTCTGCTTTGTTGTTGAAGAGCGATTATTGGTTCTAGAAGTTCAAAGTTGTTGAATCTACTGATGAAAAGAATGCACATACTTGAGCGTTCAAATGTTGTCAGCTCGACTCGTACTATCAGGCTTGCGTTTTTTTTACAAAAAAAAGTTTCAAAAATGATAAATTGTATTTATCCCTTCCAATTTTAAATTACTCATTAAGATTTTTTTTTTTTTTTTTGAAATGTTAATTCTACGATTGAATTTTAACTTAACAACAGTTATTCCTATTCAGAGTCACAACTGACTACAACTGTATTTATGTCGAGGAATGCATACTAAGTGCCTTGCCTCCATTATTTATATACCGATAGATGGCAGCATCATCACCGGATCGAACAGTTAATGAGAATTTAGAACTAGTCCAAGAGCTAATAGCTACCTGGTGCTAGCACCCCCAGAGGTATCGTTTCACTTGGAGGACATTGAGACCACGAGCATATTTAACGTCGCCCAGTCCCCTTTAATGACGACGATGGGTCTTCGACCATCGAGGTTCGAACTCAGGACCCTCCGGCCCCGAATCCGACACTCTACCGATCGGGCTACCACGGCCCTAACAGTTATTTGCTGCCAAACACAATCACAATGTTAGAGTTTTTCACCCTGTTACTTCGTAAATACCTCTGCACTTGAGCATAACACATTTATAATTCAATACGGATTATAAAATAATAATAATATCACCATAGTAGCAATTTCTAATCGATTTCAGGAAGCTCATTCATGTAACTCAAAAGTACGTGTTCCCAAACCATGGTAGACCGAAATCTCTCGCCAAATGTCAAGTTGCTGAATCTATTGGAGCAAATACTTGAGCGTTCAAATGTTGTCCGCTCGACTCGCACTATTATGTTTGCGTTTTTTTTACAAAAATGTTTCAAAAACTAATGATAAATTGTATTTATCTCTTACAATTTTAAATTACTGATTAAGATATTTTTTTATTTTAATATTTCAATTGAATTTCAAAAATTACACTGAATTTCTCAAAATAATTCTAACTACGTTATTAAGTTACACTAATCACTTACTTTATAACGTGATAAGTAAAAAGGCTTGCTGAATTACGTATCCTTAAACTGGACCACCGGTCCGATATAGGAAAATTTTATCGGTCCAATAAAGGAAAGCACGCCGTTTTTTATTCTTTTATTTATACCTTGTCAACAAGTTTCACAATCGTGCATGTAAATACATTGCTGTAATCTTTAATCCCCGTTAAATACTGTTTATAATACTATAACAGCAATATTCTTAGTTCACAAATTTTAGTATTATTCTACTAGATACAAGTTCTCAAAATAAGATCGAACACGTTTTCACCACAAATCACATCGTAACACAAACTATTCAGATCGAAATGGGACGAAACTTCATCAGCAAAGGTTTCAGACACAAATCTTTGTATTTCCACCGGTAGAGTGTAGCACAGAACACTACGCTAGATTTTAAATCCCAGGCCCAATTTAAGCAAGGGTCAAATATAGGCGATTTTTCCATAGTACAAAAAGAACTTTAGCTAAAAACACAATTTTGTTAAACTTTAAAGCAGGATTTAGTGCTTAAAAATGCACAATTTTTGTAAATACATGAAACTGCAGTTATTTCTTTCGAAACAAATTGCAGTTTTTTGACATTATATAAATTCTTAACAATTAAAAAAAAATGTTGTGCTCTCTCTTTAAAATATTCAACATTATTCACTTTTCATACACTAATTGTGTAGATTGTAAATTTTTTCCTAACTTTTTTTTTTGTAAAAAAATATGGCATTTTCTTGCCGGTTGGGTAGTCAAAAGAATGTAATCATATTTGGAAAATGCATCTCAAAGCTACTTCTTCGCATTTAAAGTACTATTAAAAATACACAACCCAATTAATCATCAAAATGAGATGATGTGGAACATTTTCTTTCAAAAAAAAAAAGACTGTTTAAATGATTTTAATTGGTTCATGTAAAGTTGAATTCGAGAGAAACAAAGTTAAATGACGTCTGTTATTTAGAGATCCACTGTCTTAGAAATGTTATGACACGGGAAATTGCATAAATCCATTCTATTGAAAAACAGTACAATTCAACTAAGGAATATATTTTTAATAAAATTTAGCAGGCTATATTGATGATGTAACTTACTGTCTAAAGCTGAGAATAAATTTTATTTCCTTGAAAGGATAATAATGCTGTTGGGTGGAGAATTTTACATTAAAAAATGTGAATGAAGACATTTAACTCTTCAAAAGTACCGATAATTTAACACGCTCTTCTAATGCTGGTTTACTACTCCGTTTAATTGCAATCTTTGAATTGTAACAGAATGCGAAATGTTTGTTTGAAGATTGTTAGATTCTGCAATAAGCATTTCAAACCGCCTTCAATTGTGTTCAAATTCACTTCTAAATCACAGATTCATACTCCGCGTAGAAAACATTGAGGGATTTAGCTGATTAACTTAGATCCCCTCATATATCCCATCACTTCACGGTCCAGCGATACTAACTCAGCAACTTTGAGTCATTCGCCTCATATGAACGCACCCATTATAACCTGCCTACTTATTTGGTGGCCATAATGAAATACGCTTTGTGGGACTGTTCATTTACTGGGGAAGCTTTTCCCTCTGACGTGGGGACTCGGGAGGTCCCGCTTTCTATGGCAAGGCGGATCCATTAGCGCTCTAGTCACAACATTCGACCCCCCCCCCCCCCCCATACCCTATCTTGGATGTTATATACTCCAGCCTCTAATACAATGTAATGCTTATCTCCCCGTCCCACAGGATAACCGCGGTGCAGACTTGTCGTCACAGTAATGTATCAATAAGGATGAGGGGACATGGGAGGGGGAAATCAGGTGGGGGTAAGGTAAGAAACAAGCGCTTAAACGTCTGATGTGCCAGTGTCTAAAAAATAGCAAATAACAAACTTGTAGTATCTACAATGATATTTTGACACCCCTGCCCCCTCCGTTTTGCTAGTTTCGCTACAGTAGCAGATTTTTTTTCAGCAGTCTGCGAGGCAGATTTAAAAGCCCAAAAATAGTCTGCAAGGGAAACTAGCATTATATTAGTTGCAACACTTATTAAAAATCAAGTTGAAAGCATATGGTTAATATGCTACTAAAGGTAAGAATTCAAAACGGAGAGGGAGTCATACGTTGTTCTGTAGAATTTTTTTTTTTTTAACTGCACCATGGAGTGCAGCGGAATGAACGCTGGATAACCGGTAAAAGAAAAAAAAAGTAGTGTCTTTGTGTCTTTACTGAAAAAAAAAATGAAACTGTTCTTGTGATAAATGATACAAATTTACTCCATTGCTGATGTTCCTTGATTTTGACCCACTTCTTAGGTAATAGTATTAGAGGGACCAGAAAGTAATGTTTTTTTTTTCAAGCAAAAAACATTTTTAAAGCGTTTGTTTTTAATCAACGATTTAATTACCCAATTATCAACAGCCTTTTGCAATCTAGTATGCAAACTTTCAATCCTGGATGGATAAAAATCAGTTGATTTTTGGAGCTAAATATCTGTATTTGGCATCTTGGATACAAACAAAATTTTCAATTTTTTGTCTCATAAAAAGCGTTTTAGGGATCAGAAGAAATCAGATGGTGAATTTATGGCGAGAATGTTTCCACTGTTATCAGCAAAAAAGGAGCAATCCTGAAACCTGATAATGCATGACACACTGCTCAAAGCGAATCCTTAAGAACTTAATGAGCTGTGGTAGGCTGCATCTCCCACCATATTCGCCTGAAATTTCACCATCTGATTTCCCTTTATTCCTATCTATATGAAAAAAATATAACCCTCGTTATATCGTGCTTGTTGGGAGGGAACAAAGAAGCGTGATATATCCGAAAACGCGATATAAACGAGGGATTAAAAGTAACAATTCAATTAATGAAACAATTAATGACATTTGTATCAAGAAAAATTTTAGTTTATTATCATATGAAGACGAGTTTCTCATTAAAAAACAAAAGAAAATTTGTCTACTAATTTTTCTCTTAAAGTAAGAAAAAATAATTTAAGCTATTCTTATTGTTTTATGACAGAAAGCGAATCGAAAGTTGCAACTTAAACTGCAACGAATTAAGTCTATGGAAAACATGCCAGTTTTGTTCATTCATTAAAAAAAAAAAAAGAAGAAGAAAATTTTCTGAGAAATATGCTTCTTTTCTTTGATGTCAAATTTAAAGCAACATATATAATTCTTCGAGAGACAAAGGCAAAACGCGATATATCCGAATAAGCGATGTAACGAAGGTGGTACTGTACCTGAAAATTTGACCGATATCCAAAATTCCATCTCCCAGATATTTTGCTCAAAAATCGATTAATTTTTATCTAACCAGTATTGAAAATTTGCACACTACACGGCAAAAGGTTGTTGACAACGAGGGTAATTACAGCGTTGATTAAAAAAAAAAACCTTTTAAAAATTTATTTGCTTGGAAAAAACATTACTTTCTAATCCCTCTAATATTAACATGGATTACATTTTACGTGAAACAAACTAAATACGAGAGTTCCTAGACGAAAAGTGTATTTACTGACCAAATTTTCATCGTGATACTAAAATACGAGTAAATATTTCCTCATATATTAACTAATTATTCATTATTTTCCATTAAGGTGTCGAGATTTCCCTGAACTACTCGATAATATTGTAACAGACTCGAATCGGGGAAAAAAAATCCTGAAAATCCGATTTTTGCTTGGTCTTATAAACACTGCTTAGTTGTAAAAGAAATGTATATAAGAATCCTGGTTCTAATAAGAAATAGCAATAACCTAGGGCAGTTCCTAAAAAACGGCATCTGAAATGAAATTCAAGTTCAAGTTCAATTAGAAACAATTACTCCCGCAATTATAAGGACCGTTCCACGAAAACTCGCTTTTTGCTTTAGAAATGACTCGCACACTTGCGATTTCTTAAGCATTAAAGTTTTGTTCATTTCTCTTTTAAATTATTACTTTTAATGAAATACATGTGCTGTGACTTGCGGGACAAAATGTCCAATTTTCCATGTGAGGAAGTGAGACGCAAAGCGATGCAAGTGGACATTTTCAAGTTTTGAGTAAAACGCGCTTAAAGATTAGCTCCTAGGTAGGCTTTCATTGAATTTTTTTTCTAAATCATGCTGCATAGCAGCAACTACCAGGGCTACTAGTACCATCTCTTGCCCCAAGACAGAGGAGAGGTTCACCTACCATGCGTACTGGTTATGTCCAAATTTTTAATTTTGTTACTTGCATCCCTTTGCTTCTCACTGCCTCATGTGTGCTATACGCCATGACTCTGTTGCATTTCATAACTACCACAAGTATCCCCCCCCCCCCCCCTTTTTTTTCTCTTATTTACAGATAAGATAACGCAAGAAATATTTAATGCACAAAATGAGGAAACTACACTTAAGGGCACCGCACCGGTGATAATCGAAACCCATGACCTACTGAACCGAACTCAGGAAAATACGACCATTTGGTCACGGAGTCCCTAATACTGAAATTACATGTTACTAAAAATACTGATAGGAAAATCTAGATTCTACTGGTTAAAAATTGTTGTAATGGTATTGGAACGAAATTTGAATTGAAAATGAAGAAATACAATACCCGAACGATTTTGCTTGAAAAAAATTCTTAAAATCTCCTCTTTTTTATGTAGCATATCGAAAAAACTTTCAATAGGAACGAGCAATACAAAGGTCCAAAAAAAGTACTATATGAAAAAAATATTTATTACAAGGAGAGCCGATAACCGCATTTTTTTTTTAAGGGATCCTTTACAAAATTCAATACTTATAAGACGTAGTAAAGAAATTTAGGTTGATTTTAAAAAGTTGCAATAAAAAATAGCTTCCTTAGTACAATTTATGACTTCAAAAGCTTCATAAAAGCGTTTGACTTGAAAATTTGGAATAAATCATCACGTATTTCAATTATTTTCAATTCTACACCTTCTTAAACAGGTAAAACTTAAGTGTTGCATAAGACCACTGAAGGTTTTTACTTCCTTTTACAAAAAAGGAAGTATTGTATTCGCGAAAAAATTTTCACTCAAAAATCGCCCTTAATTTCCATTTTGCTCACCCCCAAATGAATGTTGAGTTTTTTTTTCGATTCGACCACATGCGGAAAAGTGCCTAAGAATGTATAGACACGCGAAATATCCATTTTGACCATCACCGAGGTAATTACAACGACTTTTCTCGTGACGTCTGTATGTATGTGCGTATGTGTGTATGTGCGTATGTGCGTATGTGCGTATGTATCTCGCATAACTCAAAAATGGTATGTCCTAGAAAGTTGAAATTTGGTACATAGACTCGTAGTGGGGTCTAGTTGTGCACCTCCTATTTTGGTTGCATTCGGGTGTTTCTAAAGGGGTCTTTTGCACCTTTTTGGGAGGAAATCATTGTTAATTTCGATGCAAACTCAAGTGGTGTTATAATTTGGCGGTCACTTGGCGATATATCGCCAGTCTTTTGGTTGCCAAGTTTTGTCGCCAACTTGGCGAAAAATTTGGCGATTTTTTTTTTTTTTTTTTAAATCTGCTTTCAATGTGGCCATTGCTAGTGATATTTAAAGAGTTAGAGAGAGAATCCCATTAAAATTGCAATAATAGGGAAATAGCATTAAATTGGTGTAAAAGGAAGTCATGTGATGCACACTTCAGCTCGTTTTTTTAAGCATTTCAGTGTAGTTAGGCATCAAAAAAACTTATTGAAACTGACTTTTATCATTTCCGTTTCAGAATATCTCATTATATTCTACTGGTTGTGAGCATCATCATGATGAGCTTTACTATGGCAATAATTCCATTCTGCCAGGCACTTTGGGTACTGGCAATCGTCCTCGCTATTATGGGCTTCTTCATGGGTACAGTTGATACCGTTGCAAATGTGTCCATGATTAGAATTTATGGAAGAGATGTATCTCCATTTCTACAAGTAAGTACTTTTCTATGTTATCTACTTTCAGTTTCATTTTTTCGTCACTTCCTGGTATTGCTTATTCTGTAGTGAGACATTTGGTTTTATCTTCGATAAACTCAGACTATGTTTTAAGATACATGCAATATACCAGACAACCCAGTTATCACATCCTGAGACTGTAGTTTGGTTCGTATTAGACCTCCTCAGTCAGGCATAGTAAATAACCGATCTGGAGGAAGATGTCATCTCATTGGAGCTAAGAGTATCAACAAACTGGTAGATAAAGTAAATTTATCACACCAGTGAGTGTCCAAAGCAAGGTGCAATTCAACTCGTTTGCCTTCAATTTACGAGTCGAACCACACCATGGCACTGATAGAACCAGTGCCATTGCGCCTTCGGTGCTATATCTACCTATCTATATATCTATCTATGTATATCTATGCTATATCTATCTATCTATATATATAGATAGATAGATAGATAGATAGATATAGATATAGTTATGGATATATGTATATTAGAGATAGACTACGGTGGGCGAGAAAATTCTAATTTCTCAATATTGCCATGAATCAGAAAAATTTGGGAACCACTGGTATAAGTAATATTACAAATAAATATAAGTGTAAATAAATTAGTCAATGATGATTGAATAAGTGAATGAATACATAAATAAATAAATAAATAAATGAAATAAACTCTTCCACTTTGCCCCATTTACTTTGCCCCGGTAGCACTTGACAAATTTTACCACAAAATCAAAACTAAAATGTGTCTAATGTTAAACAAATCAGTACAGCGCTAAACAACAATTAATAATTTAAATGTTAATATCCAGAACTTTCTCATTTTATTAAACAAAAGATGTTTATGATACACCACACAATGATAAAGTATTAGTATCAAATTTTGAAAATGGCTTTCATTATCATGTGCCTTAATCTTTAGAGGTAACATTTTTTGACTAGAATTATCAGGTTTAATACATTTATAGTCTGACAGTTGACGTCACAAACAGTGGAAATAATTGACCATTTCATTATAACCCGCTATGTCACTTTATCCTACATTTCCCAACATCTTTTACAAATGCTACTCTGCAACAGACAAAAAAGAATAAGAAAGGTTCGTGACAAAAAAAAAGAACATTCTTGAAAAAACAATAAAATCAACATAACATTGATTTTACATTTCCAATTCTTACACTCCATTAGGACGGATTGATTAAGCTCAAATGAAATTGGTCATTGTAAAATTGGTATTAAGAAATTGAGTTAGAAGAATAAGACACGTGAAGTCATGACTTGGGTAGAAATTTATTCCCTACTAGCGGTACCCGCACGGTTTTGCTCGTAGTCGAAAATTAAAAGATCATTTGGTTCGCCTGTATATTTACAAATAATGGATGATGAATTTCTCGTCAATTTGGTATGTTGATTTGCTCGCCCCTGTTATGGTAAGTTGCTGGTTCACGTTATGGTAATTTGCTCGTCCATGTTATGATAATTTGCTGGGTAAAATGTTCTTAAAATTGAAATGGAAAAAGAACAAAATCGAATTTTCGAAAAATCGCGTCGAGGTGCACACCTCCGTGCTACAAACTAATTTTTGACGAATTTCATGAAAGTCGGCCGAACGGTCTAGGCGCTATGCGCGTCACAGAAATCAAAATACAGATATCTAGACATCCAGACAGAGATCCAGACTTTCAGCTTTATTATTAGTAAAAAATTAAATAGGAAAAGTACTTTATTTTAAAAAAATGATACCTAAAAATAATCGGATCGCAGTGTGAAAAAATTATACAAATGCATCTGTTTACTCGTTTTACAGCAAAATAATAAACCTGCTGTTAGTCAAAGTTTCAAAACTATACTTCTGAATTTATGATTAGTTTACTAGTTTGAAAAAGAAACTGCAACGGTGGTATTGAAGGAGATCAATATCTTATGAATATACCAATTATAAAAAAAATATCATCGATGGCCCTCTAATTTCCCTTTAAACAGCTTAGTTAAGCGAGAATGAAGCACTGAACTTGTAGAAGAAAAACTGATAGCTTTCTTTCTCACTGCCTGTATTTTAATAAAAGGTAAGTCATTCATAACTTTATTCTCTAACTTGAGAGTAGTTCCGAACTTTACCATTAGCTTTCTTGATTAAAACGCCTGAAAAAGGAAGAAAAGATTATGTTCATCTACTTGTAATCAGTAACGCACGTTTAATTGATTAGATTCCTAAATGAAAGTGACGTTACGCTAGATTTTATGGTTGCTAAGTAAGTTGATATAATTATGTTTCTGCATTTTTTCAGTTCAGCGCTTATCCGACGAAAATGCAATATTTTTATGTATGGAGGGATTTTTTTTTACTTCATAGGGTTATTCAAAAGGGGAGAGTGAAATGTAAATTTTATGTAAAAATAAAAATAAATGCTATGAAAATCAGTTTGAAGTTTTTTTTTTCATTTTTTGGAAATAAATAAATAAATATATATATATATATATATATATATATATATATATATATATATATATATATCTTTTTCGAGCAAGCTTTGTTTCAATTTTTCTTACACGTTGCATTATTCAATGGATTTTAACTTATAACAGTTCAAAAACAAGTACAATGAACTGCTAAATTTTTTTCACTCAATTTAACAAAAATTTTAATCTATTCAATTGCGTTGAAATGATTTATCAAGACGAATACGTAAAAATGGAGCTAAGATTATTTCCTTGAAATAAAAATACCAAATATATGAAACTGAAAATTAATTGAAGAAAAAACGTTCTCAAATTTTGGATCACTTGACATGGAATGACCTTGAAACGGATATTTTGTTGTATTGGCGTTCGTTGCAATGGGATTTTACAGATGTTGATAAATCATTCAAAGGTAAATTATAAATGAAACAGTCATTCATATTAAACTATTTAATTGAAATGTCTTCACTTAATTTCTGAAAACTCCATGTACTGTTAAATTCAGAGTAGTAAGTTAAATGCGTTGATTGTACTTTTTTATAGGCACTACATTTTTTCTATGGAGTGGGTGCTTTTATAAGTCCAATGATTGCTCAGCCTTTTCTTTTAAATGAAGATTGCACGCCTTTCCTTGACAACCAATCGGAACCCGTTCATATACTAGATCAAAATGAAACTCTTCCAGCAAAGAATCTTCAAGAAGCTCAGAGAATGACACACATTGATTATGCATTCTGGATAATGGCCGGATTGATGGTAAGAAAAGGAAACATTTTTTCCTTTTTTATTTTCTTATCACACTCTTATTTTCTTGTCATGATCTTGAAACGTGTCTATACCTTTTAGAATGCTGACCCAATTTTCTCAAACTCTACGTTTTTGAAATGCATAAAGCAGAGGAAAGGTGTAAATATGGGCACCTATTATTATTTTTGATTTAAAGTTACTTTCAATTCGAAAAATTCTAGCTTTTTTTTTTTAATGTTAACAACTATTACAAGTATCCTAGTTTCGAGAAGGCAAAACAATGATTAACATCAATGATTTCATTTCAAAAGCGACGATTTACAAATTGCTTTAAGTCAAGCACCTCAAAAAATGGGATGTAAATATGAGCCTTCTTCAAAATATCACCAAAAATAGTTAAAAAACAGGATAAAACTACACAAAATGGTAGAAAATTTATTTTTTACAGGAAAGAAAATATTTACAGAACTATAACTAGTTCTTTCAGCACCGTCATAATCTAAGTGGGACCACATTTGACACATAACACATTTCATACACTCCTCTCCTCGAGTGTCATCAGAGAGCATTCCATCATGAAATATGCAAGTTGTACCGCATGAGAAATAATTTTTGTTGTTTCGAAAAAAAAAGTGGTATAATTATGGGCTCCCTTTAAATGTTAGCCCATATTTTGACCAACTAGTATATCTAAGAAAGATGGTCACTATCATATGTAACGTAAAATAATGCTTGACTAAAGTTGTGCTTCAAAATTCAGCTTAAGATCTCTGCTCTCCCGTTATCACTGTGACATTGTTTTAACTAAACAATAGAACATGAAAAGAAGACGATTTCCCATACCTCTTAAAAGTTTGTAGTCCTGAAAAAACACCAATTTGCACAATAACTAAAGCTGCATCCACACTTTTTGAAAGAATGTTTCCAACCGTTGTCTGCTATCTCATATTAGTAAATGGCACCATCTACATTCCTCGCCACCTATCTTCAGTACTTCAGATAGTCACTTGGGAGGGGTGCCCATATTTGCACCAGTGCCCTTTTTTACAATTTTCCCTCTAAGCGATAACAAAAAATAAATGCTACAGTTTCCGAAAATAAGAAACATTTTTCAAAATAATCATTGCAGAAAATATGCTGTGCATTAAACCATTATTTTAATGCTATCCATTTTTAAAATACTCAAAGCAAAAGTTTAATCTTTGCAGTGAAAGTTCCTTACAAACTTTTACTATGAGTAAAAATTTGGCTCATCATAACGTAGAACTATAAATTTGAAGCCAACGGATTTATGTTTAAAAATTTTTTAATCTGTAAAAGTGAGAAAATAATCGCCCCCAGTAATTCATTTTGCATCATCTTCAAGTTTTCTGCCATTTCTTTTATTTTTTGAGTTGTTGAGAATGTTAATTTTAAACCTTAAGTGGATTACGTACGAGTACTCTATCAGAGCTATTTTATATTCCACACATGCTAACATTATGTGTTGTAGCATTAAAGCTGCAGTTGAATGAATACATTGTTTTCAACTTTGTTTTCTACTTGCTGGTTTTTGCTGTGCACTTACTTCGCTCTCTAACTAAGCCATTCGAATGAGCTTTTTGTGTGGCGTTATGAATTTTCATTGCTAAACCACTTGGTTTTTAACGTGACCTTAGATGACAAATCTTAAATACATCACTCTTGCAAAAAGTGAGCAACGGACTATTAGTTCACATCGGCACAGAATCAGCACCGATTCTGTCTTATCTATTTCCTTCATTGTAAAATGAAAAACATGGCTAAAACGCAAAAAAAAGGAGAAGAGGGGAGGAGGGGAAAGCAGAATATTTCCAAAGTTAGAGTTTTCTAAATATGATCGACAAAAGTTTTCTAGTTGAAGCTGGACCATTCATTTCGTAGAAGTTGGAAAGCATTTGATAGTAAATCAGGAAAAAGCAAAAGAATAGCACAAAAAGTTGCTTGAATAGATGTAATAAACCGAAAATCAACTGGTCAAGAATTCTTAGAAAACAGAGATAATACTTCTCCTTGTCCGTAAGTCAAGGCATTTACAGTGTCTTTCAATATTCTTGCTGAGAGTGGCATACTTTTTTTTTCTATTGGAGCATATCTATTTCCAATCGCCATTTATATTTAATCAAACTCTTTGATTCTCCATTTGCTGCAGGAAGGGAAATACTACCCCCTTTGAAAAACACTGATAGAATAAACTGCAACTGACACTTTGGCGGTAAACGACAAATCGAGAAACTAGCCACCAACCATGTCCTTAGCTCAAACCAATTTCAAATTCATTATGTTCTCCAACAACAGCAACGAATTTGTTAGATTTTGGTTTTTGCTGGCTGACGCGTTACGATTACCATTTAACAGATCAATATGAGCAAACTTTTGCTTTTTACAACAAATTCTCAGGGATGATATTTGCAATTTTATATTCACTACGTGTGAAACTCCTTCATTGTATCTTATTCGTGTACACTACCATAAAAATATTAGATAATATTTTCTGCTTTAGTAATGTCATGTATTTTGCTTTTTTAGATTCCAGTTGCGTTGTTGAGTCTTACATTGCTTGGAAAAGATGTATATCTAAAAATGTTTGGAAGACCTGGCGATATAAATCAGAACAAACAAGATCAATACGAAAGTGCAGATGCAGGTTTTGTTTTCATTTTTTTCTTTTATTATTAATCTTTACTTTTCATTTATTTATTTATTTATTTTTTTTCAATCATTTTTATTACCCACTAGTTCGAGTTCATGAGTTTTCGAAAGGCAGAATAAAACTGGATTGGTTTACTGTAAATCTTAAAATTGGGATCTTAAACATTATACTTGGGTATATTTTTGCTTATGGTGTACAGCTTGTTCCCTTGAACCAGTGATGCCCTAACTTTTTCTACACGAAGGCAGAGAAGGCTTCATATTAAAATGATTTTCACGGGGACCAGAACACGTATAAAATTTCAAATATTTAAACGTTTTCCAAATGAAAATTGAAAACATGAAAAAGGAAAGAGAATTATTATCCTCAAATTAAAAACCAATAAATATTATTATCATTGCTATACTTCTTTTATTGAAATGCAACTGTTTTTTGGAAACCAATTTTTGAATATTTGACTCCAAATTTGTAACACTGTCATTAATAGTGATTTACGATTTGTAACGTTAAACAAAACAACGGGCCACATCAATCGGCTTCGCGAGCAGGATGTGGCCCGTGGGCAGTAAGTTGGGCACCACTGCATGATACCAATTTCAGTAATATGATAGAAAAATTTAACAGGGGAAAAACTGTCTCAGAAAATATTATCGTAAACAATGTTGAGTCGATGAAAATCACGAAAATACTTTCGCATGAAGTGACATCGATAGCAGGATTTTTCACAGGAGTTGTCCGTTTTCCACGAGGTGGCACTTGACTCAGCCTTCGTCACGTGGCATCCGATGATTCTATACGCTGTTTTCGGCAGAAGGTATGTTCGGATCATAGCATTTTGTTGTAAAAGCAGCATTTTTTAAAATGTAAGAATAACGAAAATAGCAACAGACAATTGAAGCAAGTGATGTAAAGGGCACTAAGAGTTTTTGCATATTAAAATGCACGTCCAAGGTTGTCTGGTTGTCTCATTTAGAAACGCGTGAGTATGTTTACCGATCACCCCCGCTTAAAATGGAACTTTTCCTTCGAGAAAAAGGGGCGAATTGACTTCTCTTGAAAAATGGACAATATGATGGACTTATCACCAGCAACAAACGTGATCTTTGAATTTTGCAACAGGACGCAATAGTTTTCATCCTCTATCAGCTCAGTAACGACGATTGTGGCTGCAACCTCGAGAGAGGCTCCTGCACTCATTTTCTTTCGTCTCCATCTTGACACTAAATACTACTCTAGTGACTGCAGTAATCATGTAGTCAAATAAATTTTTGCTCGTTTAGGCACTTGTTGCTATTCCGAAAGGTGAAAAAACTCGGTATAGAAAATCCCCATTCCTTTTTTATTTAACTGTACAATTTTTAATGCTATTATACTATTTCGTTTGCATGAAGATAACTTAATAGTAATTTCATTTCAACTCAAGATTGTATTAGCAGTTTTCTGTTACCATTCGTGTTTCAAGCAAAGGCATGAGAAACATTCTTTACCAATTGGTGGATTTTCTTCATCAAGAAATCTACATACAATTGGTTTTTTTAAACCAATTACAATGACACATTTTCAATTTCTAGCAGTGTATATTGTATAAACTTGCTTTTATTTATTGCTACAAACTATAACAATAAATATAAGCAAGGCTCTAAGCTGAAGATAATTGAAGCAGCGGGTTTTCAAGTTCATATTCTTTCATACATTTTAGCAGTGTATATTTTCAGCATTTCGTGGGAATTTGGTAAGCTTTTTTTGAAATATATCATTAATTTTTTGCCTAGAAGTTCAAATATCTAAGATACGAAGTTTTAATGACATATAAGAGATACGGGTTTGAGTTAAATCCATACATCAAGCAAAACACGAAACATTTGTGATTATTATTACATATTATACAAAATATCAGAGCCTTAATACCGAACAGGCCAACTGGACCGTGGTTTTGAGCCTCCTTATATTATTTTCAAAAGGTCTATAATTTTAGGGTATACTTATTCCGAAGAAACCGGAATGAGTTAATTAGTCACAATTCTATACCTCAGAGCCAGACTGACGAAAGTCCAAAAAATATGATTTTCCGTTTATTAGTGCATTCTATGTTGAATCCTATTCCGCATCGTGCCATATGAACATAATACTTTCAAAAAAATCCCTTGCAGTTATTGACTAGTGCTAAAAGAGCTCAAGTCCAATCCTTTGTATGCACCAAGTAACCGTTTTTTCCGCTCTCCCGAAAAGTAGCGATTATGTCACTTACGTTAGTATGGCTCTGAGGTACAGAATTGAAGGGCTCGGGGCAGAAATGTGACAAGCCACAAGGAGTGATTTTTCGATCAAAATTTTTGTTTCTCATGACTAAAATTGAAATAAACATGACAATGGATCTTGTCATTTGGAGAAAAACATATCTGGTTTTAGAATTTCAGAATATAGAATGTATAATAAATACCTTTGAAAAGTTCTACAAATATTTTTTACAGTGTAGAAATTGGCCTACTGAAAAATTCGCATCATGTGTCATATCACATTCTTGCCCCGAGCCCTTCAATTGTTCCATTGAAAACATAGAATGAAATACTTTGCTCTATTTTATCCCTCTTATTACTGTTATTGTTATACTGAACAGTACTGGAGTCAAATGAGACGTCATTAGTATTTCTTTCCCCATTTAAAACGTCATCATAAATACAGTTGATCTCTCTTAATACCATCACGTTTAGTACGAAATCATGGCTAAAACGAACATTTTGTTCGTTAAGTTTGGTTGGCTATTTTAACAATTTCATGTATAATACGTACAGTAAATTGTAAGTATCGGCTTAGACGAACGAAAATTTCTGACCTTTTTTACTTGAAATGTTCGTGGTTAAATACTGTAATTTTCTTTTTTATAAATAATTCATCCTTTTGTTAGGTAATAGAAGTCCCATTGTGTATCAAGCAGAAAATATTAAACATTTTGCATAGAAAATAAAGCCCGTACATTTGTTTACCCGTGGACATGTCAATTTACTCGGAGTTAAAACTGTTCATCTTCCATTGTGGATTACAACATATTCCGCGATTGTCGATGAACATCTCCCTTTTTCAATATTTCCTAAAAACATTCATTTATGAGAAATAAGTGATTTTTTTCTGAATAAACAAATAAATTACAATTTATGTATTAGTAGTAATATTTTCTAAACATATAGCAAGCATTTCTTCGTTTTTCCACGGTATCACTCATTCAAGGTTGTTACGAATAGCGGCTACTGCGAATAAATTCGTGGATTTTTGACATTTCGCATTAACCGAGTTCAACTGTATATGTAATAAATGTATGAATTTATTTGTATAATATATCAACCATACAAAATTAATTATTATCACTGAAGAAGCACTAGTTCCTGTCTTAAAAAAGACTTAAACATATTTCTTAAAATCCTCAAAAATCTCCTAAATAGTGCTACGACCAATGCACTACTTTAATGACATAAAGTTTTTTCTTCTTACAATTAAACAAGAAATATTTCTTTGGTATCTTGTGACCCCATTGGTGTTTAATGATTTTTATTAAAATAAGCAGAGAAACAGTTTATGAAATGTGCAATAAAAATAGTTTTTAAAGTTTGTATAACACATGTTAAAGAATAAAATATTATATTAATTATTTGTATTATTTTATGTAGCTTCCAACATCCCAGCATCTACGGACGAAAAGTATGATACTAGCCCTGTATCGACCTTCCAAACAATAACAATTACACTATTATGCGCTTCTTTAATGTTCTTATATGACGGCTTACAAGTAAGTAAAAGAAGTAGTCGAAAAAATTGCATAAAATGAGTAAAAATACGAACAACGTGCATACATATCGTCGCCTCAGAGCAACACTAAAACATCTAATCTGAGGAATAACAGTAAGATATCCTACTGTTGCTCTGAGGCGACGATATACAAATAAAATCAATTAAAAAGAGTTTAAAAAAACTCTGCAACAGCTGTTTCGAGGCTATAAAAACAAACCCCTTCATCAGTGCATTAAAAGAAAAAATGGTACACAAAATCCGACGACGGACAAGTGAACCAAGTCCGTCGGTTCAATTGTCCGTCGTCGGACTTAGTGTATCATTTTTTTCTTTTTATGGACTGATGAAGGGGTTGGTTTTCATAACCTTGAAACAGCTGTCTGCAGAGTTTTTCAACTCTTTTTAATTGATTTTATTTGTACATGTTTTCACGTTGTTCGTATTTTTACTCATTACAAGCAGGTGTTTAAAAATCATTTTATTAAGAAAAGAATAATATCTCGGTATCTATATTTTCCGACATGATTTATTTGAGAGCAAATAGTGCAAAAGACGTACTGTCTCTAGATGCATCTTTTCCTAATAACTTCTCTGATTTTAAAAGAAACGTTACGGAAAGCATAGAAAGATTAAATTCCAAAATAAATTTCTAAAGGGAAATACAAAAGCAATATCGAAAAATCAGATACATCTAAATATACTTATCAAAATATTAAAGAGAGAATATTGCATTTAAAGTAATAATGGCGAATGTAAAATAAAAAACTGTGCTAAAGTAAATAAGACAAGAAGAAGGATCGCCAAGAGGAATACGATGAAAAAAGTTTTTTTTTTTTTTTTTTTGTAAGTAAAGAAAAGTCCCTCTTCTCTTTAAAGTTTTTTTTTTCAACAGTTTACTGAAGTAAAAAATTAAGAAAAACTAACAAGTGTTGGAAAACAAAGTTTAAAATCGTGTTGGATTCTTTTGTTTTCTGATATTTTTTGCGCTGCCTCATATAAGTCCTCACTGGACTATCTGAAATCACAAAACTAATATAACTTTATTGATTAAAACGTTTCTGAAGGTAACAACGTTAGTTTGTTTTCTTTAACTGATTTTTCAACTTTTCACAGCTCCTAGAACTCAAAATACTAATTTTTTCGTTAAAAGAAATAAAAATTGCTATTTTTTAAAATTACGTTAAAATTTTTTAAAAAATAATAATAATCCTCTTATATATAATAGCAAATGATAGAGTTACGCTCCTGACGTCATCAACAATGAAACTCGCTCCATGACATGATAACTTGATAACATTTTTTGGTAATGTTTGACATGCAGGGAAATGCTTTATTTTGACGCTGCTGAACTGGATCCGATATCTTAGCTGTTTTACTGGTAAGACTCATTTTAGGAGAATAAAGAAACGAAAAAGTGGTCAACAACGAACGATATCTACTGGTTTAGAGTTAATCCACTGGAGTTCGGGTTAAAATTTCAACTGTCAAAATATCATCAAACAGGCAATTGCTTCGTTCAAATGCAGAAGCAATTTTCACCCGTCGTACCTTGACGGGCGATTTTCCAGTAATAATAATAATAATCGACGTTGTTACCTGCAGAAACTTATTTACTAACAATACCATTTTAGATTTTTGATTTCAAATCTTCCAATGATTAGTTATGAAGGGCCCTGCAATGAAACTTTTTTTTTCTTCTTGAGACGTCAGCGGAGAATCGTTGTCAATGACTCATTTCTTCGCAAAAATTAATAACATTTTCCCAAGTTATTCTTCCAATCTATGAAGCCCAGTGGCTTAATGGTAACGTTTCGTGCTTCCACGCCGTAGGGGAACTAAACCCTGGGGGTTCCGCGCTCGGCTGGCCACCGAACCGGAACATCTGCTTTGGCACCTTATTAGAGCTCTCGGTCAAGAAAGCTGAGATGGCACGCCGTAGTTCTTGGCCCCGATGGGCTGTTGCACCACTGAGTTTAGTATTCTTCAAATATGACTTTAATGAAGTAATTAATCTTAATTTCTTGTTTCGTCAAAACAAATTATCCAAAATAAGCTTTTTCTTTCGTATCGAATTCACTTCACTCCTATTTTAAATTTATTTCATTTTCCTCACAACATAATTTCCGTATGCCCAAATTATATAAACTGAATTCAGTATGTTGTGAGCATTAAATATTGATTTTTCTTTAAAAAGAAAAAAAGAAAAAAAAATGGTTTATGAATACGTTTGTGATGAAATTCTAGTAATTATACACAGCATGTAAAAATTGTTTTGTAATTAAACCTGACGTGATAGAAGTAAATGGATTGTAAATTCGGATACATCGCATCGACATTATATAAATACACTTTTAAAACTTCAGGAAACTAATAAAATGTCTGAATTCGCATGCTTGTGTTATCTCTCTGTTGAAATACGTTCTCTCAGAAACAAATCGTCGTTGAAATTTCTACTGTGCAGGTATTTTAACACTGCTAAATTCTATAGAATAACTTTATCCTATAAGAAAAGGTAAACAATGCATTGAGAAGAGATAAAATGAAGGGAGTGAAGACCCCATTCCTGAAGCAAAGACCCCCAAGTCACGTGATAGATTTTAAAGCGAAGTATTGGAAGAAATCCGGTTTCTTTTTCTAGTCTCACGCAAACCGTGTCAACCATTCGTAGTTGTTGAGTCACTTGACTTGGGGTCTTTGCCTCAGCTTTTGCTAAGCCAATGATTGAACTTGCTCCCTCCATTTACTAATTCCTGCTCTAAGGGAAAAGACGACTTCGTGAAAATGTATGCTAATATTAGTATTATTCACCTACATTTTCAGAAATTTATCAAGTCCTAAAGTTCAACTTGTGCATAACATTAGAATTGCGAAGCCCTTATTATTTTTATAGTTTTTCGCATACATGCACATTGCACACACACGCACGCGCGCATATATACATATAGATTTGCTCTCTTTAAATAATGAACTGCCCTATTCCTGAATTACATATTTAACTGCTAAAACTCAAGTACTATGGTAGTATAACCTTTTAAAACAATTTTATTGGGTTAAGGACATGAAATAGTTTCAGATTTTCAATATTACAGTTAATTCTTTACAAGCTCTGATCAATGCAACAAATTCATTTTCTCTTTTGTATAAACATCTCAATGTGTAATGTACTTAAATATTTGTTAAAGTAGTATTTAATGCTTATAGGCTATTTATGGTGGATATCTATACTCTTACGCTGTTAAAGGTCCGGTTAATTTGAAGAAATCAAATGCAGCTTACTTAAATGCATTTTTTTGGGTAAGTATTTTTCAATAAATAGACAACTTTTATGACAAACAAAAATTAATAAAGTGTTTGATGTATAAATAGAATGCGAAGTAGCTGAATATATTAATAATAATGCAAAAAGAAAAATTATTTGGCACTTTATCTATCAATTACCATTCCATTCTTGCATATATCTGCAAGCTTAGTTTATTCAACTTCGTGTTAAGTTTTAACTATTCAAAAACTATTGGAAAAAAAATACGACACTCATTACCAACTTAGCCAGAAGCAAAATTTAACTATACAAACATGCACGTGCTTCATATTTGATGTGACAAGAACAGCCTTTTTATTTTACAGATTCATTGTTGTTTCTGCTGTTGTTACATTTGCTATTTGCATCACCGAGTCCGAGTAGAATTTACTAACCGGCTTAAGGTCAAAACAACGATCTTTCTTTTAAACGAGTACCACAAGGGTGTAAGTCAGACTTCAACTTGGGCAAAAAAGAACAGATGAAAACACCATCGATCAACCGTTTGATGATATTGATTCATACTAGAAGCCAAACAATCCCTGATCCAGTACTCTCAGAGGTATTGATTTGTGACGGGAACTTGGTGCACTTTGTGAGTACGACTGATTTAACGTGCATCAGTCACCAGTAGCGTGCACGTGGGGTCATCGACTGGCAAGTAATGAACATTGCGACCCTTCAGTCACTAGAAAAATGCCTAACCGATCGGGCTACTTGGCCCAAAGATTAGATTCGTTATCCGAAAGTGTGTTGTTATTCCAAAACACGTCGACACTATTTTCGTTGATAGGTTGTGCTTTACTACAATCATTTTAAAGCTTTTCAGAAGTCTCAAAGATATCTATTTTTCATGTTCATAATATTTTAGTAACTGAGCACTATTTCGCATTCTTAAATAGATTTGTCTTCATTCAGTTTCTACAGTAGAACTCCGTAAACACGACTTAATGTGCACCGAAAACTGGCAGAGTTTGATTGTTCCGATTGCGCGCGCAATATGTTTTTCGTGCAGGGCCTTTTCTTCCAGCCAGAATGTGGCCGAGTTTTCTGAAATTACACGAGTTATCAAGTGACTTCTCGAATCTCAAAGGCTTTGGACTCGCTACTTAGATGAGTAGAAAACAGTGTAATATTTTTTTCTTTTCTTTCTTCTTTTTTTTTCAATAAAAAAGAAAAAAGCTATGGAAAGTTAAAGTGCATAAACTAACTAAAAATAAAGTTGCATTTTTAATTAGAAACGCGTTTGCACAAATATTGAACATTGTAACAAGCAACTCGAGATTAATTACTAACCAGAAAGTCAGAAAGTGTCTTTAAAAATGGATAAAACAATATTTGAATTTTTAAAGCCATTTGGTTTTACCTCAGCATCTGTGAAAAAAGAAAAAAGCTATGGAAAGTTAAAGTGCATAAACTAACTAAAAATAAAGTTGCATTTTTAATTAGAAACGCGTTTGCACAAATATTGAACATTGTAACAAGCAACTCGAGATTAATTACTAACCAGAAAGTCAGAAAGTGTCTTTAAAAATGGATAAAACAATATTTGAATTTTTAAAGCCATTTGGTTTTACCTCAGCATCTGTGAGACTAAATGAAATTGTTCCATCCAAAATGTACTATTGTTCATAGAGTAGTAATGTTAACACGTGGTAATTTAATGATCACGTGATCTTTACGTTATGGAGCTTTCATGGAAGCAAAATTCATAAACAGGAAAATTATGTTTAGTTACTGCAAAATTAGATGTATTTATTCTCTTCAAATCTCATGTTGAAAAAGTTTTTTTTTTTTTTTAAACAAGTAGTACCATTGTAGAATGCTTTTTTTCTTCGCCTTTTTCAAAAAAAGGATTTTTTTTTCTCCACTTATAATGTTCTCTCAGCCATTGAAACTGGTATTTAGAATTTAATTATTTAAATAATTTGTAATAAAAAGTTTGTACTAATTTATATCTTGTATTTAAGAATAATTTCTGTTATTCTTTTCCAGGGAATGTTCGCTACTGGACGATTACTATCCATAGCCCTAGCTACACGACTTGCTCCTGCTTTCATGCTGGGATGCAATATAGTAAGAAATATAAAACAACTTTTACATACAAATTCGGGATTTACATAGTCTCTGAAGCTAACCACGGTTATTATCAAGGCTTAATTTGCATGGGAGTTCATGGGTAAAGCCCTGGATCGTAGCTTAAAAGTAGCGACATGTCCACCATCTTGGGGCTAAACGCCGTTTTTTCCTATCTCTGCTATGGTATAGCTTGACCACGAAAAGAAGGCGGATGACCTTGAAGCAAAAACATCATTTGTATCATTTGTAATAGATTGTTTGTTATTATTTTGGAATAGATAGGATTAGCGAGACCATGCCTCTTACTATTCGGTGCTTTCTAGCAGATTCTACCTATTCCAAATGATACAAATGATGTTTCGCGTCAAGGTCATCCTCCTTTTTTTCGTGGTCAAACTTTAAAGTAGCATGCTTTGTTTCTTAATTGTGATTTCTTGTCAACTCCATGTCAATCTACAGTCAAGAAGTACCACAATCAAGAGGTAAAACGCGCTACTTCATCAAGCAGACAGAGGAAGAAAGCGGCAATTGGCTCTAAGATGGCGTACGTGTCGCCATTTAAGTTACAATCTGAGACTTTTTATTCACTGGAGCTCTGCTTCTGCACTTCTTTTTTTTTGGGGGGGGGGGGGGTTTGCAGTGAATTTTTATACATTATTTGGAAAGTAGCAGAGCTCGTCAATGTTGGGCTCCGGAACCCACCAATACATCCATTTCGAATACTGTAACCAATGACTGACAACTTCTTTCACCGGAAGTTATTGGGTCTTTGGTTATATACTCAATTTATCACAACTACGAGGAATGCCACTATTAACCATAATTGCTATTAAAACTCGTGCGGTACCAGAGCAGAAAAGCAAAACCAAATCAGCGTTCCGGTACTGCTTTTCTTTGAAAATATTTTACTTTTACACAATAAGTTTTATATTAGCTTTTGACCTATTTTTGATTTTAAAATCAAACATACATTGTGTTTAAATTCCATTATTCGCCATTTGTCCAACAAATACTATTCACTTGACGATATTTTTCATTATACAGGGTGTCCCAAAACGACCGCATAAACTCTGCAAAGCTAGATTTCTCGTTGGAAGTACATAAAACTGCCCAAAGAAGCGTTCCTGTACCATCAATAGTTTGAGAGAAAATTACGAAAAACAAAGTATGACGTCACTGCTGGTGCAAGAAAAAAAAAACTTTATTGAACATAACAGCAGTTTCCGTACATAACGTATAACAACAAATAAGTGCAATGACGTTTTAAAAATTATCGTCTGGAAGGATATGCAAATACTGTTGTTGATATGTCTAATAAAGTGTTTTTTCCTTGCACCGGCAGTGACGTTATTCTTTGATTTTCGTATTTTTCTCTTAAACTATGGATTGTACAAGAACGGTTCTACGCTTCCTTGGGGCAGTTTTCATGCACTCCCAACGAGGAATCTAGCTATGCAGAGCTTATGCGGTCGTTTTGGAACACCCTGTATAGCCGACTTCTAACAGAATCGCCGTTCACTTTATAAAATAAGACGTTCCAGTACTGAAAGGTTTATAAGTGCATCCCAAAATGCACAGCATTTAAGTTCTATGTGAGATCAGGTCCCATTTTTTTTTTTTAAGTCTATCTTAGTGTTACTAGAGTTTCGACTATTTGCGTGTACCTCTGTGTTCTGCAGAATCTAACACTGCCGCACTAGGCTAGTTACGCGTTAAAATAAGTTGTAGACCTATAATACTCATGCACATCTTTTGGTAGAAATTAAGTCCTTGTTTCATGACAGCAGCTTACTAATTAGTTCTAAATAAGATTTAGAAATTCATATGTACGCGGCTCTCCTCTCTGTAACAGCATCAAGCATTGATATGACGGATTTATAGAGAAAGGCAGCGTCACTGATCTTCCATCTAATGCCGGGTGAATTCCATAATGTGTCAGGTCATCGATTGATGCTCTTAACATGCAGAGAATCGAGACCATATCCATTTCTAAACATTTTTGCACTCGAATAAGAGATTATGGGAACACAGTACCCACTGAACTTCCTCTTTCATAGAGTTTCCAATTCTAGCGTAACCTACATCACTTTAGAGGAATGAAATAAGCACTAAATAATTTGGTGTGACCTTACTCCCCCCCCATAAAATTAGCGGCAGCATGGATGCCTCAAATGTTATGGAGTAATTAAACTCATATAGCTGATGTAAAGTAACTCATCGCTTCGGGGAGGTTACACTATGGTAATGTTTTTATGTTGTAACGTATAACTAATTTATAAGTAAGGTTACACCAGAATTTTCTATAAGCGTGCCGAGAAATTGTTTGAAAGGTTACACATTAGCAAAAATAAACTTTGAGCAGAATTTCTTTGACAGTTACTCATTTTCAAGTGTAAGTTGACTTATACTTCAAGTTAACTGTTCGATGATTTAAATAATTCGAATAAATTAAATGACTAGAAAATAACCCGTCATGGTATGACGGGGCCAAATTGCCTTTTTATTAGAGAGTTTGACTTGCAAATTTGAAATGTTCTAAGAAATATCTATGACTGAAAGTCAGATTAACGTAAGTCACATTTTCACTATTTATCGGAAGAGCGTAAAAACGTTTGTTTATTGCATACGAAGGATGGGGTCACGCTCTTATAAAACTGGTCAACAAATATAAAGGTTTTATTTTCCAAATTCGTTGTTACGGCTTAATGCGGAATAGGAATCCATTCATCAGTCTGAGCACTGATGATATGGCAAGGCTAACATCCGGTTTACAGGCGGAAATAGACGCATCTATTAGCTTTCCGGGATAAATCTTTTAAAAATGAAATTACTGAATTTTAGGTGCTCCAACAATTAAATAATGCCTTCATGCTAATCATTTATAATCTATGGTTTTGTACGTTTTTATTATAGCATTGTTTATGTGGCGAAACATTTTAAATTGCAGGGGAAAAAAACGCTTTACTCTTTAAAGGGCAGGGTTACGGTAGCGTGGTTGCTTTGCACATTAAGCGATGAACTATATAGTTGAAGGATTATTTTGAGTTTTAAAGCTACCGTTAATATTTTTATGTGTTTCGGCGAAGAGCTTTAAATTCCAAAGAGACTTTAATAGGTCTTTTGAAAAGGTGTGTACCTATTTTAGTTGAAGAAAAATGATCATTTCACATCAGAAGGGGGGGGGGCGTGGATTTGTTTTTTTTTTTTTTTTTTTTCAATGGACTTCCTTTAACTTCTTAGCACAGGCATCGCCGTGCGGGACCTGCTAGTACTATATAAACGGCAACAACAGTTTATCAGCTCTGCGTCGATGCTGATCTTTACGCATGCGTTTTGAGTTCTACCTCAGTTTTTAAAGCCATTTTGATGCTCTATGAGACTTTACGCAAGCCATCGTGAAAGCTTCCTCCAACAATGAAAATTTTCTTAAAATCGACATGACATACTCCAGAAGTTGTGTAACGTTACACACACTAACAATGATAACCTAACACATTTTTTACAGTAAATTTTAAAAAAATATATGCATACTAAATAAATTTTCCTTGTCAGCACAAGACTTTGCCTTCCCCCTATACTATAATAATTAAGGGAAATCCGTTGACTTCATTCCAGATTTCAAACGCGTCTGGCACTTTTTGCAGCTTGTTGCATTATCATTCTTCTTTTAATCCTCATAATTCTTTAATTATTATTATCTTTGTATTTTAGGTTGGCTGCACACTAGGAATGCTCTTCATGCTAGCTTTCAACCATAGTAAAGCAGTTCTTGTTATGGGTACCTGCATCATTGGATTATTCATGAGCTCCGTCTTCCCAACCGCCCTTTCATTGACTGAGGAGTACATAAAAGTAACACGTAAGCATCATTTGTGAAAAAAATGTATAGCAGAATACCTTAAGTTCTACAAATATTTTATTTTTAATTCCACTGCTAGTTAAAAAAATCCATTCTAACTAAAATTAAAATTGATATTAAAAGAAAATATTGTACAAAATTTCAAGTTCTGTCTATTTGATATAAAGTTAATAAAATGATCTGAAAATGCAAATGACATATACTCAGAGTTGTAGCGAGAAATTACTCATGGGTATGGCTCTCCTTCAAAGCAATAAAAAATATGTAAGACACAATGCGAGGAAAAAAAGCAACAGTAGGCATCTGAACAAATAAAAAGCAAAACTAGCCATGAAATATGGCTTAAAAATAATGACCAGGGATATAAACAACAGTTGAATATGAAACAGATTCGAATGATGAACAGATTCATTCGTGCTCGTAAATTGAACATTTTCACACTTAACGTGTCATCTCCTTACACACACACATATCATCATACATATTTTTCCTCAAAGGGTTTTTTTTTCTGGATTTTAACTAAAAGCGGATGTTGGCTACATCATTTTCTTTGGGGTAGGATCAGCTAGGATGAGCAAGCAGTCAAGATTTTACTACTCGCGCGTTCTCACTGATTTTACATGTTAAAAAATGAAGTGTTCTATTTCCGCTCCCAGTTCATCCACCAGCTCTCCTTGGCACAGCTATAATTGTCTATCCACCGTGGAAAATAAAAAGAGGGGCTGTTGAAAGGAAGGTGTTGCTATCATTGGATCGATTCTTGTGATGTGACACTTTCGCTGTTTTAAAGCTACATACAGCAAGTGCTACCTGATGGTGCTTAAGTGTAATTGCAGTCATTCAGGATAACTTTGATACACAATTTATCCATACTTAATAGCTGCACGTATATTTTAGTTGTGATAGTGCACCTATTGCGAAGAAAAACTGAAGAAAAACCCCTAGAGTGTTACATAGTTATCTAACATAAAATAAATAATGATTGGACAACCATTTTAAAATGCACTGTTAAACAGTTTCAAACTTATCCTGTCCCTTGGAGCCCATTTGCGTTGACCAGTGCCGGAACTTTTTTCCGAGCCGGGGCATAGATCTTGAAACTGCCGCCCTTGCACATCTTTCTTTAAATTTCAATGAAGAACCCGTAGAAATGGGATGAATTTGCCGCCCCCCCCCCCCCCCGAGAAGTTGCTGACAGGAGCAAGGGCCCCAAATTGCTACCCAGTAGATTCGGCACTGACTTTGGCAGAAAAAGCCGACTCATTAATTACAAGCAATAAAAAAATTCCCATCAGGGTTGATTCCTTGATATACACTTTATCCTACTTGTACGGTAGGATAATAGGAGGCAAAGTGAAACAGTAAAATGTTTTCACAGTTTACAAAGCCACCTATCTAGTATTATTTTAACTATATTCTGAAACACAAGTTGATTCCATTCAAAAAATGAATAGCTCTAAAGATCAAGGAAAAAAATAACGCTAGTAATTTTCAAAATTTACACAAATTGAAATATTTTGTCGTTCATTAAAAACAAGTCATTATAAAATGATCGAGTTTCTGTTATTAATATTTTATGTATAATTGATGCCTACACCGATGTCAATTCCGTCCTTAGTGAATATTAAGCATGTTTTGGTTTTAAATGTTTAATACAATTCTCAAAAACACACCGAGTACAGAGTGCACACTGGGAAAAGTAAGACAGTTCATTTCGTTTACTTATGCATTCATTTATTAAATCACTAACGTATTCATTCATTTATTCAACTACATTCCTTTACTTATTAATTCACTTATTTATTCAGTCGTACACTTATTTTCTTACTCATTCACTGATTTATTCACCCATTTACCTTTTTGCATATATTTATTTACCTTTTTATTGTTTCATTATTTATTTATTCATTCACTCATTTGTTAGTCATGCTATGTTTAATAATCAAATAGAAAATATTGCAGTAGAAAAAATATCTCATTTTTCCCTCTGCTCCCATACAAATAAATGAAAGTTTTCCTCTCTTTTTGAAAAATACCACTTTTTGCCAAAAATTAAAAATAATATTCCAGTGTAAGTTTTATTACGCATAGTTACATTCTACATAGTTCCTTCTTTTCTACTGTATTTTTCAATACAAATATTCAATTTGTTCGTTTTGAAAAAGGTAATTTTTCCCAAGATTTTAACTTTGCCTCACATTAACCTACTACTTGTTAAGAATTTATTTCATTTGTCTGTGCTGTTCAGGAATAACTTTTAATGGTAATATTTTTCTGTTTCAGCTACTATTACCACAATACTCGTATTTGGTGCTGCACTCGGAGAAATGTCCATGCCAGTAATTTTAGGACATGTACGTAAACATTTTCTCTCAATTTGCTGATAGCATTTTATTGCATCATTTCTTTTTTCACACACACTTGTCAAATATGCTAGTAATTTATTAGTAAAGAAAGATGAATTATGCGTCAATAAAGTACATGCATATATTTGTTTATCAAACATACACAGCGTTGCATAAGGTTTGTAATAATATTGAGAAACAATTTAAACTTTCCTTCATTTATTTTTAGCAGTACCCTACAGTTTCACCCGCGTTAATTAAACAACAATGTATTAAAAAACTATTTGAAGTACATCACGTTATGATATATATATATATATATATATATATATATATATATATATATATATATATGATATATTCATATAGTAAAAAAATACATACCCTTATCTATATCAATGTTTTCCGTTAAGAAACTCGAAAACAAAATCAATAAAAAATAACTGAAAACCCTTTATTTATAAACTAATTAATTTTTAAAGGAGCCGGATAATAAGTGCTGAAAATCTTCCCTCTCGAAGCCGGGTTCGAACCCGAGACCCTAGGGTTGCTGAGCAAGCGCTTTACCGACTGAGCTATTTGGGCAAAAGCAGCTCGAGCTATTGATGCAGCAAAATATGCATCATGGTTATTATTGGTTAAATTTCAATTAATTGCTGCTCCACTCCTATTAGTCATAGCATGATGTTATACAGCCTATAGCCTTCCTCAATAAATGGACTATTCAACACAAAAAGAATTTTTCAATTAGAACCAGTAGTTCCTGAGATTAGCGCGTTCAAACAAACAAACTCTTCAGCTTTATATTATTAGTATAGATTTTAAATTATTCTGTTCATGTCTTAAATCTTTTGTTTGTTGTATTTATGTATTTTGTCTTATAGTTAGTAATTATTCTGAAATTACAGAGATAATTTATTATTTAGGGAATAAACACACACACACACACGCGCGCATTCACACACGAACAGAATTCCTGAAAAATCAAGGATCTGCCCTGTATTTAAGAACAATAAAACATCAGATAACAGCTTAAATTAGTGGTTTGTTATTTGCTTCAAAGTCATTTCTCATTAAATACTATTTATTATTGAGACAGATAAAAGATAAAGTGAAATTTTAAATATTATTTTTTTCTACTTTGAAGTCAGTAAAAGAATAATGAATTAAATACGGCATAAAAATAAACAATGCAGGGTATATAGAGGGAAGACGCCACAGTTTCTAACTTTATTTCATATAAAATACCACATTGGATTTGTTTTTAATCAACTATTTTATCTGCTGTACTTTTGTGATTAGTAAAAAAATATATTTCGCCTTGAAAGACCATGTTTTTTACCTAAGAAATTAATAATCTGTAAACGTTTGCACTTCATCATCCTACCCCAATCTTGGGGTAAGATGATTAGTATTTTAATTTGTATTGAAATCAAGCGCTTCCTTCGATATCACACAAACCTGCTTGAAGCAGAATTTTAAGGGTGTCCCAAAATTAGCACAAAATTTGAATTTGTCGCCATTTTTCCAGTAAATTGTTGGTAACCTTGAAAAAAGAACAATATGACAGCTGAGAGTTTATGGTTATTAAAAATGGAGCGTTATGTGACACACACACACACACACACACACATAATAACGCGTTTTTATTATTGAACAATTATTTCAAAAAATAATGAAAGTTGAAGCTGGTCAAGCAGTTACTGTTATTGACGCTCGATATCGCAACACGACACGGGTGGTTTTAGGCTTGTTGACATAGACCTTTAACTTCAAATAACCCCATAAGAAGAAATCTAATGCTTTTAAATCACGTGATCTAGGGTGCCAATTCTGATCACCGAAGCGAGAGAGGACACGACCAGGATCATGCAGTAATTGAATTGTTTTTCTGGCTGTGTGGTAGCATAACACTATTTTTACTAACCCTAAACTCTCAGCTGTCAAATTGCTCTTTTTTCTTGGCTGCAAACAATTTACGGCAAAAATGGTAGCAAAGTCAAATCATGCGTTAATTTTGGGATACCCTTTACATTTAGAAGCTCCTTTGTGCTTTACATTTGTAGAAAGAGTAGCATGTTTCACTTACTGGGATTGTAAAAACGTATTTTAAATTGTTTTATTTTTCAAAGACTTTGTTTTTCATCAAATTCTTCTTTTTAGGAATTTGAACGTGCTGGACCTATAACGTTCTTAGTAACTGGAGTGGTTCTCTGCTTTTTGTCTCTTATAATTTACATGGCTTTGTGGATCGTTGGTCATTCAGTTGTTCGTTATACAGGTGAGTTTTCAGCTCTTAAAAAGAAGAATCACCTCATTTTCGTTGTTTTCTTATTTCAAAACTCAAAATGTGTTTTGGGAACGTTGCCTACACACGGATTTATTTCATGCATATTCAGCTTATTAAATTTGGAGCTGCAGTTTAAGGCCTAACTCTCTTTTGCAAGGCTTGCAGACCTTTTTTGAAAAACTTATAAGAAAATTGTGTGTCTCTTAAAAAGAAGAAAAGGGAAATCAGGGGAGGGGGGGGGGGTTCAAGAAAGAACCTGTAACTGCGTTTTTAAAACTTTAATTTCGAAAAATTTTAAAAAGACCCCTTACACCCATTGCGGGAAAGGCGGAGGAACTTTTCTTATCAGAAAGAAAAACTGATGTAGGGGAATGTGGGGCAAAGTGAAATGGTTAAGATGACTGAGTTTTTTCAAAATGAACAAATCGGAAATTTGTTTTGAACATTACAGTACATTAAGAAAGAACATTGTATTTTATAATAAAACTTGTGTTGAAACAGTATTTTTTATTTTTGGCAGTAAATTTGAGTTTTCCAAAAAAAAAGTGGAAAATTTTTCACTTTTTTTTTCATGGGGCAAAGTAAAAAATAAGATTTTTTTCTAATGAAATATTTTCTATTTGATTATAAAACATACTTTTCATCAAAAGAATCAGTAAATAAAAGGTTGAATGAATAACTGAAGAGATAATGAAACAAAAAAACGAATAATTAAATGAATAAATCAATTGATATATGAAGAAAAATAAATGTTCCAGTAAAAGAATGAATGAATAAGAAAATAAGTGAATGAATGAATAAATAAGTCAATTACTAAATGAAGGAATGTAAATGAATTAATTAATAAATGAAAATGTAAGTGATTTAGATTAAAAGACTGAGTGAGTAAATGAAACAAACTATTTCACTTTGCCCCCGTATGTACTTGACTAACTGCACAATGTATTTAAAACACAAATAAGCCCAATACTAAATAAATTTTTGCTGCATTGAATATTAGGAGGTCTTAATTAATATTTCAAATGCTAACAACAAGAACTTTATCATTTTACAGTAACAAAAATAATTTTTCACTTACAATAAAATGTTACAATATGAGTACCAATTTTTTAAAATTGCCTGTATTACCAAATGCTTTAATTTTCGGCGGTATTTTTTTCCTGACTGGAATAGACTACATATGGTACTACATACTAAAAATAATACCAGATAGGTGGAGCTAAAAGCAGAGTAAATATTTCGCCATTTTAATTTACCCCATGTTCCCCTACAACTTCAAAAAACAAGAAGCAATCTTTTCCCAACTATTTTGGCTGTTACAATTTATGGCTCGAGGTGATTGTCGAGTTACATACGTTTGAACAACTTTTCGAAAACAATAGTTTTAAAAAAAAGTAAACAAAAAAACTCCAGTGTTGGAAGGAGACGGCTTGTATAAGCATTTCTGCATTCTGTGTAACATACTGCTAAAAACTTTTCGTTATCATTAGTTTTGCAGCAAACTCGTAACATATAACTGCAATTTGTAAACTTTCTGAAATTTACCTTACTTTTTAACCGACGTTCAAAAAGCATAAAGTTGTGAATTCATAACATGTAACTTAAATTTGTTTATCCGTCCCCAACGTTTCAAAAACTGATCTTGCTGAATTTTTTTGATCGATTGATATTAATTCTGTAAGTTTCCCGTTCCCATCTATATCGGAGATAACATTATATCAACATGCTAAAAATAAATAAGTTGGCCTGAAAACCCAAAATTTGTGTTACATTACAGAAAACTAAGCGGCATCGCATTGCTGGTGTTGAGTGTAACATTAGATGAAGCAAGGTTTCTGCCTTAGCTTTTTTAGCAGATTAAAAGAAGAGAAAAAAAAAGTACGTGAACTGTATTCAGTAAAAAACCAAAATATGAATGTACCTTTATAACACAAATAAATGCCTCGAAAAAAATATGGTTGCGGCCATAAAAGGTTTCACCAGGTTTTCAACCAGTTGCTGAACCTCGTCAAACCATCGTCTCCAGTACATTTTTGCCACTTCGTTGTGTTTAAAATGTGTCAAAATTCTTTTTAAAAATCTACTTTGCTCATTGAATGGTTAATTCTCGATTAATAAACTTTAACCTATTATACAAGTAAATTTTTCATATTTGTTAATACAAATGCCTCTAAGCACCTATAAGCTCCTTAGAGACCACAGAAAAATTTCCTTTATTATGTAAGTAGGTAAATATTTTTTTTTTTTTTGACCTTTATTTTCTTTTTAATATGAAACACCGATGGGGTCAGAGGGAACCTAAGAAATATTTCTCGGCATTTTCTTGAATAAAAAAAAAGTAATAATAATAACAGAAATGTTGTGTACTACAATGTTAGAAAGTGGCAGCGCTTATCGGAAGCATCTGCAAAAATTTTAATGCTGTAATTGTTTTTAGGCTGGGTAGTTTGTGTTTCCTCAGAAATGGTGGTCAAACTTATGTGATTAATTTTTGTATGGTTAAATGTATAAATGCCCTTTATTTTATAACAATGTATTAAGGGATTTATTTTAAATATTAATGGTGTAGTTGAAAAATAAATGTGGTTGGAAAATAGAAATAAAATTCTGCAGTTCATTCGACCTTTTACAATGTATATGGGTTCGACTTGTTTTGGTGTGGTTGTCTCTTTCCTTTATTCATTTATATCAAATGGTAGAGAACTTGACGAATTGGCAAAAGACAAACATAACTAAAAACGAAGAACAGGGGGGGGGGTCATTATCTCATAGGCGAAGAAGTCACAGGCCAGAAAGTTATAGATCTTTTAGCCGTATTAAACGTTGCCCAGAGCACACCACGTGGAGGTAGATCTAAAGTCGTGCCCTATAGACGTATTCTTTTCCTTTTCCTAGGCTCATTTGCTCCGGGGAAATCGCCGTTTGAGAAACTAATGAATCTTTTTTCTTTTACATTATTTTCAGTGAAAGTAAGAATTACAAAAAAACATATACATAATTAATATTTCCTGTCTTATGAGCACAAAAATTATTTTTGGAGTGCCCAAGCCCTGCTTGGTTTGTTTGGGCGGACCGCACGTCACTGGTTTTAACATATGCTACATTCAAAAATTCCATGACTATCACTGTAACGCCCCTGCTGAATTGACATGGATTCTACCTATAGATTTGTCATTATAACGTTTTTTCCCATTTCAAGTAGTGCAGAAAACAAAAAAGAACAGAGGTTGTGTGCTATTTTTTTCCTGTGCTAAACAGATCAACAATATACAGTAGAAGTAAGATAAAAGCAAACAAGAACAAAAGAATTTCAAAAATACTGAATTTGAGATTATAAGCAAGGTGTGAAACATCATGATGAAAGTCACAAAAATTTATCTGAAACAAATGTTACAGAAACGTAAGAACCCAATGACTTTTACCTTTCTGATGCAGAATGAAACAAAAAGAGCTAAATTTGGCCCTCTTCCTCTCATTCGTTAAAAAATTTTAAATTGAAGGTTTGCAACTACATTTTTCCAAATTTTCAACGTTTTCTAGCATTTGAAAAGGAAATTTATTTTTTCAAGTACTTTTCATTTTTTAGGAATGAATGATGCAATTTTTCAGGACCCTAAGCCAGGGCCGCCGAGAGCAAAAGCGGACTCCTTGTCAAGAGAGGTCGCCGGGCCCCTAGTTTCCGACTAGGCTGACATGACCTCTCATTAACATACCTAAGCTATTGCTTGTTTAGCTCAGGGGTGGGTACAAGGGGAGAGGCATGAGGTCATGACTCCCAACCCCCCTAAACCATTGACAATATTATGCATCCATCATTATTGTATTGGATCGTAATTTAACAACTGCACACAAGAATGGGTGTAAAATATCATGTAAATATAACATAATGTGTTTTCTGTAAAAATTTTTTAAAACTCGTTTCCATAAATATTTGAAATAAAACTTCCTTTCATTACTTCTGAAAGTTTTTTCCCCACTACGTGCCGTATCCCTAGCCGATTTGACGCTCTTTATTGACACCCAAATAGTGTCAGAATTTTTTGTACTCAAGACTTAAAATTTTTCTACGTGACCCCCCCTTCCCCTCCCCGTTCTAGTCTCTCCCCCCCCCCCCAAAAAAAATGTTCCGCACCATATTTCTTGTTTTAGCTTATAAGATAAATCCAGCCCCTTTTTTAAATATTTATTCATTTTTACAGAATTTATTTTATGATTTATTTATTTATTGAGCAATCACGATTGCTTATTGTTCTCATTTGACTGTTTTTGGCGTCTTTTGATTTTTCCCACCGCCACCCTCCGCACCATCACCGTCGACGGGCTCCTCACGCGAAAGCCGTCTCCAGGTTGCATCCATGTCCTACACACACGCGCATACATACACAACTACACACATACACAAACACATACACACATACACCTACACGCATGCACAAACACATACACACACGCATACATACAGACACCCACACATACACACACAAAAACACACACACACACACAACTACCCACACATTCATGCCTGTGCACACAGACACAAACACATATGCTTACACACACATACACATACCTTCCTCCCACACACACACATTCCTACACACAACTACCCACACACTTATGCCACGACACAGACACAAACACACATGCCTACATACACATAACCCCTACACACAAACACATACCCCCACACACAAACACACATGCCTAACATACACACACTCGTGATTGTGAAAAACGTAATTTGAATTCAAGATGTCAAAATTCAATTTTTTTTTTTTTTTTTCGATCTTTCCTTGGTGTAAATATCGCATTTTATCAGAAGTTTATCTAGAATCAAGTTGCTTCCCACGGCAATATTTGTTACGCGCAGACTTGTACCATTCTTCCAATCTTTTTTTTTCCAGTTGAAAAGATGAAACAAGAATCATATTTCGATCATTATTTCTTTCAAAATGATTTTAAAAAAAAAATCAACACAATTAATGCGAATTAAATACTGAGACTCTGATGGAAATATGTCCTTTAAAATTTAAAACTCTCAAAAACAGTACTTTGCCTTAGTTTTAGTGGCGCCATCTACTGAACTTAAATCGTAACACATTCATATTTGGTGAATTAGGTATTCTGCCGTGCTAAGCACAGATGTGGTATCTGCACATTTTATCAAAATTGAGTTATTCTCACCAGGTGGTCGTTAGTAATTTAATTTACCTAAATCTCAAGTTTTTTGGTGATTTGTGAACGCGAAATATTAAAAAAAGCTTTAGGAAAAAAGTCGTAACTGCACAGTTAGAGGAGTTTGCTAAGGCAATTTGAACGTAAGTGACAAATACTAAGCCTTTAAAGTGGTATCTACGCAGTTACCACTTTTTTCCTTAGTATTTTTTGTAGATACGACTTTTATACCTTAGTAAAGCAGCATATTTATTAATGTAGCAGTTTATTATAACACAGAAATAAAAATTAGTTTACCGTTGAATAGTTGATACAAGCTGATTATAAAAATTAATACAACTTTGCATAATTGTTAAAGTAAATATTCAGCTTTTTCTATTCAAATGTTTATTTAAAATGTAAATTCTAAAAATGAAATGCATGTAAAATATTCATATCTAATTCTTTCATGCAAAAAAAAAAAAAAAAAACGCATTTTATTCTACGGCCAGTAATATTTTTATTTAAGTATCGTCTGCTGTCAAAATTATCTTCATGCTCGGTAAAAATGAATCTAGAAAATAAAACATTATAAAAAACTAAAAAACACATTCTTTTAATATATAGAACAGAAAATTGTAATGGATTACAGTTTTAACTGTCCGGAGTTTTGAAAATGGTATCTTTCAGAAGGTAGATTCTGTTAGATTTGTATTAACAAAATAAAGCGAAACAGCTAACTCCAAAGAAGGCAGATGTTTTCAGTATTATTTAATGATACCTTGAGCACGTTTTACTAAGCTATTTTTGTCGTATCTTTGCAGATACCTCTAAAAATGCTTAGTAATTGTCACTTACGGTGAATTTTAGCTTAGTATATGAAAAGGTTTTGAAAAGAAAATTTGTCGTAACTACATTTATTAATTTTAAATTAAGATTTTTACAAAAATACTCTCTTACGGTTTTTAGATAAGTGATTTACGGAACAACTACCGCAAGTTGAGCATTCAATTAAGTCATAAATCAAAGAAATGAGTTGTAAAACTTTAATCGTCGATTTCTCATTTCGAGCTCTACTGCAGATACCACATCTGTGCTTAGCACGGCAGTATTCGGAATTTCCTTCTTATTTATGAAGCGGCGGAGGAGTATTTGTATAAAAAAACCGAGCAAAATTATTTGATGCGTTTTTTGTCATATAATGAATTTAAATATCCTATTCGATCACAATAAGGTGTTTACATGATAGAAAAAAGACATAACTTAGAGAAAATTATTGTATTCATCTTCTTTACACTTATCACAATTAAATGATTGCTCATCTAGGATTAATTACAGCGTGATTGCGTCTAGCGATTATCATATTTACTACTGCAAGGGAAAGACTTTTTCAGAGTTGTCTGGGTCGACTACCACTCAAGGGAGCCCATATAGGGGGGCAAGTGGGGGCTCAAGCCCCCCCCCCCCCCCTAGAAATGAGAACTTCCTTGCTTTTAGTGCTTTTTTCTTTTCAAAAATGTATAAAAATTTCTTTTCCAGTCATTAATGAATAAGTTATTAAAAATGTTAAATTTTAATATCTCTAATCTGTATTGAAATCGGATTAAATGAGGAAAATATTAAACCATGAGGGAATTTTTTAAGCCCCCCCCCCCCTTAAAATTTTGCATATGGGCGCCCTTGCTATCACTTCCCAAGTAGGGAGTTAGAATGCATCTGTTACAATCCACTCGAGAAAATTCTCGTGAAAAATGTAATAGATGCTGCTGCGAGAGCTTATTATGGGTTACAGCTTCTTTCTCTGAAAACTGAAAAATTGTTTGGATTTCTTGAGAGGTAACTTCAGCACCATGCATTAAAAACTTATGTATACCTTTAGCAGAGGCGGTGATTGAGACTGAAAAGTGGGGAGGGAGGGGGGGCAAAAAAAACGACAAATAAAAACCATAGGATTTTTAGCGGCAGCAAAAAAAAAAAAAAGAGAAGAAAAAAAAGGTACAACATTTTGTTAAGGCTGGTTTTGAGAGCATATGAGTGGTAATTGATGCCAATCTAACAGCTCAACTCATGTTTTTCTTAAGATTTTCATGAATTATGTATACAATAACTTTCCCGAAGAAACACTTAGGACACATGGATTATAGACTTACATTATTTACTCCAAAGTATTTTGAGATGTCACAAACACTTGGTAGTAATTTCATTAATGAGGTATGGCCTGTTTAATTAAAAAACTGTTTTACTTATATCTGAACAATGAATACATAAGTTAAAAGTTACTGCTTGTGTTAAATAATGTTTCGTAAACAGATATTATACAAAGTAAAACAAATAATTATAATCTAAAAATGTTGACGCTTCTGTTTTTTTTTTTTTTTTTTTTTTTAATATAATTTCTAGTTTTAATTCCTAAATTGGAAAGTAAAATAAATGAACCATAAAAGTGGGGTTGGGAGGCCATCCTTATAGCATTCAAATGCCCCTTTACTCTTGAACTCCGGTAGCAAAACACTTCAAAACACGACTCAATATGATCTGTATATTTCCCTTACTCCTCAAGTTTTTCTTCTGATAATATAAACCTTTTATAAGCTATAATGGCATTAATTCCTTCATGATAGCATATAACTATGATATGGTAAAAGTTTCACCAGTTTCAGAAGAATCTATAAGGAAATTTTTAAAAAACCCAAACTTGAAATAATTAAGCCATTTTTACTCATCAACTTTAAACCCCTAAAAAAGGGGGGGGACATGGGCGGAAGATGTTTTTACAGAATATCATAGCAGATAGTCTAAATTTTATGCCCATAAAAAATTATAGCCCGACTCGACCCGAAAAGTAAACAAAAACCTTAATATCTAAAACTTTTAGGTAAAAATAAACTCCGAATTCTGACATACTTTCATACAGAAAGAAAATGACAAATGTTATAGCAATTCAACAAAACAGGATTTTAAATCGCGCGCGCGAGCTACATATCTTCCTTTTTCATATTCAAAGGTTCGTTTTACTAAATCCTCTCACATTCAAATACAATAACAAGAAAAACGAAGACTTGGACACCTTCGAAAACAAAAGTGAGCAATTCCAAATCTAAACATAAATTATTATTATTGTATTAGTATCATAATATTGTTATTATTTATTATTATTATTAGTATTAATAGTATTATTGTTGGTATTATTATTATTGTAGTTATTATTATTATTATCATTATTTTTAGTAGTAGTAGTAGTAGTAGTAGTAGTAGTAGTAGTAGTAGTAGTAGTAGTAGTAGTAGTAGCAGCAGCAGTAGTAGTAGCAGTAGTAATAGTAGTAATAGTATTAATAGCAGCAGCAGTAGTAGTATAGCAGTAGTAGTAGTAGTAATAGCAGCAGCAGTAGTAGTAGTAATAGCAGCAGCAGTAGTAGTATAGCAGTAGTAGTAGCAATAGCAGCAGCAGTAGTAGTAGCAGTAGTAGTAGTAGTACGATTACCCCCCCCCCCCTTTCAGAACATGTATTGCTAATCCTAATACGGTGGTTTATATGCAGGGGAGCAGGTTATATAATGATATCCTCCTCGAAGGTAACTTCTGTCTGCGCTAGTAAGTGCCCTGCCGTAATCTGACTTTCTAACCTTGAGATGTTATTGGTGCATGGCTTCACCCATAGCGCTTGTAACTTATTTTCGTTGTCCTTATCCACAAGGCAGAAACTGTTAACATGGGGATAAAGTGGGAGTCAAGATTTGAGGAGGGGTCTGCAATTGACCTCTTTCTTGCCACATCATGTGCCAAATAGTGGTTCTAGAAACTGCTTCCATCCTTACAGTAGAAAAATAACCCTATCGCGCGCTCTAGCGCTATTTTTTCTCTATGGTTTCACCGGCGATAGAGAGTCTGTAACTAACAGCTTCCCTAACTTCTTGCTTTCTTTTTCTTGCAGCCACTGGTGGATTTTTGAGCTTTTTTTCGTCCTGTTTTCCCTCAAAATCTGCTGCTGAAGGAGAAGATACCGGCCTCACAACACAGCATGTCCGATACTATTCGAGGATGAGGTATGACGAATCACAAAACAGTTTAGGAGAACCTCAATACACAGAATCATCCTTCACCGAGCAGCAAAGTGAGAGACGGCAACAATGATGTGATTCCTTAATTGTTTCTTTCTTTTCACTGTTATAAATGTTATACATATGTTTCTACAGAGAGAAATTGTTCTGAGTAGTTATGTAAACGTCACATGGGATTCATGCTGTTCTCTGTAAATGTGATTTTTGAATACTTATAGATGACTTTTATGGTTTTCGGACTGTGCGACACTTACATAGAAAGAATGTAAAAATATTATGTTTACTTTATTTTTTGTTTTCCTCCTCGCATGCATATCATGCTTGATTGTGTAGGCGTTGTTCTAAAGTAGTCGAATTAGGAGAAATATTTTATCAGTTAAAGTGGTTCCAAGGTATTGAGGATTAGAAAGAAAAATCAATAATGGAATTTTGAAAAGAAAAACATTCTACCCCTGTTGTACTCACTTTAATCAATTTTTCGTCGTCTTTTAACTCCAAATGGTTGGTTTATCCACACATGAATATTGTGTCCTAGGACTCAATAGATCAATAAAGGAGATTTTCATAACGTTACCGAAGTAAAATATCAGTTCTGTCGTGACATCGAGAAATTTTCATGTCGAGTTTGGAGTAGTTCCAACAACCAGCCGAATATGAGGGGAGGGAGGATTGATTTCTTCCTTCGTAATGGGCCAAACCACGATACAAATTTTTGAAATGTTCCATCCGCAACGATAGATTTTATCGCGGTTTGACGGACCCATATACAGGGTGGTTATAATTAAAGTTACCCTGTTTAGATCCCTCTAGTGACCGTTCTACACATCGGATTGCGATGAAACTTGGAATATAGATTATATAGACTATGGAGAGCAGGATTATACAATAAAAAAAAAGTTCAAAAATCACGATAGGGGGCGCTCTACTCACGTAAAACATCCGGCAACAACCACCGATGCATTATGCAAATTAAATGAGCTATAAAAAGGCAGGAGTTCACTCATCTTCATCACGATGACTTTGGAAAAGAAAGAGCGAGCCTTACTGATCAAGATCTTCTATCAGAAGGATAGTAATCTTACTGCCGCTCTCCGTGAGTATGGAAGATTGAAAGGCATATGGAAAGGGCCCATGTCAAGGCAATCCTTGAAAAAGATCGGGTCTATGGCGAAAGCATACGGACGGTGCCTGAATTAAAGGATAGCAAGGAGCCATGTTCATGCTATTGACAGGGCAACCCTTCGTGCAACTATAGATCACGCTATAACACGTTTTGAACACGTGATTGACGCAGATGGAATGCACATTAACCCAATCTTGTAAATAAAATCGATTTTGTGACACAGTCTCCGTTTTATTTGATACATGCGCCCTTTTCTACCCTGGTGGTAGATTTTTGAACCATTTTTTTTATTGTACAATCCTGCTCCCCATGAGCTATATAATCTATATTCCAAGTTTCATCGAAATCCGATGTGTAGAACGGTCACTAGAGGGGTCTAAACAGGGTAACTTTAATCATAACCACCCTGTATATGTACGTATATGTATTTTTTGGACAATATGAAACATAAATGGGCATTAAGATATGTATGACATATAACCAAACCACGGTACATTTTTTTGTTGCGAAGGGGACATTTCAAAAATTATATCGTGGTTTGACCTAACTAGATAACTTAAAGCACAAGTTACTGACAACCGTATCAAAGTTTTGGCTTCCATCGAGTCATCCGAGAGAAACGGTGTTACAAAGAAAAGTTTCATGTAATTGAAGTAAGATTCTATAAAGGGGATCGAAAGTATCACAAAAATCAGGACTGTGTTCACCCACTAGTTTCTTGGTATGAAAATAAAAAAATAAACTTAAAAAAAATCGCATAACTTTGTTATCATTGAAGCATTTTTGAATAATAAACGTTCTTCCTTGGACCTCAAGGAAAATTTTGTTGTAACTACAACTGATGTCGCTAGCAACATCTAGGAAATAAATCTAGAGTTTCAAAAAAGTAGGCTCAAAGTTATCCTAATATAGCTGCCTGACATTCTTGATCTATAGGTTTATTATTCCATTACATAATTTATTTTAAATCAAAGGTCCTACAACCTAACCCGAAAATGTAAATTCATAATCAATATACTCGTACAGTTAACGCAAAGAAGCTCATTACATTTTACCACAAGCTTGTTACTTCATCAAAAAAGGGTCTGAACCGTTTGCTTGGGACCACTAATCTGAAATCTCCTCTGCATTCAAGCATTTTAACTGCATTATAGAAAATCTTATTCAATTCTCAATTAAAAGTATTAACTATGCGGTGATTCCGATATCAGTTTGTGATGTTTTTATTTTCAAAAATACGAATAGAAAGCGGCTTTTTAGAAGATTATTACTTTAATTTATGAAAAATTGAATGATGTTACTGCTTAAGTTTGTTAAACAGAATAAGACAATTTTGAACTACTTAAAAAATAAGTTATGAAAAAAAAATCGCTCTGGATGGTGTCATTAATCACATGAACTTTTATTATATTATAAAAATATAAGGAATTTCATTTATTTCTTTCGCAATTCCTGCGTGAATTATACTGTATTTTACGATTTAGAAAGTAAACCTTCAGAGGCACTGAAAGGTTTGCATTTTGCATACTTTTCCGAAGGAGGGAGTCACGCACATTCATATCTGGAAAGTATGGAAATTTACCATCGGGTTGTCCAGAAACAGATGATTCAACAGTTGACGAATTTAGCTATTCTTCGCGTTTTGTAAATGAACTTTTCCGTTACTTCGCGTCATTGGCATTGATTTTATTTTGTTATATCAATTTTTTTTAGATATCTTCGAGATATTATTGAGTAGTTAAACCTATTGGAAGATAAATTCAAAGAAGAAAATGTATTATCAAACTATTTATGGTATCACTGAAAATTTATTCTTTTGTCATAGAATAGATTGGCGGATTTCTGAAACTGAATTGACTGTACATTAACAAACTTTTACCTATCACCACCACAAAACTCGTATGCAAAAACGTTTGGACTCACGTAGAAAATGATATTTGAAGCATTATATGTTACAGAAATATTATGTCCTTTAAGTATAGACAATGAAAACATTGATCTTTTTTCTAAACGTTACGATATCGAATTTCTAAACTGTATATGTATGAGTGATAACTATCTGACATTCTTGCTGTTTCATTACGATATTTATTCTGGCAGACATCTAGTTTTAACGACAAAAGCTGTTTCACGTTTATTACTGCACTGAATAAACGTACTGCTCAAAAGTACTTTCGCGCTGAATCACCAAAAACAGAAACCCTCATATATATAATAGCCAAAATCACTGATCGAGTAACGTTCTGACGTCAACAGCAATGAAGTTATTTTTAAAATGAATTACTTTACAATTGAGAATGCCTATTGAATTTTGTATATATTATATCGAGAAAATAGCTGAGATTCTTGATATATATTTTTTTTCAACCTTTTGCCAATTTGTTGGCACCAAAGAAAGTTAATGTACTTCAACCTCGCAGATTTTGCCAGAAAGGAACAACTGTCCAAAGTTATGCGACCCGAAATTTCAACGATCAAAATATCCCCTAAGAAGTTGCTTCACTCAAATGAGAAGCAATTTTCACCCGTCATTCCTTGATGGGAAATTTTGTAGTATAAAAATTGTAATTATAAACACTAGAATTTTCTTTTAAGCTATGTAGACAGCAAAATGAAATGAATTGAACATTTTACTAATGATTGCAAACCTGCAGTTGTTGAAACAAGATACAGTAGTCTCTCTAAAATTCCGAGGTAATTGGGGCTCACCTCACCTCGGATTTCTGAAAACTCGGATTATCCGGAAAATTCTTCCCGATAATGAAGATCGAAAACTTTACGTCAAGTGTAATAGATTCTCAATTTCTTCGTAAATAAACGCATCAGTTTATAGGGTAAACTTTTTGCTTCGAATTTCCTGTGGAAACTTCCAACAGAACAAACGTCACTAAAATAAAACTAATTTTTTTTAACCAACCTTTTATTTACAATCTAAAGTAAGACTTACATACATCAATGAGGTTTTAGAGATTGCCAAAATGACGTAAGTCCAGCCAGTAAGTACTAAAAAATGCAGGTCTGACATTTTCAATCTTTACATATACATTAGAAAATTAAGATTTACTCTTTCAGAATATTCTACGGGTATTTCGGGAAAATTTAATTAACACCGAAGCGCCCAAAAGATAATATATGATGTACTTACCTGACGTAAATAGTATGAATTGTTCGAAGATATTTCTTAACTTCATTAAGAAAACGAAAAGATGAAGGGAAGAAAAAACGAGCAGAGTTCGACAAATCTTGGGCACCAAACTCGACCGGAAGACTAAGAAACCTGTAAAGTAACTTGGTGAATGGTTCTATCAGAACAAGACTCTTTCGTAATCCTTGTTACACTGATGTTTTTCCTATGAATTTTAGAAATAGCAATGTTTAGCACCAATTTTTACTTTTTTTTCCTGGCTCCTAAGATTTTCTAATTTTTGTCGTTGCCTGTTCATAAGTACACTAATTTGTTTTAATACAATGTCATGGCTCTGAATATTTCAATTTAGTTCTCTCTGTTTTGTATTTTATAAACAGTCAACTGCGTAACTAAGTGACTGAGAAAAATGCCATGCACTGCGCGCTTGTCTTTCTGGCGTATACTCAAAAAAATAAATAAATAAATAAATAAATAAATAAATAAATAAATAAATAAAATAAACTTTACTATCCAGTTTTGGCATTACAGGCCATTGAATTCCAAAAAGGAGCGGGATGGGGTGGGGGGGGGGGATGTTTTAGTTCCGGAAAGCTAGTTACAAAAAGAAGTATTTAAAGTACACAAAAGCAGATCAAATTTAATTTAAAAGCAGTAAAATCAGTTGGAGAATTTCAACGTGCACAAGCGAAAGTATAATGTGTTCTTTTAATCAGTAGAAATAAATTACACATTTAGATCCTCCTATTCAAATATAGTTTAAATTCGATGTAAACAGGCTTGTCATTTCAGAGTTTAAAGGGGATGGGTAAACAGTATATACTCAGTGACGTTTTTGGAAAAAATCACCAAAATAAAAGCGAAATGCGTATTTACATTATGTTTCTGAAATCCAGGGGCCCAACTGCCCCCCCCCCCCCCCTCCTGTTCTCCCAAATCACGGGCCTGGACTGAAAGTAAAAGTAAGAGGATCCTAAAAAGCTATTCCGTTTTCTTCTTTTTTTATTTTTGCAAAACTACAATCTAAAATGTAATTAATCCTTAAAACATTTACAGATGTAAACAAATTGTAATTTGCTCTTATTTATCGAAAATAAATTTATGTACAAATGCAATTAGGATAATACATTTTTGTAATATGTCGTACAAAAAGTCAAATTTCTCGAAAATAATAATAATAACAATCAAACGAATTAATAAAAACTAATGTGCCAACCTTCATGAAACAATGGTCTTTTTTTTCCCTTTGAGCATGATTAATATTTAAAGTCTTATAATAAAAGCAAGGAGAAGCTTTAGCAATTGGGAGCAGTTTTTAATACTAAAAATTGATTTATGTTTTCACTTTTACAACCTTATTCTGAATTCCTTTGATAAGTCTTAGAAAATTATGTCAATTTCATGTTATAGTCCAATTCGCTGAAGTTAACAACAAAATGTTCCCTCGTATCGAATTTAATTCGTTCAAATCGGGAATATTAATAAGAAAGTGTTTACTTTAGAAATAAAGTAGCCCGTTTAAGTTACGTGTTAAACATAGAATATTATAATGCTGTAAATAGTCATTTCGCAGGAATTTCTAAATGTGGTTACGTACGCTGTTTCGCATTCACAGAGCTCTATCCTAACTCATCTACTATTTAGGTGCATCAGGTGAATAATGCAAAACAACTTTAAAATGTTACATTTCATTTGTTTTTTAAATTATGCGAATACTTTTTGGAGGAATTCGAGTTAAATGTGATTCTTATGAAAAATGATGTACAGATAAATAAAGCACTATTTGCTTTCGTAAATGAATCCTAAAAGTTCTGTTAAACGTATAACTGATATTGATATTTTACAAATTTGACGCGTGATTGAAGAAAACAAAGACAATTGTTATGTTTGATGATCAATGATAATGTTTTGTTATGCATTGATTCTGACTTTGCTTGATGTAGAGTTAAATCTTTTTAAAGTCTTTAGAGATATATTATATTGTTTTTTTACATTCATTTGTAGAAAATATGTATTGTACTAATGTTATTTTACTGTATATGTGGTGCTGTAAAAATGCACTTGGTGATTTTTTTTCATTTGTTACATACTTGTAGGAAAGTTGTTCCATGGCAATAAAATATGTATAGAATTGCATGCTGAAGATTTATTTATTTTCTTGCACACAAGTGCCCAGCCGTTTTTAAAAGTAACACATTTTCGTAAAACAGCTATCTGATTTAGTTTAGATTAAATACTTTAATTTAAAAGCTCGATATTATTTCCAACGTTTATTTTGCCTGAACCAAAAATTCAAAACAAAATTGAGCTTTAACAAACAAAAAATAAGACTATTATAGTTTTGCACTAAGTTACCGCCCTAAGCCAGGACTAAGGCAGAAATACATAAAATACACCGCCAGCTCAGTTATTCCATCCGAGGACTGCAGTTTCGGGCTTTTTAGCACTCATCAGCCCAGAATAGGAAGCAACTGAGCTTGAGGCGGAAAACCAATTAAAGGAGATAAGAAAGCCAAACCGCCTCTAGCTCAGTTACTTCCTATTGCGGGCTGATGAGTGCTAAAAAGCACGAAACTGCAGTCCTCGGATGGAATAACTGAGCTGGCGGTGTATTTTATGTAAGACTATTATAGCTATGTCAAAAACGGAATGAAGTGTTACAAGTAAAACCCTTCATATTTCCGTAAAATTCAACTACTTAGTGATGAGTTTAATGTTCAGACGCATAAACTTATACGAATAAAAATTGGAAAACTCGAATAGAATATTGATTGTTTCCCTATAATATTGAAATCAAAATAAAGAAACATAACAATATAATGTTGTACATTAAACAGACATTTATACCCAATTTTCCTCTCTTCGAAGCGATATTTTTTTTTACACTCCCTCTTAATTCCCTCTCGACTTTTGTTGAAGTTAATGGCTGTCAACCAATTTTGATATGTTTATTTGGAAAACACTTATAGTTAGAATATTCGTTGCAAACTCGATCACACTTGCTTGAGATTCTTTCAGTCTCTGCTAAAAACAGTTGTGTTTATTCTTCTTTGAGCACATTTGGCAACCTCTCTTAATTTTCTTGTTCATCCCATTTTATGTGAAGACTGTTTCGAATCATATTTTAAACTACTTGTAATTTTAATACGGAGCAAATTTTATAATCCCGCACAGGCTGGTAATTTCGAAGTTTTCGAAGGGGTGGGGATGGAGGGGCTAAGGTTCATGTCAGCCTAGTCGTAAACTAACCGGCCCTTGAGAGGGTCCAGCTCTCGGAATCAGAGTAGTATAAGTTTTTTAAGTTTTGGGGGGGGGGGGGGGAACTCGGAGAACAAACTGATAAGGACCTGCCTTGGCTCTCGGCTACCCTGTCAGTAGGAAAATAGTTCCATATTCAAATTCGAGTAATCGGTAGCTCGAGTTATTGGAGTTCCTATCCCAGCCTTCTCAAGAATAATTTTTATTTGTTTATTTTTTTTTTTTCAAGAATAGTGTATATTAGATAGGGTGTAACACTTATTGTTTGATAAAATTCATTTTATTAGTACTACAAAAAAATATCTTTACAGAGAATAAATTTTATTAAAATACATCGAAAGAGAAATATATTTTTGACTGCTTACGTTTATAATCGCATCTTAAAACGTCATTACGTTTGTATGTCATACGCCTAATAAAGCTTCTCTTGATTTCCGTTTGTATTGCTTGTTTTCAGCGTCTTTTTATCCTAAAAGCAAATTATTTGAGTCAAACTGCAAGTAAAAGCTACTTTTAAAGTTCTAAGTCTGTCAAAGATTAGTCAGCAATAAAATTTCAGGTTGTCTGCCACGGCAGAAAGTCCCAATCGGCAACTGCTCACTCTTGCAACACTGTGTGGATTAAGAAGCATTATTGTAAATAAATGATCTCCCTCACACAAACTGATAAGCAAAGCAATGTATTAAAGAGGGTAACTTTTTTAAAAATTTTGGCTGCATTTTTATGCATGAAATGGAAACGAAATTCTCGTAAAAACTTCGATTTAAAAAAAGTGCATTCGAGATACAGACAATAGTATTGAAAGGTCTAATTATTTTACGACTGGTTAAAAACTTCGAGATAAAGGAATATTCGAGTTATATGGCTTCGAGTTATTGAGAGCCGACTGTACTAGTAGAGAACAAATAAAAATCATTATTTATGTTATATTTATAAACCGCTTAAAGATAGACGATTTTAATACTTTTTTTCTGAACGCAGTTTGTAAACTGGTACTTAAGCATCATTAAACATATTCTTATTTACAAAGACAAAATCTTTTGAGTCGGAGTAATTTACTCGAACTTTTGATATAATAAGTGCTATATGGAAAGATTGATGTCTTAGTAAAAAAAGTGATGAGAGTTTTTTCATAGATTTTGGCAGATAATTTCCAAATCTTTTACAAGTAGTTTTCACGAAGAAAAAAAGAAGGAACAGTAATTTAAATTAAAATCTAGCCCTAAACATTTAGTCTCTGGCGTTAGTCCGAATTTTGACTTCTGAAGTTCAAATTTAAATTATGTTTTCCTCAATCACAAATTGCGACAGGACCGTACTCGCTGGATCTCTTGTATCCTGAGGCGTGCACAGAATTTTTGGGGTCCGTCACAAATGACTTTTACGGGCCCCCTCCATATTGTTTTCCCCTACGCCTCTTACATATATTTCACCTCTAATTTTAAAAATCTCGGGTCTATGCCAACGTCGCTTCATCCCCCTTCCCCTGTGATCGCTCTTGCATGTATCTACAAATCGCTGTTATCGCAATCGTAATTGCGAAAAACATTATTTTAATCCAAGAAGTAAAAGTTCAAGTTAATGTCAAGGTCTGAAGGCTAGATGTTGTGCACTAGATGCTGGAAGCTGAATATCGAATGTGCCGGATGCTAGTTTTGTGCAAAGTCGAGAGAGTGAGGTATAAATAAGTTCAATTCTGCTGGGCATGAAAGCTACTGCCTAAGAGGAGTGCCTCCCCCCTCCCGGCGGACCTAAAAAGTGAGCAGAAAGGTCAACTTCAATCAAGAGAGGACAATTATCAATTCGTAATTTCTCAAAATAATAATAATAATAATAATGGCGCCGATAATCTTTACCACCTTTTCATTTTCCTTTAAATTATTATTTTTATTTTTTTAATTTTAGATTTTTTTTCTTTTCTGTTTTTTCTTCTTTTCTTTCCTTTTTTTTACTTTTATTTTTATATATTCTTGACGACACTTTTTTTCAACCTGAGAGTAATTTGAAATTGAAAGAGTATCTAGCATCAAAGATGACAAATAATCATAAATACCTCATAAATAGTACTGGAAGCTGAATTATAAAAGTAATAAATTGACAATTCTCTCTACTAGTTGTGGGTAAACGTTTTTGAACGTCACAAAAGACAAATCATGCAACTCTCTTTTTTATTGCCTTTTCAAATGCGTCACAACTTTTCTGAAAACGTCTTTTTATTTATGTGTTTGGAATTTACGTTTACGAAACGACACCATAATGTTTTCTGTTTTGCTGAAGAAATGAAATTCGATTGTTTCATATTGAGACTTTTGGTATTTTTATTTTTAAAATGAAGACATAGCATTGCTTCAAGCCCACAGTTGCAATTAAAAACTCTAGGTTTCTGGGCCTCCGTGGCCGAGTGGTCGCCCTTGCCGGCTTGCCTGGCCGGTGCAGTAGTTTGTGAGCAGTGGCGTAGCCCTGGGGATAATTTTTTCCCCCTTTCTTGACCACAGAAAACTGCTTAAACGAACCATACCCCTCCCCCTCCTCCCCGTATTTTTTTTCTGGCTGTGCAACTGGACGTGGATTTGATCACCGGTGTCCTGGGCAGGGCTGTGGAGTCGGAGTCGGAGTCGGAGTCGAAGAGTCGGAGTCGAAGAGTCGGAGTCGGACTGATTTTGAAGTAAAGGAGTTGGAGTCGGAGTCGGTAGAAAATATGCCTACTCCGACTCCGGTCTACTTTTTTTTCTTTAATTTTCGCTGACTCTCCTGGCATTTTTTGAAAAACTGACTACCAGTTGATTCGATTACATGTATAAAAGCCTACTAATAAGAAAACAACTGTCATTAATAACCAGCTGGCTTGATTGTTCATCGAATTTTCTGTAATAGCCACCTACGCTGTTCCCTAGTTTGCTTGTTTTTCAACATTCTTGAAATAATAGCAACTGTGAGCACGGTTTTCTAACCTAACATTTTATATTTTTTTAATCACTTTAAAACAACAATAATAAAATTTTTTTAAATCACTTTAAAACAACAATAATAACATTTTTTTTACTTCGACCTCAGTTATAAAATTGTAAAAGGAATGTACCCCTTGAGCAAGTTGGAGCCCGTAGTTCGAGAGGTATCTTACGGTGTTCTGTAATTCAACTTAGTGTTGGCGTGCAAAGGCGCAAATCTAAAAGACATGATAAAATATATCTGTCTTTTCAATTTAAGGACAACATCTACAAGCTTGATTCTCAACAAAAGTATGAAATAGAACAAATATCTTGGTTACAACACTCAAATAATTGCAGTTAATCTTAAAATCTTCATTTCAAGATTAATTCTAAAGCAGCCAGTAAAATTAAAATTAAAAATTGAGGGAATAATTATAGGAAAAAGAAAAGCTATTTGTACAAAGCTGTATATTGCCGCATTTTCTGTAAAACTTTCTCCAAGCGTACATGTACCCCATATTTTCCCTCAATACAAGTATAGTGCCTTATTTTCGTTGAAATTTTATAGATGAAATATAATTTCAAATTTATTGGGGATTTTTTTTTTCAGAATTAAAGTATGTGTATTGTTTTTATAAACTCTGAAATATTATTGAGGTGTCACCCACCAGATGGATCTCGGCCGGAGCGGACCGCCCTCGCTCTAGAAAGGTTTTTTGACTTAGCAAAAAAAGCGTTTTTGAAAATCACACGACTTGATCAACATCTATTCGTTAAACATTAATGGGGAGCAAGTTAAACCTTTTCAATTTTTTTTAACAATAGGATGATTATGTGATTTCAATTTTAAAATCGTAAGTATTGGAACAATTTGATTTTCAAATTCAATTTCTGACGTTGTATGCTTCTTAATTTTACAAAAAAAATACAGCGCTTAAATTTCATAAGAAACAAATTAATATTTCAATCTCTGTATAGAGGTTTTCCTCCCTTTTCATGAGGGGGATAGGGGTTGAATTGAAAAATAAATAAATAAAAAAGCCGGAGTCGGAGTCGGAGTCGGGTGTTTCGAAACCCCGGAGTCGGAGTCGGGGTCGGCTATTTTCCTTCCGACTCCGCAGCCCTGGTCCTGGGTATGAGATCCTCTCTTTTGCGTTGATAAGCTTATTTGGATATGTTCGAATAGAGTAACCGGTTGCACTGGTCGCTTGATTTAAAGACGTCAGTGGATGATTGACTGATTGTAAATGATCGATCATCTTCTACGATGGTAAAACTCATAGGGTCACAGTTCAAAGAGTCAATGCAAGCATAGATGAAAAAGAGTGGTCTAAAATTTACGTTGAAGGACTATCATTGTATTTAGCTCTTCCCCGTTTTTGCCCATAGTGGTTCTGGGCTCCGTGAATTTTGTATTGCAGAACATGAAGAAGTTTTCAGAAGATTGTCACTATTGTCAAAGACATTTGTTACTCATAAATATGTATTTCAAAAACAATATTAATTTACTCTTAAGTGGGCCTTAAGTAGTTCTTGCCGTAATGTTTCATAGAAAATGAAGTGAAATGATTGAAAAAAAAGAGAACTGAACTGAAGCTAATTCGCTGTTGTCTCTCCGATCGGAGAGGATCGCAGGCTGGTCTCTGAAGCGGGGATGGATGTGTATAAGCTGTGGCATGTTGGGAGAGTTTTAAATCATCAAGTCTCGATGTGTTTGATCCTATAGATCAAGAAGCATGAAGAACGGAATGTATTCCTCAGTGAGTTCGAAAGAAAATTTAATGCTTTCTTCTCTCTCCGTTAGATTAAAGATTTTAGATGAGGAGTTTTGTTTAGGCTTAGATTATGTCCACAATTAACATGCCTTTATCCCGTACTAGATCACTTGTTACGAGCATTAATGGCAATCCAGGTTCAACTCCAAAGGAGTCATTTCTTCCACAAATTAATGATCGAAGTACAAAAACATCCCTTCCTCCAATTAAAAGTCAAACAGTCGGGGGGTTCAAAACTGTCTGTCAAAACAACATACCCAATCGGCATTTGTACGATAATGAGAGGGATCACAGTGATACTTCAGCATCCCAAACTGTTCCTCAGCTTCCAGAAGTCCGTCCTGCGACCAGTGGAGATAGTTCATCCAGCAACAAAAGCTGCTCTGGAAAGTCTAAAATTCTTGTTGCTACTCCAGAACAAGTAATGAAATTGTACATGCATAAACTGACCCCTTATGAACAGCAAGAAATTTATTCTTATTCTCATATTTACTTCATTGGTGCAAATGCTCCTAAGAGGCAAGGTATCATTGGTGCTCCATCAAACTGTGGCTATGATGATAGTACAGGATCGTACATTCATGTTCCTCATGATCAAATATCTTACAGGTATGAAATGCTTAAAGTGATTGGAAAAGGGAGTTTCGGACAAGTTATCAAAGCCTTTGATCATAAAACTTCTCAATACGTTGCCCTGAAAATGGTACGAAATGAGAAAAGATTCTTTCGACAAGCTCAGGAAGAGATCCGCATCCTCGATCATTTAAGAAAACAGGATAAAGATAATACAATGAATATCGTTCACATGTATGAACACTTTACATTCCGTAATCACGTTTGCATCACATTTGAGCTTCTCAGTATTAATCTGTATGAACTTATAAAGAAAAACAAATTTCAAGGTTTTAGTTTGCAACTCGTGCGGAAATTTGCCCATTCGCTGCTGCAGTGTTTAGATGCCCTGTACAGGAATAAAATTATTCATTGTGATTTAAAACCCGAAAATGTGCTTTTGAAGCAGCAAGGACGCAGTGGAATTAAGGTAATTGATTTTGGATCCAGTTGCTTTGAAGATCAGAGAGTATATACGTATATTCAATCACGCTTCTACAGAGCACCAGAAGTTATTCTAGGTTCTAAGTATGGGATGCCGATTGATATGTGGAGTTTAGGTTGTATTCTCGCGGAACTCTTGACGGGCTATCCTTTGCTACCTGGTGAAGATGAGAGTGACCAGCTTGCTTGCATGATAGAACTCCTAGGTATGCCATCTCCCAAGCTCTTAGAGCAATCTAAACGTGCCAAGACATTCATCAATTCCAAGGGATATCCGCGGTATTGCACGGCTACCGTGCAACCTGATGGAAAGATAGTATTGAGTGGGGGCAGGTCTCGGCGAGGGAAATTGCGTGGACCACCCGGAAGTAAAGATTGGATCAGAGCATTACGTGGCTGCGATGATGTGCTATTTATCGACTTTTTAAAGAGATGTCTGGAGTGGGATCCAGTTGCCCGTATGACACCACCGGCTGCTTTGCGTCATGGCTGGTTGCGACGTCGTTTGCCTAGACCCCCTCAGAGCACCAGCAATACTGCAGGCAGTGACCCTTCACATCGATCATATATGCAAGAAGGCAGTAGCAGCGGTATAGTGGATGTACGTACTAGTCTAGCCCCAAAGCCTATTGTAAATGCTTCAAAATCTAGAACAGCTTTGAGTAGTGCTGGAGAGAATATTACGAGTATTATCGATTCTCGTACATTACCTTCTCTTGGTAAGATTCCTTAACGTATGTGATATTTAGATTATAGTTTTATAATGAGCTTTTGCAACACTGTGAGTTTTTAAATGGTTTGTCTAAGAAGCAGTTTGAGATGATTTTCCTTTGTACAATGCATATCTGTCATTTTACAGCATTGTTTTGAATTTTAAACTAAAAGGTATTTCATACTCTTTCAAAAAGCATGCATTTCCTGCTTTTGCCTTTTAAAAGTGTTTCACAAACTCACACAAGTTAAGCATTTGCCAATATATATGTTAATAGTTCCCGAAAGAACTCGTTTCTTGTATATTGAATGAATTTAATTATTGTATTTTTTCCTGTTTGGGTTCCTGCGGCGGTGATTCATTTAATCTAATTTTAGAAAAATTATATACAATCATACTGAATGTAAATGAATTTATAAAGATCAGTTATCATGTATTGAGGATACACTTGCAATAAATTTGGTTGCATTGCAATGTATCCTCTCTGTTTTGTGTAAGAATGTTATAATTGAACAATTTATATAATGTTTTAGAATTATTTGTTTTATCAATTTTAATTTTAATCAATTTGTTTTATCAATGCTGTAGAAAATGGTTTAAATTATATATTTTTGATATTTTACTGAAAAATAATTTTATTTGTAAATTGATTTGCTCACTGAAGTTGTCAAATATATTTTTCAAACATGAAATTTTAGCAGATTAGAGATTCATCTAATAGTGGTTGTTTTCATTTTAGCTTTGGGGTTTGATATGATTAGATAAAGCCAGAGCTGCCAACTTTTGAAAATCCAAAATTGTAGCTTCATTTTTCAAAGGGGTGGGGCTTGGCCGCTGCCACAGATTTGAACAGTGATGAATTGTAAACAGTACGAAGAACAAAAACAATGATACTTAACAAATTTCAAATAGGATAGAGGAAATATTAATACGGAATATTAAAAAATGTATAATCTTCATGGAATTTTTGGCAGATTTTCCGCTTTTTTGCCGAAAGTTCATTGATTGGATCAGCGTCACAATAAACCAATCCATCTTTATGCCATTCAACTTTCAAAGAGCGATGCTTGTTGCTCAAAGACCATCAGCACAAGTGTAGAAGTTTGATTTTCTGAACTTACCAGTTTAATTTTCTTGCTATTTTTTTATTATTTCATTTTTTTTTTTGGCTTTCTTGGGATTATAAATTAGAATAACAGAAAAGCATAGTTTTTGGACCCGATTTTGTAGCGTAGTAGTTTAAACTGCAATTTGTAGAAACTACGAATTTTCATAGCAGTTGGCAGCTCTGGATAAAGCATATGCTCTGTATATATATGCTGTGTATTTTATTTGGTACATCTAAAGATGCCTAATATTTTAAATATAAGATAGTCTAAAAAATTAATAACCTAAAATTTTCTGATTTTTCTTTTGAATGATAATTGAATTTATTGCCATGGTTTCCAAGGAAAAAAAAGTTACTTTTTTATGTTAAAAAGATCATTTTTAATTTAAAACTTTCCTCATCCCTCATCCCCTCTCCTATTCTTTCTCCTTTATAATGTAAACATTTTTTTTTTAAATAAAAAATGATGTTCCTGATTAAGGTTTAGCCAAGAATAACTGAAATTTTTTCTGAATACCTGAAAATTATGGCAGTATTTCTCTTTTAAAACTCTGATTTATATTGATTCTGAATGGGATTATAATGCCTAAGTTTATATACATGAAGTGAATGTATGTATCCTTTTTTAATGTGCAATGGTTTTTAAAAAATGCATTAGTTCCTATCAGGATCTCTATTGTGTAAATCTGTCTTATCTATAATCCAGAATTAATTATTCTGGAGAATCTCTCATTGCAGGTCCCATAAATTGACAAATTAAATTAAATGCAAATAACAGTTAAACATAGTTCGTGGATAAAATGTTGATTTCTCATATTCAACTTCTATAAAGAAGTTAAGTTATTTTGTTATACTCTCAGTGTAAAGTTTGTCCAGATTAGGATAAAAAGGCTTTAAAAATTGGCTTAAAGCTTAAAGCTCATGTTAATCAGTACAGTTTATGTCGCATGTGACACAGTTGCCTGGAAACAGGCTTTGGAGCCAGGGGCGCCATATAGAGGGCAAGTGGGAGCTCAAACTCCCTCCTAAGAAATTAGATTTTTCTTGCTTTTAGTACTTTTTTCTTCGCAGAAATGTAAAAACATTTCTTCTTCAGCCGTTAATGAATAAGTTATTACAAACGTCAAATTTTAATAACTCTAATCTGTACTAAAATCTGTTTCCATGGGGGAAATATCTGAGCCCCCCCCCTTACAATTTTGCATATGGGCACCCTTGTTTGGAGCAAAAATTATACATGCGTGAGAGTACAATGCTTAAGATGAGTGGATCACTGCTGTGCTTGCCAGAAAAGTCGTATCTGCAGCTGAGTTCAAAATGAGTAATTGCCGTTCAAAGTTGTGTGTCTCTATGTATTTGATTCAGATACAACTTTTCTTAAAAATATATTTCAGATTGATTAATAACCATAAAGCACTGTGTTTAGGTGAAATATGTAGCAAAGAACCACCTGGTGACCATAACTCAATTTTGATAAAAAGTTCAGTCATGACTTTTGTGCTTAGCACAGCAGATCGCTGCTTTTTGTGCAAATGTAGATGTAACTTTGGAAATAATTTAGTTTTTTCCAAAAAAAATTGTCCCCCCCCCCATCACTCTTCATTGATTCTTTTTTCTTCACCGGGGTGTACTTTGCAGGATAAGTTCTAAATTTAGTACAAAGACACCATTGTGCAGTTCAGTTCCGTGTCAGGAAATACGCTTCTTTCAGGAGATTGTGTTATAAAAAGATTGATAAGAATATATTTTTATTCCTTAAGCATAAATATCTAGTACAGTGAAACTATTTATAGCTTTTAAAATCTTTCTTCGAAACAAAATTTGCTAGACTGATTTTCTTTCATGATTTTTTTTCTGGAAGAGAATAACCAATATTCAAATGATATGCAAAATGAGAGGAATTGCAACAAAATCCTTCCCCTTTGAATGGTCATTTTCAAATTATGTACTCGACGTCAGGGTTTCCACTACGGTCGCATTTTGTGCAAAATGCAAAAGTTCTATCTTAGTTAAAAAAATAGAGCAATTCATTTTCAATTTTGCTCAAATAATAACATAATAATTATTAGAGAAAATGATGCATGATCTGAAAGAGGAAGCAAGCCCATGGCAATGTTCAACTTTGTATTTTTGCTAACTATTTTAAATAACTATTAAGTTCAACAATACTTAAGTCTTATTGTGCATTATGTTCTTCCAATGTTGTTGTCTTGTGCCAGCTAGTTTGGCAATTTTGGGTGTGCTGCTTCACCTTCCCAACTGTAATTTGGTGTGAAGTCCCACTTCTGCAGTACATGCTTTTAGGGACAGGGTAGACAACCACTCACATCACAACAGCACATTCACACAAAGAAAGGACAAGGACTGGAGAGAGACAGCAAATTCATGTCCGAGCCGGGATTTGGGACTTCTAGACCACAGTCGGATTTCTCTAACCACTAGACAAGGGGACCGACCGTTCTTCCAATGAATGCGATATTGAAAGGAGCAGACTTGTACCAGAGCTTCCCCCAGGATTAAAAAAGTGTAGGGTTCTGTTTTTTTTTAAGGGCACCTTTTTGATAAAAGGACATTTTTTTCAAAACTAAAAGGCATGTTATCGCTTAAAAGCATTAGCGTGGATACAGTCGCAGGATATATACTGTTATTCCTGGGTTCAAATGTCTTACTGTTGCAACAATAAAAACTTCGAAACATTCATGAATTACTTCCTAAAACAATTGAATAGTTTATAATCATTTGAAAAAGAATTATGGTAACTAATTCTTTCTGCTGTTACTAGCTGTAACTTAAAAAACTTTTAAATTCAAAAGTAATAATTGCTCTTGGAGTAACCACTACCATAAGGAGACAAAAACCAATAAACTGTGCCAGTTTGAAAGCACTTGGTATTAATTTTCAATAAGTAAGTCATTTATTTTCAATTAAAATGTCCAAAATCATCCACATTTAGTTTTTACATGCTGTAAAATCCTGAAACATTCCACCAAAATAGCCTGTAACTTTTCGGAATTTTTATAGTGTATCGCAGATAATCCACAAATCGCTTAAAACAAGGGACAAATTAAATAAAAGTTGTCCTTGATAAAAAAAAGTGATTGTACTGAACATAAAACAAGATACAGTACAATGAAAATATATGCAGTACGTACATTCAAATTGAATTTATGTATCAAAGCACATTAAAAGGGGAAAAAAATTACTTCCCCATAACCTTCTCTTAAGATAATATATTCCTTAAATTACACCTTACTCTTCAATAATACAAACTTTAAAATTCACAAGTTTTCAGAAAAATCAGTCATTTGTTTTTGTTTATTTCTGCGAAAACACATTTTCTAAATTCTTGACTGCACATTTTTAGCATCAGTTTTTCAGCCAACTGTGCCCCCATCTTGCGACTGAGAATATTATAGTAGTCCATTAATGTGTTATAAAGCCATTTCATGGAAGTGCTCTTCTTCACTTTCACCTTACTCTTATCTTTTCCCTATTTCTTTACTTGAGATTGCTTAATTTATCAGTAAATTGTCTACAGTATTTTTTCTGAAGACGCTCGTGGATAATCTGCCCCACAGATAATCTACTCGCAGATAATCAGGAGTTAACTGTAATTGTGAACTAACTAAAGTTACTTTAATAAAGGAGTTCAATTTTTCTTCTGAAATCTTGATGAAACCCATAAAAGAAAACTAAAGTTGCCGTTTTCTGAAAATTACTTATCACTACTAAAATAACACTTTCTGGAATAAAATTTGTTCATTATAACTGTACCATGTGATTTCATTATAGGATTTCTAGGACCATAGGTGCTATTTGATAGTCATAAATTTAAAAAAAAAATTGTAAATGGTCAATATAAATGAGACCAGTCCAACAAATCCCATCTCCCTTGCTATTTATTTTTGAAAAAATATTTTTTAAGTAAAAAATAAGTTTATAACATTTTTTTTTAAATAAAAATGGGCATTATCTGAAAGAATGGTACTTTATATTCTTCTTCAAGTGTAGTTCATAGCTAGCCATGACTTTTTCCTACCTTTCTATTTTGGATTACTGAAAATTCAAATTCTGAAAATAGTCAAGTTTTTAGAGGCTTACCTCTATTCAAGTCATAAACCTGAAAACTTTTCTAATGTTTTTTTTAAATCACCGTTCCATTTCAAATGAACTGTATCTGTAGTCTCTGACTAATGGCAGCTGTTGTTCCTGTCTTGTGCCAGCTAGGCTGGCTATTTTGGGTGCGATGCATCACTTTTCTAACTGTACCGTAATTTGGCGTGAAGTTCTACTTCCACAGTACACACATGCCATAAGGATCCATTATAGGGTAGGCAACCATTAACAGCATAACAACACATTCACACAAAGGAAGGACATGAACAGGAGAGAGAAAGTGCATCCATGCCCAAGTCGGGATTCGAACCCGAGACCTCCCCATCAGTCAGACTCCTGTGACCACTAGACAAAGTGGGCAGCGACTAATGGCAGCTGAAAGAAGTAAAACAAAGAGTTTCACAAATTTTACATTATTAAAATCTTTTGTTATAGACACTTACTCTGTCTGACATCAGTTTGGTTAGGTGCATCCAATGATTGATAATAACAATATTCCTTCTCAACTAAATAAAATGCCCAACCCACTACTCTTTAAAACCCGATACCCAAAGTTATTACTTCATTGTTTTTTTTTTTTTTCAAAATAACTCAATTGTATTTTGTTGCAATTAGTTTGTGATGTTTAAAGGATTTCAAGTTATCACAATCTCACATATAATTGATAGATAAGAAAAGCATTTATTCATTTCATTCTCTTATCCCACCCCCTCAAAGCTAACTAGTCTGAACTTATGGGCATGTACAAAGTTTGAACTTGCTTTGGAGGTAGAGAAAAAAAGAAAAAAATGTAACTGAGTGAGATTGCAGTTAATTTTCATACATCAATATTTTCTTCCACACCTTACTTTTTTTGTTTTTCTAAAAAAAAAAGTTCCTCTATAAAATGACTAGTATAATAAAAATATGGGTACTAAACTTTTAGTGTCAACCAGCTACAGGCAACTAATAAAAAATTAGAAATTTCTGGTCTATTTTAACTTTACAAGTCCTAAGTATTTCACAAAAATAATTTAAATTGCTTTTTTTGAATAAATTATTTTCATTTGCTGTTGGTTTTTGCTTCGAAAAAATGCAGGAAAATAAATAAATTATAAAATCAGAGGGAAAACATTGTAGTCCAAAAAATGTATCTTGTTCACTACTTTAAACAATTTTGTTAAATTATTTATTTGAAAATAGAGCATACAGAAAATAGTTTTCTTAAATTTTCTGATACAATATGCATGGTATTATCATACTTAAAAGGAAATCGTTTTAAGAAACATATTCAAGCCCCTTTCATTTTAAACATGAAAATTTGGTGTGAGTCCAATGCTTTTTTGAAGTGTTGTTTTATTCTCTTGATTATAAAAATGCAAAGACTATAAAGTTGAAAGGGAGAGGATAGCAAATTCTCGAAAATTCCGCTCATGAGTTTCAGAGTTGCAAAGAATGACACTTCACAATTCACAGCCTTTCTTGGAAAAAATACTTTATTTTATGGATCAGGGCAATGAGTGAATGGGAAAAAAGAGAAATATTTTAAAATGTAAGGTATGAAAAAAATGTGGGTGTAAGAAAAAGAGTGCATTAAATGGATAATTTGACATTTTGTAAATCTATTGTAAATATTCTAGGAAAAGTTTGAAATGAAGAAATTTGCTAAATAGGCTTCTTACTGTATTTTAAGCCATAAAATTTTAATTGTTGTATCCAAATTGATGAGTATAACCCTTTATTCAAATGATGTTTCATTAACTCGTACAAATTATCATAAAAGTGGGTATAACTTTTGAAGATCATAAATTATATTTTGAAACCACATACATTTCATAAATTACAAATTGTCAATTTTCCCACCATGACTTGTGGTTTTTACGTTTCTCATGCGTATGTGTATACTTTCATGGTACATAATGCTGTATATATGTACAATATGTCCTTAGATACTTTAGTATATAATTTCCGTAAAATTACTCTACAACTGAGTTGCAATGATACTCATGACTATTAGCTTCCATTAGGCAGAATTTTATACCTTTAAAAAACTATTGTTTTTAATGGTAAAAATTCAGTTACAATTTTGGATTGAGTTAGATATCTTTTTAAATTTAACTTAAGTGAAAATATATTTTAAAAATTATTATAGCCATATCAAATTTGATACACTCATGCAATCTGTTTAGATGCAAGCTTATTTTTTTGAAAGCTCAAGACAAATACTCTCTTTAAAAAAATTTAGTTGTGTAATTAGTAAGCAATGGTCACACTTGAAGTTAGTATACACTGTTGTTTAACCAATTAAGATAAGTTTTGGAAATTTCAGGATGTCTACAGATTGTGAGAAATCCAAATATTTAAAAATGAATGCTGAGCTATGAAATTAAAGCTAAGCATGTAAAAATTTCAAAAAGCATGGATTTAGAAGACCAAAATGAACAGAAATGTACTTCTGATTAGATGAGAATTAATTAAAAAAACTTTCTGCTAAATTTCAGAGCACATGTAAATATTTTTACTTCCTTTTACAAAAAAGGAAGTATTGTATTCGTGAAAAAAATTTCACTCAAAAATCGACCTTTATTTCCATTTTACTCACCCCCGAATGAATGATGAGGGTTTTTTTGATTCAACCACACGTGGATAAGTGCCTAAGAACTATAGACACGCGAAATATCCATTTTGACGATTCCCGAGTTAATTACAACAAGTTTTCTCGTGACATCTGTATGTGCATATGTATGTCGCATAGCTCAAGAATGGTATGTCCTAGAAAGTTGAAATTTGGTATGTGACTTCTAGTTGGGTTATAGTTGTGCACCTCCCCTTTTGGTTGCATTTGTGTGTATCTAAAGGGGACTTTTGCCCCGTTTTGGGGGGGGGGGGGAATTATTATTAATTTCAGTGTAAACTCCAGTGGTGTTATAATTTGGCGGACACTTGGCGATATATCGCCAGTCTTTTGGTCGCCAAGTTTTGGCACCAACTTAGCGACAAATTTGGCGATTTTTTTTTATATTTTAAAATCTGATTTCAATTTGGCCATTGTTGGTGATGTTTGGAGAATAAACTATTGAATCACAATAAAATTGCCAGTAATGGGGAAATGACATTAAATTGGGGTAAAAGGAAGTCGTGATGCACACATCAGCTCGTTAATTCAAAAATTCTTATTTTATTTGAGTTTGAAATATAAAAATGGTTCAGTGTCTGAAAAATATTAATTTATTGATGCTTTTCAGACTGGTCAAAATTGCTTTTCTCTTTTCTGTGTACATCTTGAAAAATCCGTTATTCTAGTGTTTTCAATTATTTTCCTGTGAAGCCTTACCTTTCTCGGCTCCGAAATAGTTTAATTATTTCTTCCTGGTTAGGATGCCTACAAGAGGGGTGTCATGGTGCAAATTGGGGCATTGAAATTCCTTGAAGTTTTTTAGGGGTCTTAGTCTGTTTTGTAGGTTTTAAATGGGGGGGGGGGGGGGGTATATCATTTGAAGATGATGCAATACTGCTCAAGGGGATGGGATTTAGTCACCCCTGTGCTTAGAATGTTTTTAGGAGAATCAGGTATGGCATTTAAATGTATAAACACCTTATAACTTAAACTCACTTATAGGCTGCTGTGCATTGCTTATTCTTTTAAATTCATAATTCTCTAAGTGTTAGTGAGTTACTTATTCGAGAATTTAAGAAGTAAATTTTGCGAATGGAGACAAAGAGAAACTTCTTTTTTATCTTTCAACTAGTTTTTTCTGCACTGAAATTTTCTTGAATGATCGAAAAAATTGAACTTAACAAAAATATCTTCTGTTTCATATGTAGCATTGGTTTAAAACTTAATGATGTAATGTTTGTACTGTTTGAACAGTCTCTTTTTTCAGTGTGTGCATTTTCACTAGTATTGCCTTGTATTAGTTTCAATTTTCAGTGCATAATAATTTTAGGTCCCAAATCCAGAAAAATTGAGTCCCAAAATAGTAATTATGAATCATACCGTATTTCGTCTGGATCTTATTGATTGCATTGCTCCAATTTTTCTATTAAATAGTAATTAAGCTTGTGTAACTATTTGCTTTCATGTTATACAGTCATTAAGAGTTCACCTTACAAGAGTAATATTTATTATTTCAAAATTTTCTGTATTATTATTTTGCAATAGATTGAATTTATAAGCAATGGAGTGCAGTTTTATATTATCCCTGATGCCATTTCAGAGTGGCTTTCTCTGCATAAAAAAGGTGACACATGGTTAATTTCAGAAAAGTTAAAAAAATGCTGAGATTTCAAAGTTTGCTTAGAAAATGGGTGGGATTTGGAAAAAAAGGTTCAATGCTGAGTTGTTTGATGTAAAAAAAACATTTCAGATGTTTGTAGTGAGTAAATCAACTTTTTGTTTTTTAAAGAAATGAGAAATTTTAATTCACATTTAAGAATTTATGTATTGTGCCACACTTTATTGCAGAGTTAGCCAACGTGTCTGTCACTAAGATTGACTTTGTATTCTAACAAAACAATTTTGACTTTGATTGAAGTTTAAAACCCTTTCATATGTCTATCTTCAAAATTAATGGTAAGAAAGTTTGATATCATTTTCAGTAAGTTTATATTTTTAAACTTATATTGTTAAACTTATATCATTTAATGGAAAACGGAGGAATAAAATAAAAAACTTTATTAAATGATGCATTTTGAAGCAAAGGGGTATAAGTGACAAAATTGAAGATGTTGCAAATGATAAGAGAAACACATATTTGTTTTGTGTCAAGAAATGTTAGGGATAGCCATAACAGGTGCTTATTTTCTGCATGATTTAGCAAAAATGTACATTAATGCTAATATATGAAAGAAACTTTTGCCTTTATTTTACTCAAAATATTTCTTTTGTCACTTACATTTCTTTTCACTCCTGCATAAAATCATAGATGATATTTTTTGCAAGTCAAGATGTTAAGTATTTCTCTACTTCATCCATAATATTTATAGTTGCATGAGTCTGTTGCTATGACCATAGTCATTCTATTTTGATGTGTAACAAAAAAAAAAAAAAAGCTATAATTGTTTTCATTTTATAGACTATTTTCTTTTAAAGCAACTGTTTTAATTGCCTTTTAGTGCTTTTAATTGGTTTTCATCAGAAGATGTTTTATTGTAATGTAATGTTTTTCGTCTTAGTATTTGTTATTTTTATTAAATGTGATATATCATAAGCTCAAAAAGTACAATTTTCATTGACAGAAATTGTTGGTATTTATGGTTATATTTTCTGGTAATAACTGATAAATGTTATTTTTCACATATCAATAACCCAAGATCAAGAAGCAGGTCTCATTAAGATTTATGTTCATGCATGGTAATGGGGCTATAATTTATTTGATTACACTGTCATCACACTCCAGAGCCCCCCATACCAATATTTTGTGGTTTAACCGGTTGGATGGGACCTTGAAGACAGCTGTGATTTTTTGATCCAAACCAGAAGTCAAGCAATCCCTGGTCCAGCACTCTCAGAGGTATTGATTCACTTGAAGGACTTTGTAACCACGACATATATATTTTATTTGCCCCAGCCACCATTAATGAATATGGAGGATCTTCAACCGACCAGCATCAAGCTCGGGACCCTTCGGTAAAGAGTAGGACGCCTTACCGATCAGGGGTAGGCTCGATTACACAGTCAAAATGCATTTGAATTTTGGCTTGACATACTTTGAAAACTCCTTTAATATTTTAACCCCTTAACTGTGACATATATTTCAGAAAAATGGACCAAAAATGAGAATTTTTCGATAGTTTAAGTTTGTTCTTTACATTATTATAAAAGTTAGAAAATGGTTTTTTATTTCAAAAATAAAATTTTAAATGCTAATTTAGGTTTTGTCTAATTAAATTTTTTTTTGGTTTTTAAAACTTCTGTTACTACAGTCGACGCTCATTATAACGACCACACATTATAAAGACCGTCCCATTATAACGAGCAGTGGTAGAAGTCCCAACTTTGTTCCTATAAACTCTATGTTAATTTGCTTTCGTTATAACGACCGTTCTGTATCGTCTAATCCAATACAGCGATCGAATCAGCGGACGCTATTTCTTGTGTTCTTTCCAAAAAAACAAATTTGTAGCTTAAAATGACATTGATTATTGTTTATGGACATCTGCCTGAAGTTTTCAATGTTAAATCCAACTTTAAGAGGGGGTGGGGGGGAGATTACCATTCACCACAGCTAGCACAAAAAAAATAATGGGAGGAAAAATCGAGAAAATTCCAGATTAAGAAAAGGGAGTTGACAGATGCATTGGTAGTTTGGTGTTTGAATCTAGTATTTTTAAAGATTTGGGGTTCTCGAGGGACTTTTAAATGTTTCTTTGGAAAGCAAGAGAAACACAATTTATCACCTATATCTGAAACAGAAAATAATGTTTTGAAAAAATCACGTCTGCTAAAAAGGCAGACCTCTGTTTCTGGTTTTATCTTCAGAAATTGTTGTGGTAGTAGTAGTAGTAGCAGATCTGAAAGTGTGAAACATTTTCCTCCCTATATTTTCTACTTTAAAACTTGTTTAATATTCTGTCATAATATTTTGCACACTACTTTTCTAAAAATTCCTATGATAAAAAACATTTGGGCATTTACTTGGGCGTGCATGATGGCGGTGTACATTTTTTAAATTTATACCTCTTATAACGACCACTCGTTATAAAGACCTTTTTCTCTGGGACGGAGATGGTCGTTATATCGAGCGTCGACTGTATTTCGTACTCAATATGTCGGAAATTATCATTCATTTGAGTTTTGTGTTGTTCATGAAAATAATCATCAACTTTCATTTTACTAGCATTTGCATTATACTCACTGCTCACTTGCATAATGACGAAAAAGTTTATTTTAAAAATCTGTTGTATATTTAATAATATGCGAAATAGAGCTTAAAATTTATGTATTTTTTACTTTTATTACTGAAATAATGCTCCCTGATTTTTTTAATTGTTTTTTTGTTCATCTGTGTCACTCATACTATCATCACGTTTCTCAATATTTTGTTTCATTTGTAATTTATTTAATGCGTACATGTTGTAACTTATTTGAGTGGGCCATAATTTTTAATTTGTATTGAGTTTTTACATGTTTTTTCGATATATTTTCTTTTTATTGCTTTAAATATTTGTGTATTATCATTTTTGTAACAGTGAAGGTGTATGCAGTTTAAATTGAACGCTTTCAGTACTGAAGTTTTTAATTACATTAATTGCAAAAATTAATTAATTCAATTATTTAAACTTCAAAAAACTCAAGCTGTTTATAGCACAATCATTCTGTGTTTGCTTCATTTTGAATGGGCTTGAAACATTACCAAACTTCTGAAGAGACAGATAAAGTGAAATAGCACTCTACTATTTCTCATCTTTCTGTTTCTTATCTGCAACTCAGGTGATTCCGATGTTAGCTTTTCTCCTTCTTACTTCAATAAAAATCTAAATTTTGCATTTGTTTCGTAAAACATTTTTCACCAACATGATAATTTTTTTTATATATTTGGAAAAAAAAAATAAATTAATAAAAAACAATAGGTTGTTGCCAATATAAAAGTTATTTTAGTGTTTTGCTTATTCTGAAAACGTTTCAAAATTCTCATTAAATAAATAAGGTTTTTTTTTTTTTTGGTGGATGAAACATTTTGCACTAAAATATTATTTTCTAGAAAAGAAATTTTTTTTCCCTCCAATCAGAGCGTTAAAACATGCAAAATGTTTTTGTACTCAGAGAATTGAAATGTGCTAATTCTCAACCAGTTGCCTAATAAACCGCGTGAAACAATTAAATGGTTGTACAGCTAAATCTGGCAAATATTGTTCATTTATCTGCAGCATTAATACTTTTAAAACAGTTTTCTCTATCTTCAGCAGAAACTCAGCAATAGTTCACAGTTGTGGATTGTTGATTAGTAACAGTAACATCTGTATGAAGTATTGTAAAACCAACAGATGTAATTCGACCTAGAACACCAACTGCAATGAACGGGGGGGGGGGGGGGATACACAAATCAATTATTTTCTTCCATGTTGAAAGGATATAGAAGAAAAACAAAAGCAGAAGGATCATTACTTGAACTTCCATGAGTTGGGAAAAAATCTAAGCATTCCTTGATTGCTCAAACATAAACAAATAACTAATAAAATAATAATGATAGATCAATGAGTAAGTAAGATAAAACAAATACATAAAAGTGGTTTAATCATTATTTTTTTTAGGGGGAAGGCTATCAATTTCTTACAATGCTTAACAATTATTTGACACTCATTTCTTTATTAGTATTTAAATATTTTGCTCTATTCTAGAAATGCAGGTATAAATTGCCTTTTCTTCTTAAAGAGATTATTTTTCCTAATTTTCTTATATCATTCAACTTTTCTATTTTCCTCGCAAATGAATCCAACTAGATTACAAACTGTACTTTATTTATTTAGTAGCTTGATATTGTTAATGAATGTGTAGACTAGGGTTCGCCGATATGTATCAGTCGATATATATCATGATATATATCCAGTATTTATTTTGAAAATATCATGATGTTTTGATATTTTCGATATTTAATTTTTCAACTATGGTATTTTCAATATAAAAAGTATATTAATCACAGTTATATTTTTCATTTATTATTAAAAATTACCATGAAGTGATATAGTAATTTTTATGATGTATTAATACATCAATAATATAACAAAGTAATACAATGTTTCTTTTTTACTTGAATTTTATTTTCATAAAATTATTACTTATGTAACAATTTGAATTCATATTAAAAGTGCCCAATTAAATATTAAACATTGCTCAGAAAAAAAATAAATGTATTTTGACTGTGCACCGAGTAATGTATATTATTTATTTCTGATGAATCATATAACTGTAAAAGTAGCTAACAGAAGAAAAATTAGTAAAAGAACCAATGCTAAATTAACTCCATTAAAATTGATAGAAATAAACAAAATATTAGATATAAATAATGAAAGAAACCATAATTTTAAGTCTACATATTGTTATTGTGATATAAAAAAATAAAGAGTGATTTGAGGATGCATTTACTAATTTGAAGACTTTAGTTTGTGCTAAATGAAAATATTGGATATATAAATCAAAATATCTGATATATATCAAAACATCAAATATTTTCGAACCCTGGTGGAGAACTATCACTCTTTCATCACCATTAAAATGATGCCCGTTTGCAAGCAGGTTGCAACAGATGACCAGCATTGCCCCAACGTTCACATCTCTGTGTCCACAATTTAGATCTGAGGCTGAATGGGCGAGAACTTTTCCCCAGTCTCTTGTACCTAAGGTAAACTGCTTTAGTGACAGACCACAGGACTTTCAGGCCTAAGGATTTCACGAGTATATGTCTTTGTAGCCTCACGTATTGATCCTGGAGTCCTCCAATCCTAAATCTGATGCCCTAATCACCCAGTCTCCTAATCACCAGTCTTTTTACATCCCACAAATTCCAGAAAATAAGAAACTTGAATCTCAAATTTAAAAATGAAATTTATAAAAAATATTTCCGTAGCAACTCTATGGTCCATTTCCTAAAAAAAAATTTGAAGCAGTTGGCAGTAAAATTTTCTGAGTTATATCAATCAAGCAATTTTTAAGCTTAAAAGTAATTTATGCTGGATTTGTTTGGATTTATATTACATTTGTTACTTTATATTGTATTATGAATATTAATTATTTAAGAGTAAATAGCTTATTTATTGAATATAATGATTTATTTATCAAATTTGTCAAAAAAAAAAAAAAAAAAAGAAAAGAAAATTAACTGGAGGCTAGGTTTAGCAAAATTAAAAAAATCTAGCAATGGGGCACATTAGGACATTGTTTTTTTGGGCACATATGGACAGTCTAAATGTCCCCTAATGTTTTAAATCTATGAGTTATTACACATAATTGAATCTTTTTAAATAAGTACAATATGACCTGTCTTATGCTTAAGCCAGAATGCTTGCATATAATTATGCAGAAGCAAATGGTTTCTTAACACTTGGAGAAATGATAAAATGCGTGGTATCAACTGATGCAGGAAGACAAATAGCTATGTGAGACAATGTCCAAACCTTTCTACTTTGTGACTGAAGAATAAAATTTAGCCAAGGCCTTTAAAGCAGAAAATATTCGTGCATTTTTATTTTTATTTTATTATTTTTAAATTGTTTAGATATTATGGCATGATACACAAGTTCATTCTTAACAAGCTTCTGAATTTTCGCATGTTTGAAATCTCAAAATTCCTAAGCAGTCTAAAAGTTATTTCTGGAAGTGGTAAAAAACAGTTTAATCAAGCAGTTTTGGGAGAATGAAGATAATTTCCAATTTATATGAATTCAAGCCATTTGGCTTCACCTTTTTAAATTCCTAATATTGTTTTATTTATGGTGTCTAAATGTGCACCAAGCATGTCCAAACATACCCTATGAAGGGCATATGTGAACGATTTTTACGTATTTTAATATATATATACTCTTACATCTTATAATATTCGTGCATGCTTAAATAGAGAGAAGAGATTAATTTCAAGATTACAGAAAGTAAAAATATTGAGAAAATAAAATAATAAAGGTTAGATTTTTGAATAAAACAAAATAACGTTCACATGAGCCCCCCCCCCCTTCCGCCTTAAGTGTGTGTGTTTTTAGTTGATTTTTTACACCAACTCCGCAAAATTGCAAAATAATTCTCAAAATCGCCACAAATGCTCCTCAGATTGTTTCTCTGAGGTTGACAACCCTGTTATTCCCCCTTTAGTTTTAATAATATTCTTCTATAAATGTAACATATTTGTGCAATGCAAATATTAAGTTTGTTAGTGATAAATCGATCTGAAATTAAATGATGTGTTAAAATGGTATCAGGTTTCAGGCTATGTATAGAGAGATTTATCTTTTTTAAGAAAATTAGAATTCGCTTTCCAGGACTACTTGAAAACCTTCTATTAGAGATAGTTCTCATATAATTAATTTGATCAATGCTCATTCAATTTGATGCTAAAAAAACTTTCCCAATTAGCAACAGTTTTGTATTACACAAAAATGCCTCTGTTCATTTGATTCTTGGTCAAAATCGAAGCCATTGGGCTCCTTTGTTGATGCTTTTTAGTGATTCTTTGTAGTAAAATGTGTATTTTCTATGTATACTCAGGGTTGCATTTACTGTTGATCTGTACTCTACAAAGTAGAAACAACAGGTTGTTTTTTTGCTTTTCTGGTGTATGATAGAATTGCTCACTCTATGCTGTGAAATACCCTACATGATGTATTAATAACTGTAGATATGTATTGCACGCATTTTGAATTGCAAAAAGGAAGTTTCTTATACATGACTCGTAAGAGAAAAGCAAAATGCATGTAATTACGAAAAGCAGTGTCACAATTTTTTGGGAGCTTTAATTTATTATAAATGTGTACATGGCTAAAGTCATTTTATATTTTAATTTATCTGTGTGTAAATTTGTGGGATTGAATTAGTTAGTAGATTACTTGTATGCAAAGTTTATGACACAGATCAATGTCTATGCAAAGTTTGTGACTCAGATCAATGTCTATGCAAAGTTTGACACAGATCAATGTCTGCGAATTGCATAATGTGATTGTGCCTATTTGTAAAGTGTCACTTTTGTTACAAGTGCACAATAAATATATTTATTAAATTGCTTTTCTTTTTCCAATTAGTGATATTCACTTATTTGTACAGAAGAAGAAAATATTGATGAAAACTATGCTGTCGCTTTTTTATGCCATTCAATTTTCTTATCTATGCCCAAGCAGCAACTTGAGTATAGTTCCACAAAAAATAAAAAATAAATAATAAAATACAAAAATTGTTTGAAATTAAAAAGTAATATTTTAGATAAAATTGATGACAATTAAAAAATGCTAAAAATGTATTTAATGCCTATCACATACTTTCATAGCTTTTAATTCAAAAAAGTTTACGCATGAGAAGTGTACTTGTCTGCTTTGTTAACATTTTTTCAACATTAGTTTTTTTATCTGAGTTTTAGCATTAGGAAAATCAGCATGTGCAATCCATGATTCGCACAGTTGTTGAATTTCATTTTAACAATTAGATGCCCTTAAAAGTACATGAAAATGCTATGTGGTGCTTAAAAGTAGGGTTGGTTGGGGTAAGTGGGACCCCTTTTGAGAACAGTTCGTTTTTGAAATCTTACATAAAAGTTTTGAATTTTTTTTTTTTTTTTTTTAAACAAAGTGTGGTTATTGTGAATTTTCACCTACGTGAACTTGAATTTCAGGGATGCAAATTAATGTAAAAAAAAAAGAAGTGATCATGTTTTCATATGCTTAACATATGCCGATTGTAGTGACGAAGAAAAAAAAATCTCTGAAAAATGTATCCATTAGGCTTATATTATTGGAAAATTCCTCACCTCCGTGACAGACCTTATTAATGTCATTATTTCTGAGGTGAAAATAAATGATGGAGGGGAAATACTTCAATTTTAGGCAGCCTACTAAAATTATAAATTGCCAATATATTCTTAAATTTACTAATTTGGAAATACAATAATATTATACTATTTTTAACACACATTTGAACTAGAAGGGTAACTAAAATATAAGCCGTACGTTAAATAAGATAGCTTAATATTAGATTCACACTAATCATTAAATTAGCTCATAGTTTGCACATTCAACAAAATTACTACTTTGATATTAAATTGGCCTCGATTTTCAAACACTAAAAGTTTTTTTCTTTTCTTTTTTTTATTATTTATGAGTAAAATAATTGGAAACTAGCTGGGACATTGTTTATAGCTACCTCTACGGTAACACTTTCATGTAAGAATGAAAAGAAAACAAAAGGTTTCGAAACTGAAAGATATTTTCGTTCAAAAGTTAAGTGTTCTAGAGAATGACCCATACGTGGATGCCTTTTTTGCCAAATCGACTAACTCAATTTAACAAAAAGTATAGAAAAGTTATGAAGAAGATGGTGTTATATCCATAGGAGTAAATAGGCCCTCGTGTTACATTTTCTGCCATCACAAGGTCAGAATTGTACTGAGCCAAAACTTTTATATAAATTCACATGCGAAGCATTGATAAAGCACTATTAAAGCTGATATGTGGATTTTTTTTAAAGAAGTGGAGTTAATCGATTTGTCTCAATTGAGGCATCTATCTCGAAAATTCGGACTTCCGAAATACGGAAATCTCTAAAAATCGGACATGTTTTTTAAGAGTTTCATTTCAATTCAAATGTTGCACACAAGGGGGGGGGGGGGGGGGTCCGGATCTCTTCCGTCGCCCTTGAGTTTTTTTGTTTGACAATAATCCTATGTATGTGTTACATAAAATAATTCCAAACAAAATTAAAAATAATTTCAGATTGAATAAATGAAAAAATAAAATTTATTTTCTCTCTTTCTTCCCCTGCAAAATCGAACTGTATGTGAACATAAATTGTTCTATAATGATGATTTTGCTCCGCTGATTTTTTATTATTTATTATTTCGGGTATTTTAATTAAGTATTCCTTATTAATAAATTAATTTTATTAACTAATGCTAAGTAATAATGCAATATTTTTTTGAAAAATATTTTTTATTCCCAACAATCGATAAAATCATAAGAATATATTTGGATGCGTGTCGGAGTATGATATGAGAATGGTTGACCTTCGATCCTGGGACTCCCCCCCCCCCCTTTTGAAAAAAATTCTGGGGTGCGCCACTGATAAACAGCAGCCATTACAATTAGCTGTCCATTTTCAGACCAGGAAGATTTACCAGGAAGGCTCCTAGAGCACTTTCAAAAACATGGTCGAAGCAAAGTTAGACTTGCAAACTAGTACTGAAACAGTAAGAAATTAATATCTTTCTACAGAAAAGTAAACGGAGATAACCAACGTTTTGTGCACAAAACTAGATTACTGCAAACACATATTTCGGGGTTTCAAGGAATTCCTTTTCAATGCAATATAAAGAGTTTTTGGATGTAAAGACAACTGGGAAAAGCCAGCCGCCTTTACTAGACTAGGTTAGGATAGTCTGATTTAGACTAGGTCAGGTGACGAGAACTATCAAATTCGCAAGGGAATCGAATTATTGTTCTTCGATATCAAAATGAAACCGATATTTGCTTCCGATTTCATTTCCATTGCTAAGGTTCTCAGTGCCGAGTGATTTAAGCAACTGCTCCACACAATTGAGGCAGTAGGTTTGACTCCTGTCGTTACCGGTTGTACTTTCCCTTCTTTGTGCTGAAAATGCTTTCGTGCGTTGTTTATGTGTTCTGTACTATATAAAATAAAATATATTGTATGTAAGGGAGGCAGAACACTCAGGTTGTAGTCCTCATCATAAACAAACCTGTGCAATAAGCGCCTAGAAGAAGAAGCATTTAATTACTAAATCGGTGTCGATTGTCGAAGACGCTCCAGATTTGGTTTGTTTCTCGAATTTTACACATTCAAATTTTTCAGTTTATGCTGAATTTTGTAGAATTCTGAATTTGAAGCAAGTGAAAGAAGATACATTGAAAGAAGTAAGAATAATTTATGCATTGTTTTCGTTTTCCGATAAAAAAATATAAAAAGACGACTTAGAATAAATTGAGCAAGGTTACTAGCAGTATCACGTTTTTACAGGTACATTTTTCAGGATTTAACATATCTGCAGAAAAATGAATGTCTAAAACGAAGAAATAAATAAATAGATGTAAAAGAGTGCTTCTCAGTCGCCAATAGTGATTTTCTTTGAATTTAAGTTTTTGAAGGGTTTCCCCTTTTTAAGGACCGTAAAAATTGCTTTAAAAAAAAAAAAATCAGATCGCAGTTTAATTGCTACTTACTCATTCTTTAGTTTTTTTCCTATCGTATACGTATATTTTTTGTTAATAATTAAGGTATTTAAGATCTTTTCAAGCTAATGTGCCTATAAATTAGTCAATAAAAAGTAAGTATTTTAATTTTGGCAGCATATGATCATAATTATTTTTTTAGTTATTCTTACTCAAAATTATTACAGTAGGAGACCGTTTTAACGCACACCTTGGGACCAGAGCTTTTGCGTTATATAGATCATTTCAAATTTTGAAACTAATATTCAGAATATATCTATATATTAGCACTTCAGAATGAGTTTTATCTGCAATGAGTATTAAAGCACCAATATTACAATTAGTTGTTCTCACAAATAAATATGTTTCACAATCAAAAGAAAGTGCATTATCCTGCACTTCTGCTAGCTTCATGGTTTGCATAACAGCTGCATTTTCAAGAGCCATCTGGTCTTTTCTATTTACTGTAAGTACTAATTTTCTTTTAAAAGCTTTGAATTAAGATGGAAAGATGAGAAACTATTTCAAAATTTGATTTGCCTTACAATTTTTATGCTTGACAAGCAAAAAAGAGGGATTTTTTAAACTTCAAAACATATTGTTTACTTCTGAAAAAATGTGCGTTTTATAGAGAATTGCGTTATATAGGTCAGCGTTATAAAAGTCTTCTACTTTATTAAGAATTGATTATAAAACATAAGCTAAATTTGACAAACGATAAATGAAAAATGTAGCAGTAGAATAGTGCTATTTCTTATTTATTTTTTTGTTGCTGTTATTCAGGCGAACCTTTCAAAAGCGACTTATTAGTTCTCCATTTTTACTTAATTTTACAAAAAAGGAAGTATTGTATTCGCGAAAAAATTTTCACTCAAAAATCGGCCTTAATTTCCATTTTTCTCTCCCCCGAATGAATGTTGAGTTTTTTTTCGAGCCGACCACACGTGGATATATGCCTAGGAGCTTACAGACACCCAAAATATCCATTGTGACGACCCCCGAGTTAATTACAACGAATTTTCTCGTGACGTACGTATGTATGTGTGTATGTATCTCGCATAACTCAAAAACGGTATGTCCTAGAAAGTTGAAATTTGGTACGTAGACTCCTAGTGGGGCCTAATTGTGCACCTTTCCTTTTGGTTGCATTCGGATGTTCCTAAGGGGGTCTTTTGCCCCTTTTTGGGTGGAAATCATTGTTAATTTCGATGTAAACTCAAGTGGTGTTATAGTTTGTCGGACACTTGGCGATATATCGCTAGTCTTTTGGTCGCCAAGTTTTCTCACCAACTTGGCGACAAATTTGGCGACTTTTTTTTAAATTTTAAATTTGGTTTCAATTTGGCCACTGTTGGTGATATTTAGAGAGTAAACAATTGAATCACATTAAAATTGCCAATAATGGGAAATGACATTAAATTGGAGTAAAAGGAAGTCATGTGATGCACACATCAGCTTGTTTAGCTTTAATGTTGCTCGAATTAGTAAGTCAAGATACAATCCATTAAATTTGATTATATTGTAGGGAAAATAAGTTTTTTACTATTGCTGATTACTTATTTTGTTTATATTTGAACTCAGCTAGTCTGACCGTTACTGGTTTTTAGTAAGCTGATAACTAGGCGAGTATGACCATAACTCTTCAAATTATTTTCTATTCCAATTTACGTCGGGGAAAAAAATCATTGTTGAAAATTAGTGAAACTTTTACAGCTATAAAAGTGCCATTTTTAAGTTCCAACACCGTGATAATTAGTTTGTCCATGAACTAGGACTGCATCTTCACAGTTCAACAACGATCTAAATTTAAAAAAAAAAAACTTAATCATGCCTATAACTAGTCAATTACCTACGTCCTTTTTGCCACAATCTGACATTTTGTGGCTAACATGCAGTGGCGGATTGATTCAAGAAATCGGCCCTGGCATAAAGGATGTCGCGGCGCCATAGCTCCTAATACTAATTTTTACCAAACAATTGGGAAACGATATCCCTTAAATATGAAGAAATTATTCGTAAAAATTAAATACTTAAAAAAAAATAATAACGGAACGGATCCTTTCTGTGTTTAAATGGTGAACAATTGATACAAGATAAGCAAAATCTTGGTTTGTAAAAAAGAAAAAACAGGTGGGGGGGGGGGGGTAAAATAATCTATTTAAATATTTTTAAATGATTCCAGCTTCATCGATTATTTCCGTAATAATATCTTCTAACGTAACTTTTGTTAGAATAGAAAGGTTATTAGGGAGGCGGGTTGACCCCTTAATTTTGTCAAACACATGCAGCAATACACAGAGAGAAAGAGAGTAGATTTATTTTCTTGCTTAAGGCATTCATTACATTAAATATTAGCAACATAAACCTAATTGTAAGTTCAACATTAGATCAGAAATAAGGGGTCCGGGGGTTTCTCCCCAGAAATTTTTTAAAATTGTAGTCTTAAAAACGCAATTTTAGATGATCTCTGGTGATGTAGGGAGAGTGGAAGTTCGAAGGCTCTTCTCTGGCAATTTTTTGGAATTGAAACTCCAAAATTGGATTTTTATATTATTCTCAATTATGTTAGGAAGATGGGAGTCCAGGAAATTTTCAAAATCTTAGCTCTGAAAACGCGGTTTTAGAAGATTTTGAGCGATGTTAGTGAAAGGAGAGATTCGAGCAGCATCCACCAAGAATTTGCTTAAAATTAAGCCTTAAAAACGTGTAAGCTTTCTTTGATAAAAACTAGGGTGTAGAAAGTTGTTCAAAAGTTAAGTTCCAAAAACAAAACTTTAACTGACCTCCTATGATTTTAGGAGGAGGAGTAATGGCGGGGCTCTCCCTGGATTTTTTCCAAAACTGAAGCATTAAAACCGAGATTTCTGACGCGCTTTACTATGATGACGAGGGGAGGGAGAGGGGGGGGGGGCTTTCCTTCATATTTTTCGATGCTGTAGATTCGGAAACGGTGTTTTAAATATCTTTCGTAATGTTAATAAAAAGAAAAAATCGATGGTACACTTTCGAAACTAAATCCTATCAACCCAACACTGTAGACGATCTTTGGTGTTGTTATGCATATACATACACCTTAGAGACTCCCGTTACCTGTTACAATTAGAATTTGAATGTTACAAAACACAATAAGAAGTACAATACAATACGTTAAAAATGCAGAATGATTATAATTATAAAGCTGAGTGATAAATGGCAAAAAAAACAAAAATTGGCACTAAATGAAAATAATTCTGTTAAACCAAACATAGACAATGTGAATCACTATGTTCTCGGGGTGAGGGGGGGGGGAGGACTGAAAACAAAAGTTTAATAAATTTTTAAAACACCAGTAATTTTTTTCATTACATAAGTTCATAACTAAAATTTAAAAACCCTAGAAACGATAACCCCTTTTAGATAAGAATGAAAAGAGGGTTTGTATGCATTTATTCTCATGAGGATGAAAAAGCTGTGCGGAGATTTTCGGAAGGAAAAAGAGAGGGGTTTATATTTAATGTGAAAAGATGAGGTTTATGGCAGATGTAAAGGTCTGGCGTGTACCTGGGAGTTCATGACACCAGACTTGATACAGAATCTGAAAGTGAGAAACGAGGTACAGTCGAATCCCGACTTACGCGAGGGATGCGTTCCAAGACCCTTCGCGTAAGTCGAAATTTCGCGTTGTGGAACAGGGTATGTGTAAAAACTTTTATAAACATACCGAATTGTTTTATACATTTGTAAACACGACTTCAAACTTAAAAACCATTTCTTAACCATACGTTACTGTTTCTTATATTAAAAAAAACTGAATTTTAAAGATGTTTTATATTAAAAAAACCGTTTTATTCAACATAAAATACTGATACGATGCAAAAAGTCAATGATCAATGGGAAAGAAAGACATAAAATAAACCAGTACGGTACGTACAGTATGAAGTAAGAAAAACAAATGCACACTAGTTTTACATTTGTAACTTTAGAAAATGAAGATGTCGATGATTTAAGTTGCGTGATCAAATTGTTAATTTTAATATATTTTTAAATGCAATAGGGAAGTTTTCGATTTTTCAATTTTATTTTTATATGATAGAGAAACATGTATGAACATCATAGGTGAAAAAAATTTTGCGATACGATAAGTAGTTTTTTTTAAATTAATTTTTAAAGTTCAAGCGCCTGTGACGTCAGATGGCATAGGAAGTGACGTCCGATAGGAGAGAAACGCTAGCGAACCGGTTCCCATGTCATGGGAGAAATCGAAGAACGTGCATTCGACTTCGAAGATGAAACGTAAAAGGCTTATCTCCTCGCGTTTCTGGAACATTAAACCTCTCATCCTCTCGGAAATATTCGAATATCACCATTGATATTATTTGAGGAAGATTATTTAGATTGTGCTTTAACGAATCCGGCCTCCATAGTGTGTTCAAAAGGATTATTGAATTTCTAAAAAATAAAAATATCAGCGCGCTCAAAATGTCCCTAGCGAAAACAAGGGGTCTTCGGCGGAAGGCTGCACATTCGCGCCCTGTGACGTAGGCTCGTGACGTTTTAGAAGAGCGCACTTTTGCGCGTGGATTTTTAAAAATTCATTAAAAATCAACCACGGTGTTTTAAAATTTGGCGATGGTGAATTTTTTAGTTTTGAGGGTCAATTAACAATATGCAATAGCCAAAATATGAACATTTAATAGGTTGCAACTTCCCTATTGCTTCGCTGGTTCTTTTATAACGTTTTCATCTATGGCAGCACCCCTATCTCTGCTTTCTTAAATACAATACAAAAGCAGCTTCCATTTTAATATTTTTTGTGTTTTTATTAGATACTACTTGGTGAACTTTTACGGATTTCTTTTTCTTGACTTTTAATTGTACAAAATGGACGATTCACTCATACCTAATTGTCGTGCTACCTTTGACGCCAGGCCCGTGTCCAGGATTTCATAAAGGGAGGGGTTGAAACCTTTTCCCTTTGTAACTTACGTTGTCAAAGGAAAACTAACTACGCGTGTTGAATAGTTCATTTTAGTTCGATAACTAGGCTTTCTTTTTTTAATGAAATCTTATTTGTACAGTTGAACATTTCGTAAAAGCACACATATTTCTTTTATGCCACCTCATTTTCCTTCTTTTTTTTCTATCAAATAACATTGAACAGGAATTGAATGAAAATAAAATTTTATTTTAAAAAAAAATGCTGTTTCGCATTGAAACATTTTTCTACTGTGTGAAACGACTAATTCATCCAACAACACTAAAGGCGTACCATAAAAAAACAGCAAGCAAAGTAACCATTTTCCCTGCCCCTAAATTTTTTTTGGCGGGGGGGGGGGGGGTACGTCATTGTCTAATATTTTTTTAATAGTTTTCCCCTGCATGCTTACAGCATTGCCGGACTCTCCAGCCATTCCATTTTTTCAAGCACTTAGAAGCGAAGGGGCTTGGGAATCCTACAATTGAGGAAAATGTTAATTTTTAAAGTTGGGGAAATATTAAAGAGGGTGAATACTACTGTATCAGAGTTTAACTCTAAAATTAATTAAAACTTAAAATACGTTTTGGAAAATCGTTTAATGATTCATTGATTTTTTTTCAATGGGAGGGGTTTAACCCCTAAAACCCTCCCCTTGGACACGGCTCTGTTTGACGCATTTTATAGTTGTTCAACCACATAATCTTTAGCTTTTCTTTAACTGTCAGAAACTTTCTCTTTTTCTTTCGATCTTCACACGAGAAAACTTCACTCTTAAATGTCATTATATTTCAACAACTTTCATATTTACAATGAAAGAAAAATAGAAAATGAGGAGTAAGTTATTTGTATAAGCGATGTATCAGAGCAGTACGGTGTAAGAACTTCCGCTCTCAGTGATGCTATAGGTATAAAGGTCCATTCACGGGGGGGGGGGGGGGGGGATTTTTTTTTTTTTTTGGAAGCCAATAACGAAGCCGATACTTACACACCACGATTCCCTTCCGAAAATTTTCGTGCTGCGGGCGAGGAATTCGTGTTATATCTAAAAAAATTTATTTGAAAAAAAAAAAAAAATCGCGTTATAGCCATTTTGCGTAAGTCGGATCGCGTTGTAGCGGGAGTCGACTGTACGTAGATAGGGAAATGATTATGGCCAGTTACAAAACTTTTTTGGTGTCTAGATTTAATTTGAGGTTTTGATTTAATTTTAGGGAATAGGTCAAAAACTCTCCTGCCATGATGTTGTTATGGGGAAAGCGGAGGTTTGGGGATTATCTTTTTTTTTTTGAGATTGAAGCTCAAAAAAGGTAATTTTTGACAATCTTCGATGATGTTATGGGAAAATGTTCAAAGGGACTTCCGAAATTTTTTCGACCCTGATTTCTGACGCTCTTCAATGATGGGGAGGGGAAGTTTCAAGGTAGGTTGCACCGGAAACGCTCTCCTTGAAGATTTTCGAAGCTGAAATCCCAATTACGCTGTTGTGGGCCATCTTTTATGACGTTAAACTAAAGGGCGTTTTTCCGAGAATTCCTAAAAAAGCAAAGTTTTAAAAACGCACTTTAAGCTAGCTGTGGTGACTAAAAAGGAAGATATAAGCTTTTGGATCCCATCCCCCATTTTGGCTACGCCCCAATCTTTATTTATCAATTTATTTTAACTACTGATAAAAAAAAAAAAATCACCATCCTACAGTTTTCTCTTTCAAAACCATTTAGGCTTAGATTCCAGCCTCGTATTTTTATTTGCTTGAAATGCAAGCTCATCTGCGGCCGCAGGTAAAAGAAAAACTTCTTTTGAACTGACCTGATGCTTTAATGACCTTAAAGACTTTAGGCCTTTTTTTTCCGCTCTACATTTTATTTTAATTTCATAATCTTCTTCACCCCTTCATAAAGTTTAGTTTCACATTCAAACACTTAGAACACTGATGTGACTATTTATTTCAATATTTTCAATCTCTCTCGCTGAATTTTAATTTTTCTCCTAGATAAACCATGTTTCGGGGCCTGTGTATTTTTCTCCACTTTCAGGAACTCTGATTTTCAGGATGAAATTTTTTAATGAAAAAAAAAAAAAAGAAAGGTAAATGGTAGAAAAGGTAGGCTTGTCGGTGACCCCTGAGACCCATGTTTTTTATTTTTATTTTAAATCTAATCACTTTCAAATTTAACTGTATTAACCAAGGGTTTTAAACTGTGGATTTGAATCCTTCGAGTGATACTGAGGAAAACTAAATGCTTCATTTTTCGTAAAAAGTGTTAGAAACGCACATTTCGGAGGTCTTTACTTGAATAGTCTTAATAATATAGTATTTTGGATGCTCTAAATTGTGTTTTAAAATTGCATTTTATGTTAAAATTTTATTGAAAAATGTCACTTTTATTGCAATTGTTGTGAAATACAAATCATAACAATTGTTAATTGTCATTCATAAGTAAAGTAAATGTGAATTGTCATTCGTAACTGAATCTGACAATTGGGCAAAAGTATTTTAACTTCTTAATACTGCCCTTGTTTTCCTGTTTTTTATTGCATTACTAAAATGAAATTGGCGTCCCCATTTCTGAAAAACTGAGGTGGTGTAGCATCCTCTCCCCCTCGGCCTTTTGGTGCCGGCCTTGCCCCCTCCGCCCGCGGCACGGGCTTGAGCCTATGCGTTAAGAGGAGTTGAAGCTAGAGAATTAACGTATCGGTATTTACATTTTGTTGTTTGTAGGACAGGGAACTGAGCGGCCCAAACATGACCGGCCCACCGGGCAAATGCCCGGTTGCCCGCCGGCTGTATCCGCCACTGCTAACATGCGTACTGAATTGAGCATTCTTGATAATCTCTGGCCTTCTGGATGAAAATTTTTTCTACAAAGAAAATTTAGTTATTTCTTTCTGTTCCAAACTGGTTTGGAATCTTTGTTGCGTTTCTTCCTTTTGAGCATTTAGAAGCCAACTAATGTATAGTAAAAAATATCGTCTGTGATGACTGAAAGTACGTAATATCATGAAAATAAATAAATAAATAGAATTATTCTATTGCTACATTTTTTAATTGTCCTGCCAATTTTTGCAAAACATATTTTATTCCTTGTTATATTTAAAATACTGAAATGAAAAATGAATGACTTTCTAAAAGTTCGATGTCTTTAAATGTAGAACATTTTTGTCGTATTAATGTGAAATGAAGTTGTAATTTGAGTAAGTAATTTGAAATGAAGATTATCATATCTAAAAACTAATTATAATACCCCTTGCTATTGTGCGTAGTTGTACTTCAAAATTGGAATCTATAATATTTTAATTAAGCCACAGAATAATGACTAACAGATTTTCAACTATTATGAATTCAACTAACTAATGAGAATCTTGAAACAACAAGGTAAGCGTAAGAATTCCACCTTTTAGGGAAGATAAAAACTAACATATTCTGTTAGTGTAATCATTCAGGGGCATCAAATAAGACTCGGGTATTTAAAAGTAGAGAAAATGGCTCAAAGTTACATTGAGTGTATTGTTTTATTAATGGTTATTTCAAGTTACTCAAAGTTCGAAAAATCTACAATTTAAGAAACAGTAGTAAAAACGACGCTTTGCTTTGTACGTGCAAATTGAAATGAAATGAAAAATCAAAACTCGATCAAGTCATTCTGATTGTTTAAAATCGATATCGAGTGTTTACTAGAGATGTGTCGTTCATGAGCGAACGGGTCAAAAAGAACGAATCTTTAAAATGAACGAGTCAGAACGATCTCCTAAAAATGAACGACTGTTCTTTTGAACGGTGAACAGCTTGGAACATTGTATTAATGCACAAAATTACAATAACAATCATCTTCAAATTTTCAACTCTCAATCAATCGCAAAATTTCCTTTTTCTCAATGCTGTATAATATATTCATTTCGAACCATTTTTACTTTCTGCTTTATTTATTATTTTTCTTTAACCGTTGTGGTTCATTTGCATTTTTTTAATGCGTCCATCAGTAATATTTTGTGCAACTTTTTTAAGCTACTAATAAAATGTTTGGACTTTCCACTTCCTATCCCTCGCACCTGTAAAAATCCTCACTCTTTCTGTCGCCTAAATTATTTCTAAAAATTCCTTTTATCTCCTTTTTTTTTGCCTTTCCTGTTGTCTTCTATATAAAACATCTCTATTACTATCACCTGTATTAATTTGGCTTTATTTTGACTAGCTAGGCGATTTCTAAGTCTGATGTTGCTCTGAGATTTCAAGTTGCCATGACGAAGGTTGTTTTTAATATTTAAAATTTATTTAGAGAGCAAAACTTTTGCCGTCATATTTATGAATTGTCTGGAGTTAAATTTTATTCATATTTTTTTCATAGCTTAATTCAAGCATACTTCTAGATTTCTAATTCATATCATTTAAATTGATAAGAAATAAAAATATATAACTTTATACCCTGTAAGTAATGTTTATTATAAAATGTACTTATGGATATCGACCATAAAATCCGTATGTTTTTTACGGGACCGCGCCAAGCCAGATCGGCGCCGTCGTGCAAATGTCTTTTGAACTCCTTAATGCAGTGACGTTCGAGCAAATTAACTCCTGGGGTTAGGTTTTGTAGACAAATGCAATATGGGAAAAAATACATTTGACATTTTTAATTTATTAAAATAAAAACAATCTAGAAATTTTCAATTTTGGAGCACAGTGTACGTGTTGACTTATTTCGAGTATGGGCGGGTGTAAGGAATGGGCGATTGAAACTGACTTTTAGAATCTGACTTTTTCTCTTCGAAACCTTGCATTGAGCTGCCGTTAAAAAAGAGAAGACCAGTTTCAGTTAATCAAAGCATTTTATCTCAACAATTAAAAAAAATTAATAAAAAAATCTTGGAATGTGATCGAAATAATTATTGTTTGCTAGTATGCAGCTTAAATTTCTAATATTTGATATACTCTTCAGAAAGCAAGATGTCTATTTCTGGACTTTATATTGATCGATATTTAGTTTGTTTCTGAAGAGAATGTTTCAAAATATAGAAAATTCTGAAAAACCACCTACTTTACGGAGATAGCGGTTTTTTTTTTTCAGACTGGGCTCGGTTTGACGAACCCGGCCTGTGATATGCTAATGCGTTTTTGGAAAAAGAAAATATTTTAAACATCAAAGTTAACACCGCTCTAAATATCTCTCTAATTAATAAATTATTATTTTAAGTGTTATGCCGGCCAAAATATGACAACAGAATACTGAACAGATTTCTAAATTGATTTAGAGGATATTTCCCCTTAAAATCTGAAACTGAAATCATTTCCGGTAAAATCAAAAATTTTAAATTACGGAACCGTTACAAAAGGCATTGAATTTAAGATCCAAAGCAAATACATAGCCTCTCCAAAAAATTTTTTTTAATTTAATGCATAAATAGTTAAAAAAGATAAAGGGAGGGGAGGAGAATCAAGTAATTATGGTTAACACTTTTCGGAACTAAAAAAACTAACCTAAATTATTGTTTGAAATATATAAATATTACACACATCTAAGTAATATGCAATTGTGCTTACCGTAATTTTTTTAAAATGTATGATAACACGAAGCAGTGGAATTACAACGAATTAAAAATCACAAAAAAACTATGTTTGCACAAAGTATAATACAAGATATTCACCTCAAGAACCAAAATTGGGATAAGCAAATTTCTTGCTTCTCGTATGCTCAACCTTTTGTAACAAAGAAATACCGAAATAGCATTCATGGCTCCACATTAAGAAGGAAAATGCTAATGTATGCATCAATTAAAGTCACTTGTTTTCAATGTAAAAGATTGCGCGTTTGAATAGCATGTTTAGACACAACAAGTCAATAATTTTTCGTTTTAAATTCTCAGCGAGACGGATTAATATCCTCCATTAGATATCATGAAGAATTCCATTTTACTTTTTGGTTAGAGTTTAATTTCCTTTCATTTGAAGCAATTTTAATCGGTAGACCGATTAAAAGTGCGCCGCACGACCTTGCACATAGGGACGGTGCGGCCCTGGTTTATTACCGCATCCTAATCACCTTTCTGCTGTTTAGTAAAAATATGTCTTAGTTATTAAATACTCTTTTCTTTAAAATTATAGGTTGTATGTAACAATGTAAACTTCAAAATGCCTTCTTTAAAGTTTCCTTTGACACATTCAAATGATCATTTCTTGAGCTAAAACAAAATGCCTGAAAAGGACTAAGTGTTGCCAAATTTTGTGTATAAGTACAACTTTAACATTGTTTCAGGTTCTTAATGGTTTTGGTACATTTTTGGCTGAGGGATCATGTATCACCAGGGATCAAATATCCCTAGTCTCACCTACATATTTAAAGAAAAGTCAATATAATTTTGACTAATGACGAATATTCCAAAATGATCTATCACAGCTATTTTATTCCTCGTAATTTGTTGTTTCATACAATCTGTATTGTTTCTCTGAAGACATTGAAAAATTTATGAAATTGATACAAATTGAAACAACAGTTCAATTATTAATTCTTGTTTAAATAAAATTTAAAGCATGTCTTAAAAATCAAATCTTATTAAACAATGAAAACAGTTTTGATGAATGACACAGTTGCATTTTTTTAAACAAATTGTGAAATGTATTTTGTGTTTATGTGTATAAACTGTAATTACAATAGCGGTAAAACAAAACATTTTTTTTTTCGAATTGTAGTATTCCCTCAAAAGTGAAGGGAACCCAGACATACAGGCATCTAACCATCTCAGAACAATTTACTTTTCTTTCTAAACAATGAAAAAAAATCTTATTGTTTGTTAATTAATTCAATAGTATTTTGTTCTAGGCATACTTAAATTAATTTTAATTAAAAAAAATCTTCCAGTTAATTGCAAAATTTGGCCGATTATGACCGATTACGGCCGATTAGTTGGTGCATCCCTACTGTGAACCAGCATTGTACAGAAATTCGTCTTAATTTATTTACTTGTTGTTTAAACTTCTTTTTTGAAATTTATGCTGGAGCGACTCGTTATTGTAATTTTTCTATTGACTATATGTTTCTCCTACTCTTGAAGTTTGTGCATTGAATTAAAAGGTTTTCTTTTTAAAACGAAAGCTGTAGTTTCTGGAAGTTATTAAAACAAATCCTAACAGTTCTAGATATTGAATTTTATTTCAGTTTCCTATAAACTAATTGCTCTTTTTTCTATGCAAAGGTATCTATTTTGTTTTGAGAGACAACATTTGCCATAGCTTGGAATGAAACGCAAATGATAACTAATGTTACGAAATAGATCAATTTCCTGCCAATTTATTTAAATTTTTGCACTTTGATAAAGCTCTATCTGTGATCCCTGATCGTACTGTCATAAGTCATTAGACACCTTCGAAATTGGACATTTTTTTTCGAATTTCTAGAAAAATGCATGATCAATTCGTCTGTAACTTTATTCACATTAAGAACTGGATTGAGCTCATTAAAAATTTAATAACGTGGGCATTTAGGTGACCTACAACAAATAGAAGAGAAAATAATTCGCTATGTTTAATTTTTTGATAGATTTTCATTGCAATTTATACTCGTATACACAAAGATACAATTATTTCTTTCAAAAATGCCAATTTATTTCACATGTTTCTAGCTTACAACGCGCATAGCTTTGCTGCACTAAATTTCAACAAGCTTAAATAAAAATTAACAAGAGAAACACATAAATACTGAAATATTCACAGCATGTACCAAATATTTGATAAAATAAAAACATTCTTTTACTGCGAATATGCGTGCAGTGCAGCAATTTTTACCTTTTTAATTTCTTAGAGATGTTAATATTTAAGAAATCTCAGTTGAATTTCGTTGAAATTTTAGAAAGAAATTGATGATCTTAGAAGTTGTATTCCATGGACTCTTGAAAAAGACATCGGCAATTCTTCCATCCTCATCGCCTTTTCGAGAATCATTGAAATACAACTGACTAGATGGTTAATATTTTTTCTGAATTATTACGACGTCAACAGGAACATTTTGAGAAATTGGCATGTATACATAACTATGAAATTATGAAAGTTAAAAATTGCAATCTTTTATGCATGCGGAATGAAAAAAAAAAATCATTAAATGCTTGTACTTCATAAAACATTCGTATTTTATTCAAACTTCAGTATTATATATAAATATATATATATATATATATATATATATATATATATATATATATATATATATATATATATATATATATATATATATATATTCTGTCAATATTTCTTTTACATAACTTTTATAAAATTTCATGTAAAATTTGGTGCGTTTTAAGCGAAGCATGCAAATTAAAATTCCAATTTTTGTAGAAATGCATAAATTTTCTTCAATATACGAGCTATTTTTACAAAAATGGAGTACAATACAATTTTACATAAGCAAACTATATTTTTTGAATTTACCTTTTATTTCTATTTTTTTACGGTACAAACTGGTTGAAAAAATTATTCAAGTGGTGGAATTTATATTAGTGTACGTTCAAGCTTGCTTTTATTTGACCAAAATTACTGAAAAATGAGACAGTGAGAAGGATAAGGGATATAAGTGCCAAAATAAAAAAAATAGAGATAACTAGTACAAATGGTAGAGGAACTTCTCTGTTTCTTGGTAAGAGATATAGCTAGGAGATCTGGTAGGTGCTGCTGTACAGCATGAATTAGAAAAGGTTTTCAATGAAATCCTACCATTGCTTGATCGCTTTTCCTGGAGCTTTTCATCAAGTTCTGTAAAACAAAACTTTTCTTACACTCTGCTGTAAAAATTTTGTTATTTTTGGGATTTTTGGGGGGAGGGGAACATTCTCCCAGGTCCTCTCCGTGGATCCACTTCCACTGTTGCCCAATTGCCTCTCCTGGTGCCACACTTGTTTTCGACGCAGTTCCTCTTTTTGGATCCGCTTTTGCAATTCTCTCCTCGCTTTTTGTGGCACCTTTCTTCCCGTTCAAGTTTAAAAAAACGGAAGAATTTTCCTGTATTAAATTCTGAAAAATTTTAGGTACACTTGGGATTCAGGGGGGGGGGGACGCCCCCTCCCCGTACATTCGAGCCTGATCCCTTTTAATTCAACTTTGTAACGCTTATTTACATCCTTTTGCTTTTCACTCCCTCAGTTAATCCAGCATTTCTCCAAAAATTTGAAAAAGAAAAAAAATGTCTTTCATTGAAAGTATCTGATGACTTTTTGATTTAGTTTAACAATGAATAGAATACGTTCAATTAGTAGATTTTTCTTAAAGACAAATAAATAAATGAATAAAAACCTGCTTATTGTAATTTTTTGTTTTTATTAAAAACAGAGCATTAAATATTTTGAGGAATGAGCCAAAAAACTCTTCCCTTGTTACGCGTCTTTACACTTCATTAATCGAGAAATATTATCTCACACCTTATAGCACATTCTAAAAAAATTAAATGAACTAATAAATTATCAAATTAAAAAAGGATTGAAGCATCAATTCCGTATGTTTTGTGTTACAATTATAAAAATCCTTTTTTCTTTTGGTTTAAATCCCATTTCAGTTATGTACTGTATAATGAGATAAATAATTAATGATATTTGAAATTTCCAATCAAGATGAACAGGCTTTTTATGTAAAATACCAATCACTTTTCCATTTCATTAAAAAAGTTCTTTGAAACTTCACAAAATCTTAGCACTCTTTAATCGTTGATGATCTTCTCTCAAACATCTTGATGTATTGCTAAACCGTGATAAATCTAGGAGTTATATGTTTTTCAAATCATCCCTGCTTCAGCGGCGTTCGATTTCGTCGAGACACTTGGTTTGGTGGTACTGGCAATGCACCGATACACACCTTACTACATCCACTGTGGCAGCATTTCTTGGTCCCTGGACAGTCCGTATCCGTTTTGCAGACATTCAAAAAGGCTGATGAGGAAATGGAGCAGTTCTCTGCTCTTATTTCTGCCACTGGACAAAAGCCTTCTGTCAAAGAAAAAGAAAATATATGTTTTATTGAATGTGGAAGCATGTTCTTAATTATCAAAAACAGTAATTAGACTAACCATTAAATTAGAAATTTATAATAATTTTCGAAATTAACACTGATAAAGAAGATCTGTGCACACGAATGTACACAGATAAGTGTCGGTTGCTGCTGTTCCTCAATCATATCAATCATAGATTGAAGTATTAAAACTACTGCAAATGAGTCATCATAGTTCGTAAATAGTTTTAAATTAAAAGGCTTTGAAATCGATAGTTGTCTTAAAAATTAAATATAATACCTAACAATGTGCAGTTTTTCTATCAACTGAACTACAAGCGATGAAATTTCGTTCTTATGTGTGTGTGTGTTTAGTAATATTCATTAGAACACTTTATCTTTCTAAAAAGCTTGAATTTGGTAAAACAAAATCTTTTTGAAAGTGCTGTATCCTTTTCTTTCCTCCGCTTTTGGTTCTATGCATCGATTTATCTTGTCTGCGAGTAAATTGTAAAACAGCGTAGCAGTTTCTAATGAAACTTTTTTGTTTGGTTTATTATTTCCCGCACTTTTAATTAACAATCTGTAACTTTTTTAAATAAAAATTGTATCTTATATTTGAAGGAAATATGTAAATAACAGTAATCATAATTTCAATTACTGCTGTTATGAAACCGAAAAAACAAAGCTATTCTGAAATTCAATTAGTTGTAGTACATTTTCTTTCTCGTCACAGATTTTTATTTTTGTATGCCTTTGCTAAGGTCATTTTACTCTTTAGAATGTGTTATAAGGAGTCTGAAGCAAAATGAGTTTTTTTTATTTGCTAGTCATCAAGCAATATTTTCATAAAAGTTCAAAGCGGTTCTTTTAAAAACATTATCGTGCTTCTATACAGTTTTCATTGCTTTAGAAATATGTTGCAATATTTCACTCTGATTTGAGCTTAAAACCTGAACTTCATAAAGCAGATGAGGCTCAATCATAAGTTTACAGATGAAAAGTTGTGATTTGTATGTTGAATACTTTAACTTTATAAGTCATTCGTTTAAATGGCAAGAAATTTATTCTTTTGAAGCACAAATAATTCATTTCTGAAAGGCAAACAGATATTTTCTAGAATGATCGTGGATGTATTATACGTTAAAGCTTCAAATTAATTATGCAAAATAATTAGAAAACTACTGCTGTAAAAATCCCGCATCACGTGAAAATTGCATTTGTAAATTTAATTCTTTCGAAGTAATTAAATGGCTAATGTAATTCAGATAATGTACATGGCCTTTTTGTGGAGATACAGCTCATTTGTAGCGTATACAAAGAAAATGTTAGGATTGTTTTCAATCCCTTAAATTTTCACCACTAATGAGCTTTATCTTCACTAAAGAGCCATGCATTTTCTGGCGACCTCTCAAAAAGACAAAGTTTTGTCTAGAAAAAGCGAAACCCATATTTCATCCCGTTGTGACCTTTTCATTGTCCAGCCTACCAACTGAATTATTTATGAAAATCTTTTTGTTTCTGTTTCAAGAAAAGGTATCCTTTAGTGTAATCAGGTCTTTTTTTTGGAAGCTCTCAACAAGAAAGTCAATTTTTTTCTTCGTCTTTGCTTCATTTACCTTTATTACGCTGCTAAACATCATGCAGCCGTCATTTTCCGGATGATTAATTTAGTTAATTTATTCACAAAAAAAAAAAAAAAAAAAAATGCAAAGTGAAGAATATTTACTCATTAATTCAAAACAATAACAAAATATAAAAATTACGTCACAAAGTTGAAGATTATTTAGAGAATGAAATGATTAATTAAAAATCACACACAAAACCCAAAACTTCCTTTTTAAAGATCTGTTTTTGAGTTGTGCAAAATATTGAAATGTGGTGTTAAAAAAAGTTTCTTGAAAATCATTTTAATATTATACAAGTAATTTTCATGTATCTGTCTTTGGCAAATTTGGATGTCCGTGAGTTTAGGCAGGTGTTTTTCTTCTTCTTCTTCTTCTTTTTTTTTTTTTTTTTTTTTTTGAGTAAGCGAAAAAGAAATATTGACAAATCGCAGCTGATGTGAAAAAAGGTGTGTTGAAGATTTTTCAGTGTATGTTGAAGTTAACCACAAAAAATTGTGAAAGATATTTAATATTATTTTATTTATTATTTTCATATATATTTTTTTTTTCTAGCTCTTATTTTTGTATTTTTTGCTTTTTGAATAAGTGTGTGACAAACTCACACAGCCTATTACCTGATCGGACTAGAATTTTAGACTTCTCTTTATGTTGACATAACATTTACGAATCCGGCTGCTCCTTGAACTTCATGTTTTTCGCTCCATTCTACTATACAGAAGTTAAAATATAAGAGGGTATATGCTGAAACTTTAGAGCGAAGATGAGGGGTATTTAAATTCAATGTAGATAAAATAAATAGTAATATTTGTACTTTTGAAAAAAAAATCTCATACATCAGGGCGAAATGTATATTCCTCTATAAAACTATGATAAACTTATAATGCGTAAGTAAAAATAAATGATGAGAATTAAATTAGAAAAATGAGATTTATGTAGATAATGTTTTATTGGAATGATACTTTTTGATTTAATTCAAAAAATAAATAAATAAATAAATAAAATTAAACTAAATATGAAGTATCAAATTCATTAAAAAGTAGAGGGTATACGCTTATTTTTGAAGGAAATACAGCCATACACTCTTCAATACTACCGTGGTCAGGTAAAGAGCAATAACTGCAAATTTTTCATTTTTTTGTATTGTTGTCATTTTTTATACTTTAGCTTTATTGTTAAAGCTTGCTTTTTCGGTCACGATTTGTTACTTCTGGGAACTAGGAAGGGCTTTTCTACATATTCTGTAAAATTGGGGCAAAACTTCAGTGTCCAAAACCTTTTTGGTATCAATAGAAAATGCTACAATACAGCCATATGGTGACGAGTATCCACATCTTTGCTACGTTCCGTCAACACTGACACCACTTTAACAATATTAAGTTCCTTTCCCTTTCGTAACTCTACAGCACCCCTTTTCATCAAGTTTTCAGCAACACTGGAATCAGATTCCAATAGTCTGGTTAATAATAATCGAAAGCTTACATTTGAGAGAGGAGGTGGCAAATTCAAAGTGGAACAGAACTTCTTCGCTGCAGACAAACCTTTCCCAATCAAACGTAATGTGTAAACAAATCTTATATTAATTTCGTTCATCTTGTTAATTTTTTTGTTTGAAGCAAAACCTTTGAAAAATGAGCACTGACTGCATTTCAATGTAAAATTAGAGCATAGTCCGAACTTTGACTCTTCCCGTCGTATCACCAAATTTTGGTCAACATAAAGAGCAGCACATTAATGAAATCACGGAAACTAACAGTCCCTTATCTATTATTATGCTACCAGTAGGCACAGGATTACATTCAAAGTCATCAAAGACACATTCGACAATTGTTTTCAATTTTTTACTGCTGGCAGTTTCAGGCAGTTTAGACGACTCTTTTGTGTGCCTATTCCTATGGAACACTCGTTCCTTTGAGCCATTTCTTCTGTTGCCCATTAAAAAGCTTCACCAAAACTGCTTTCCAAAATTGTTTCCAAAATACAACTAATAATGGCAATTTTATATCAGTAAGTACGAAATGAAATCGGATGGATACTTTGAGTTTTCGCTAATAAAAGTAAACAAACGATCTTCGAGCTGCTGATATTTTAGTTTTTAGTAAAACATAATAAATATTTTTAAAAAAATGATGGTTTAGTTGATGTTTTGAAAAAACATATAAGCTTTTAAATCATAACAATAACAAAGTTAAAAATCCCCCAGTTTTTGTTTTGAATTTGAACTTTTGGTTCGGAAAACAGCTGTGGTTCAAGATTAAAATTATGGTTTTTTTCTCTGCTAATAATTATAGTAGAAATAATATTTTAAAAGTTTTAGAGAGAGAAAGGTTCAAATTTTTTAAATCAGACTTAAAAAAAGCTCGACATTCTCTTGTAAAATCGACTTTTCAAGTTTGTAAGATACCTTTTGATTTTCAAGATTACAATTGTTTACATTTCTTACTGCATAGATAGCTAATTTAATATTTGATTTTGGTTTCATGTATAATGTTAAAAATTTTTAATATTTATTGGTGTTCTTTTTGCATAGTATTTAGTGTGAATACAAAAAACTGAACAGGTAGACTGAAATTAACGCACAGTTTTTAGAATCAAGGAGTAATCAACTGTAGCACGCATAAGTTTTAAAAGGTAAATAAAAGGAAGTTTCAAAAATAAATGGATACATTAATAATAAGCAATATTATCCTTCGTTTTTAAGATTACATTTGTTCACATTTCTTACTGCGTAGATAGTTAATTTAATTTTTGATTCATGCTTCATGTATAATGGTAAAATTAAAAATATATGTATATGCTGGTGTTTGTTTTGCATGATATTAAGTGTGAAAACAAAAACTGAACATATAGACTGAAATTAATGCAAAATTTTTAGAAAGACGGAGACTAATGTGCATGTAATTTCTGAAAGGAAAAATGTAAGAAAGATTCAAAAATAATTGTTTACATAAGTATTAATAATAAGCAACATTTGAAATCCTGGTTGAAATTCTTGATTGAGAAAACTTTAATGTCTAGAAAAAAAATCGATTTTTTTTTTCAAACGGGCGGAAGAGAGAGCTTTTTTAAGCGAATTTTAAACCAAGAAAACTGCACCAATATGTAAGAGTTAGCTTCTAAGTTCGTAAGTTATTGCAGACCGAAATTTTCAACTGCCTACTCACGCTTGATATGAATATTTTCTAAAAGAAGAAATGGATTAATGTTGCTACGCATTGACCATTAGCGTTGTTATGTTTCCTCGCATGACAAATCTTATTATATACCTATGGCACTTTTGGAGTGTTTCCTTGAGAACAAGTTTGTTTTGGTATGAATCAGAACGATAAAGGGCGAGAAAATTCTAATGTGATAGCAGTCGGAGAAAGAAAATAAAAGTTTTGAATTTTAATTTCTAACTTGTTCCTAATAAAGACTCAAGATCGAAATAGACAGGTAAAATTTTGAGACAAAGATAAATATTTTGAAGTCAAAAGAAAGACAGTTATTTTTTGAAATAAAAAAATAAGTTATTGTGCGTTCATGAGGAGAAGAGACTTCGGAACGCCTTCCCGAAAGCAAAGCTAAGTTTAGCGCGGGGGTGATCGCTACCGCTTTCAATTGAGACAACCCTAAATTTGGCGGGCATTTAAATTTGTAAAAATGTCTTTGTGTTCTTTCCTTTCGTTTCTAGCTTCGCGTAATTGTCGTCTACGGGGAATCTATACTTTTTAAACTGAAAATTTCAGAACAAAAATATTGTATTTACAAAAAAAAGTAAGGTATTTTGTTTTCCGAATGAAACATTTCTATTAAGGATAGGCTTTCTGAATTTTGAACGATATCCTTTTAAACACTAACGTCCTATATTCGAAATTGCAAGTGCGCTGATGAAAAAAAAAAGGGGGGGCGGACAGGAAAACTTCATTGCCACACAGACTGTGGCATTGAAATGCTTAAGGGTTGCGTTCGTTTTGAAGACTTAATATCTCTCTCCATGTCCCTCTCCCTTTTCTTGAGGGGGGGGGGTGACTCAGTAGCTCTTACGGGTTGGGTCTTTTTGATGCATCTGTATGGGTTGTACAAAATTTCAGATCATATAGAGCGGATATATAGTCAGTAGATCTACAGTAGCAGTTATTTTTGAAAAATGATGAAAACATTATTCGAACAAAAGTTGCCCCCCCCCCCTCTCCCCCCCCCCCAAAAAAAACTTGGTTGAACCAAAGGCGGGGACTGGGCAATTGTTCCAGAAAGGATTTACTTGTGAGAAATAAAAGTAAATGAGAAAACAATAAAAAATCAATCTGAAATATTTAAAGCAATTGACTATTAAAATCAAGGCTATTTCTCTAAGTATTGCATGAATATTAATGTTTAGAAATATGTAATAATTTGCGATGCGTTATAAAAAGTGTCTTTGGTTTGAATACTGTTTTAAAATTATAGGTTCATCGGTTGGGTCCGGCTTAAGAGATGACGACTACCCCCAGGGAGAGTATTTTCAAGGCGGGGGGGGGGGGGGGAGGTAACCAACTTCGTTTCGGGGGGAGGAGGCAGAAACGAAGTTAGTTATAACACTTCAGTACACAGTAGCCTAACGTAAACACGGATTGTCCATAAAGGACGTTACACTTCACCTTAGCCTCTCCCCTCGTCACGTCTCACGCAATGTTCGATGAACATATTGCTATAACGAACGCTTTTATTTGGACCAAAATATGTGAAGTCATATTTCTTATAATCCCCTCCTTCCCCCTTGAGACTAACTGTCCGAAGTTCATGAACCCCGAACCCTCTCTCCCTACCCCTTTCAAGCGTGACATCATTTGTGAACGACTCCTTAGGTTTGCTCTAAGTCACCAAAATCGCAGTAACAATTGTTTTAAGGGAAAAGACCGGCTCCCCCCCTCCTTCCTGGATAGCTCTAGTCACAATTTGTTTATGATCATGTATGTTTTTAATAAAGAATCATATCGTACTCCGGCAAGGAAAGTGACATAATTCAAAATCTGGGAAAACCGTACCGGCTATTGATTTAAAATCTAAATTTAGTGCTTTTTCTCGACACAAAAACCGCAAAGTTAGCTCACCTAAATGGTGCGGGGGGGGGGGGGGGTAGAAACGATTTCATCAATAATGACACATCATTAAAATTTCATAATTTGGAAGAATATTTTTCGAGCTTAAAGTATGCATTATGTATCTATACTTCAAAAACTAATTAATAAACATCACATAATAAGTTGAATGCGCATATTGTAATATTTGAGACTAAATCACTTAAAATTACTATTGCGTCAAACCTTAATTTTCTCCATTGCTGTTTTTTTTTTCTTGTGGTTGAGTCAGTTTCCTTGCCAGTGTGGGATATGTTGAACAACTGAATAGGTTGACTATAGCAACGTTTCTTGATAAAAATAACGCATTTTACATTCAGAGCTAAGGACGGATCCAGAAACTATTCAAGGAGGGGGCGATTGATTTCACACCCTTACCCTTTTATAAATTCGCAAACCTCCGCCCCCCCCCCCCCCTTTCCAAACACCATGAAAGATCGTCTCATTTCAGTTATTTTGGGAAGGGGAGGGACTTCCTTTTCTACAAAATTGCGGAGGAATGTACCAAACCCCATCCCTTACCTTAACGCCATCAAAGGTGTCCCCCCCCCCAAGTTCCTCTTTTTTTTGGGGGGGGGACTTCAATTTTCCAAACTTTCCTGAGAAGAGCCCTTGAACCCTATAACCCTATTTAATATCATCTAAAATCTTCTAAAATTGAGTTTTTGGAACTTTGAAATACTTCCTATACAAAGTTCAGATCTCTATCAGTAATGTGTTAAGAATAAGATATGTGCTACACTTTCATTTTCCAGACAGCAAGTTCAAAGTCAGTATCAAAGACATGCCGTGGAAGAGTTCTGCATCTCGACTCAAGGAAGGGGCGGTCGCCCCATCGCTCCTCCCTTGTGTCCGTCCTTGTTCGGATCTGTATTAGAATACGGGCAACAAACTTTTGCCTATTTTATGATCCCCACACGTAACGCTGTTCCGTAAAAGTACTGGAAGAACTGAATTACTTTTAGAGTAATCGAAAAAACTTGAATAAAAAAAAGCATGTATATTTTTTCGTATTTACAAAAATAAATAGGTTAAAACAGTAACATAAAACGTTGTTTCAGACACTCATTCAATTATTCTGTAGATAACCATATTGGCATGTGAAAAGCTTTAATTTTTGTTTTGTTCCTTTTTTCATTTCTGAAGAATAAAAGCCATATTGGGAAAAAAAAATAGTACTAAAGTATTGAAATGTGTCACACATAGTGCAGCTTACCTACTGAGGCTTCCAAAATTGTTCGTAGGCTTTAAATGTGTATGGTTAAAAATGAAGTGCCTAGGAATCGAAATAGTAGTTCAATACTTTTTCATACTGTCTCTACATGATTACATCAATTCAACATTTTTTTTTTACAAAATATTGACTGTTTGAAATGGGTCAAAAATGAGGTGACAGAGAAATATTTTCAGAAAAATTCGAAATTAAAGTTATCGTCTGTCGTTTTCTTTCTTTCTTTCTTTCTTTTTTTTTTTGTTATTTTTTCAATGCGGTGATAGTTAAAAAATCTTTTGGCATTAATTTTTGCTTGTTCACTTTACAAATCTACGTATTATTTTAAAAATGACTCGTATTCGCAAAGTAACAACAAACACAATTCGAAAACGCATTAATTCTTCATTAGATTCGAAGTAAAACAGTTCGAAATATTGCAAAGGTAGTTCATTTATCCCTAAGCACTGTGTAATATTTAATAAACGCTTTAAAGAAGAAAATCGGATCGAAAATAAGGTGAGAAATGGTTGACCAGCAAAGTTAACAATATGCGGTTAGAGATTTATAATTAGAATACCTATGAAAAACCCACGTTTGAGAGCTGTGAAAGTTTCAGCAGAATAGAAGGAAAAATTTTCCTTCCAATTTCACCTGCAACTGCTCACCGTGTTTTCAGAAAATGTTTACTTAGCGTGAAAGACAGAAAGTTTAGGATTTCCTTCGCAAAATCAATGATAAATTAACCCAAAACGTATAGAAATACACTGCAAGTCTTAAAATACTTTTAAGTCGAACAATTGTCTTAGTAGCACACCTTTTTTTCGGGAAAGATTGTGGGAGGTAATTTCTTAGAAAATTATAGAACACTCGTCTTCTTACAGCGCGATAACGATAGCCAATTGCAACCTTTCTCAGTGTTGGTCTGAAGCCTCATCCCCAAAAGACGCATATAGAATCTTCCGATACCACGTGTTGGGGGCGTGGCCAAGTCTCAACTAGTGAAAAACGGACAATATATGTAATCTAAAAAAAAGCTTAAAACGGTATTGTTGTGTACAGACAGGGATAGTGCACTTTTCTACGATGAAAGAAAAAAAAAAGGAAATTATAAAGAAGGTGTCTGTGTGTGTGAGAGAGAGAGAGAGAGAGAGAGAGAGAGAGAGAGAGAGAGAGAGAGAAAGAGTGTTATCAAAACCCCGAGCAACAGCTTTTAAAGCTTCATCTAATGGATTATTTTTTTGCTGTGCATTAGTTAACCACGACAGCACATCAATTCTAAGAGATTATGCGACAGTCCCAAGTATATCAACAGTAAGATCTTTGCGTTCATGTCAATAAAACTGTAGAGACACATATAGATTAAATTTACTTGAATATCATTTAAATAAGTCAACTAGTAGTTTATCTTGAGATCAAATCATTTTAGTTTTAATTTTATGAGTCATTTTAAATTTAAGTCCTTTGAAACCAGCAGTAAACGAGAGGATAGTTTAGAATATTCTTAAAACGCTAACTTATTTTCAAAATAAAATACAATGAAAAATTGCCCCAGTGACATGAGTTTTTCAACTAACTGACAATATTTTTAGTTCAGAACAGGATCAACTTTCATTGTAATTCCACTGGCAAGTTAAAGCCTTACATATTCGCATTCTTTTTTAGGCAGAAACTGAAAACAAATAACAAATACTGTCATTCATTCTGCTGCTCAATATTTCAATAACTCCTCTTTCTTTACGAGTAAAATGTTTTTATTTCTGTGCAATTGAGTAATATTTGCCCATATTCTCATTCGGAAAAGTTATTTTTAAACGAGCTGTATAAAACATATTTTTTTCATTAATTCCTATGTTGCGATGAAGAAAATAAGGGTTTAAAAGCGGTTCTTCAATTTAAAATTTTTAAAATATATATTTTCAGAATTCGTCTTTTATTTAGTAATAATTTCTAAATTAACTTCTGAAGATTAAGCCCCTTCCCTCACTCCTGATTAGAAATGGTCGAGTGTCAGTCATTCCTAAATTCTTGCGTGTTTCAGGAAGTAGAGTTTTCCTTCTTGTTTTCCGCATTTAATGCTTGAATTATTACTTTTTTTTGCATTAATCAATGAATAAAGAAAGTGACATGGAGCCAACATGCTAGTGGTATTTTTTTTTTTTTTTTTTTTTTAAGTCAAGCAATAAAAAAGTCCAATGGACCAAGGAAAGGACACTCCGCTCGAGCTAAATAATACTTTTTATCTAAAAAATGGGAAATAAGAAGAATGATTTCAATTTCTTAGTTCGTTCTATTGTGTAAAGAAGAATTTGTGATTTCGATAGCCTTACAAAGATTCATAAAACCGGAAAAATAGTTTTGTAAAATATTTATAAAAGTATTTAAATGGAGTATTTTGCTCTCCTTATAATGTTTGTGGGGCATAATAATTTACTGAATTTGTTTATTTTGCGTTAAAAAGGGGGGGGGGGAGATGAACAAGAAAATTCTAATGTTAAGTTTAAAGAAAATTTTAATTGACCTCGTAATATTTAGAAAAAACGTGCAAATTAAATTTTTTTTAAAAAACTTTTAGAACAAAATATTTGTAAATGGTCTCTGCAGCAATAAAACGGAAATCGATGGTATTTCATTCAAAATGTAAATATTTTTAAAATAGTAATAATCAAGAATAAGTAAATGAAAAACAATGTGACTAAAAGATTCATATTTACAATTTACGGCGGTTTACGAAAATGAGTGGCACTTACGAAGGTTACTAAGAACGCTACAATCGAGATTTTTGACAAATATCTGTCTAAAAAGAATTAGAAAATAAATTACAGTAATGATCTGGATCTTAATCATGCCCTCTCAAGTTTTGAAATACGATTTTTTTGTTACCAGGTTTTGTAATTTCCATTTTTCAGAAAATATCGGCTAGATCAAGCCTTTGCAGCTAGGGAGAAGAAGAAAGAGGTAGAAAAGTAGCTTGTATGTGGATAGATGTGTCCTAGTTGTCCGCCCTCCACTCATTCTGCAGGGGTGCCTATCTTCCCCAAGAGTAAGGGCACAGCCCCCTAAAAGCCACATTACTCCATCAAAAGCTAGCCCCACCCCCACCAAAAAAGAGAAAAATACCCCACAAAACCCCCTTCCCCTAAAAATTTCAATGGCGCAGTCTGCACCATGACGGTAGGCACCCTTTCATTTTTAAAAAAGTATTTTACTTAATTTAAAGCTTTCTACAATGTATGTAAATGTATTTATACATGCAAATCGACATTTATTAGGTACAAAATAATGTTAATGATTTTAAAGCAATATAGGGAAACTTTATGCTTACTGAATTAAACATACTTTCCAACCTTCCTTGGAAAGCCAACTGTTTCTTATAGTAAAAAGTTAATTTTTATAGCATTATCAATGATTTCGACAATCATTAGCACTCAAATTTAACAAATGCTTTGTAACTTATGAAGTAAAAAATACCCACCTGAATAAAAATCGCTCTTTTTTTTTCTTTTCTTCCTTTTTTTTTATGCTTCATTCATATAGGCCTTTATATAGGAGTTTAGTAAGACCCCATTTGGAGTATGCTGTGCAGTTTTGACCGTCTTATCTGAGGAAAGATATTTGTGTATTGGAAAGGGTTCAAAGAAGGGTAACTAGACTAGTAAGGGGACTTTCAAATTTAGATTATGATACTAGACTTAATTGGCTTAATATGTATGGCCAGGAGCAAAGGAGGATCAGAGGGGACATGATCCAGTTGTTTAAATTTGTCAAAATGAATGATGTTAATGGATTAAATTTTTGCACCGAAAGCAGGACAAGGGATCATTGTTTTAAGCTATTCAAATCTCAGGCTAACATGGAAAAAAGGAAAAACTACTACTTTAGTAGGGTTGTGGGCACTTGGAATAGCTTACCGGAAGAAGTGGTAACGAGCAAGGGGTGGATAGCTTTAAGAGGACCATTGATCATCATATTGGGGACTAATAAATTGACGAGGACCAGCCTAGCTGGGCCAAGAGCCTGTTGCTGGTCGTCACATTTGTATTTGTAGGGGAAAGTGGGGTAAAACCGGGAAGTCGGGAGCAAACCGGGAACCCCCTTCTAGCCCCTCTAAGCGCTGCAATCGCGTGGACAAATGAGGAACTACCTTCTACCTTGATGAAGAAGCAGCGGCAATTATATTAGAACGTAATAGACTCGCTTCTTTCGTTCCTGTGAAGAAAATTCTGTTTGAGTGGTTTTTGTTTAAAATGTTTGACCAAAACTAGAAGGACTATACTGCGTTCCTGCTTCTGCAACAGTAAAGGTATTTAGCTCTCTTTGTACAACATTTAATTACCTTCATTATCATTTTAAGTAATTGTCTGTAGCATTCTGCATAGTCATTGATTTTTAAAAGATAGTGAGTTTATTATATAATGGTAATAAAACTTTTATTTGACCAAATTATTTTGCAACGAGGTTACAAAACAAGATATATTAAAGCTTCATCTTCAGGCATTAATATTTAGAGAACATTAGAAGAAAAGAAAAAGAAAAATGATGGAATGAAGACCCAAGATGGACGGAAGAAAAAAAAAACCTGAAGGAAAGATAAACGAATCAAAGAAAAGACTTAATCAAGATTCCAAAATCTAAAATAAAGATTCCAAAAAGGAACAGGCAGAAAATAAAGCGTTCAAAAAAAGAAGAACCGAAGGAGCAAATGAGGGATGAGTCTAGTTAAGAGGATGACAATACTCTTTGCATTTACTGCAATGAGCTTTACTCGGACTCCAAGCGTGGTGAAGTATAAATCCAATGTATCCAATGTCGTCGTTGGGCCCATGAAAGCTGCTCTGGGGTACCCGGCTGTACCCGGTTTCACCCAACTAGCGGGGTAAAACCGGGTAAAATGACCTTTTTTACAAAAAAAATTAATAAAAATTAAAAAATAAAAAACACCATGTTTTTTAACTGTGGTTGCATTAATAGATAAGTAGTGCATACTTTTGCAAAATTTGTTCCTTTATGATAAAAACTGTGATTTCTAGAAGCGTGCAAACCTTAGGGTCCCGGTTTTACCCCACTTTCCCCTATATATTTCGTCGTTTACCCTGCATTATTGCTTCAAAACACTCTTTTGATCGAATATTTTCATATTCTAAGCTATTAATATTGCGATTGCTAAGTTTCTCAACCTTATTTGGTAATGGGAATTTTTCTTATTGCGATTTTGAGAGGCAAAATACCTCAAAGGAGAATTGTTATTCCTTAGGGCATTTTTGTCTGACCTTTAATGGGGTCTATGTGGTACAAAGGCGGATACAGCTTTCGGCCCACCGAGCAGTTGCCCGGTAGATCAGTTATCGAACCCGTTGACTGCAAACTAAAGGTACTGCGCACACGTGGATTCTTAAAACGCAGCCTCTTAAAACGTCGCCTATTAAGCCTATGTTTAGTATGCCCATGTATCCCCTAGTAAGCTCATGTATCCCGTAGTTCACCCCCTCCCCCAAATTCTCAAAAATGAACATCGCTATAAGAAGGTGTTTCCAGCATCCCCCGCTCCTGCTACTATTCAGAAAAATTAGCACCAATTTATTATTATTATTTTTTTTAATTTATTTATTTCTTTATTTTTTAAGAAAAACACTTTGGATGTGTTAAAAGTTTTAAAAAAAAGAAAAAAAGAAAAAAATTAAAAATGAGTAACATTGAAAAGAAATTCTTTTTGTGTGAAATAAAATGATAGCTATGTGATGTGAAAGCTAAAAGTAGCAGAAATTAGTCACTAATTTCGGATGTTTCACCACAAACTTCATTTCATCATCCAACAATTAAATAGTTGAAACACTTAAAAAGTATTTGAATATGCAGATACTTTACGAGAAACGCTTTATCTACTTTTTGCCCTGTTTTGGCCCACTCGTATTGGATTTAGCGATATGTTTGAACCTGGTAAACAATTAAATAAAATATGTATCAGAAAAGTTGGAGCAGTATTTTTTCCTCTTTTGTTTCTTTGTTTGTTTGGAGTTAAATGGCTCAAAGGTGTGAACTGATTATTCTAAGCAAAATAAAGTTTATAGTGAGGCACTTCATAGTGAATATTCTTTCAAGTCGAAAAGGGCCTTTTTGGAAGAATTCAAAGAGTGAATGCTAAACATTTGCATATTGATTAAGAGACAACCAGGAGAACTGCAACCTGGCATCTCGATGAGCAAGCAAAAAGCGTGATCTTAAAACCAATTTTATATCCTGGTTTTTCATTGCATTGCATTTTTTGAAAAAATGTCTCATGTGCTACAACCCCCCTCTCTCTTTTTAAAAGTTTAAATGTGCAACACAGACGTCTGAAAATTTTACTAAAAAAAAGCAGAAACAAAATCTATATTTAAAGCATTGTTTAGTAAATCAAATCCAACTTTCTGGAATTTCATGTGAAAACATCTTAAAATGTGTGGGTTATTGCGCCGTGGGTTTCTTCCATTTTCCAGCCAAATGGTTCAATAGAAAATCAGCTCTTTGTGTCGAATGTAAAACTTACCTTTTCAGACGCTCTTTTTGAAATTTGCGTCTAATCGAAATTGCGAAAAAATACTAATTTAGCTCATTCAGATTCTTTTATGTACGATATGTACTTACCTTCCAATCTCTATAAGTTCCAGGAAAAAAAGGTTAGCTTCCTGTTCTCCAATTCAAGTTTCTATTTTATTTATGCTCTTAATAGTTTTTTTATTTGTTGGAGTAGGTATTTTTTTCTCCTTTTATGTCTACCACATCTTGTTAGAATTCCTTGCTTAATAGTACTGTATCATAATCGATATCTATTTATGACTGGAAAAAAAGTATTTGATTAGTAATAACTTGGTTTCAAAGTACGGATCAAAACATTTGCCCCAATACTTGCGGTTCAACTTGATTCCACTGTAACACAATCCACAATAATGTAAATCTTCGAATTTTTTAGTTCTTTTTTAATCCCCTCAGAGTTTATATCTCGCGCCTTCAATTGATTTTTTTAATTTTACCACTCTGAGTAATACGAACCATTTTTCTTAGAGAAAAACGTTGAGAACATAAATCACGCAATCTACAAATGCACTCCTAAACGGAAGGTGAATGACACTTGATGAACGGTATTATTTTCGTAGTAAAAGATGAAAACTGTTTATTGGATAATATTTTTTTTTCTTTTGCTAGCGTTTCGTAATCAATGTAAGGAAAAGCGTTAAAAAGATTATCTGAAAAGTGATCTGAAACCGACCATTCTTCAAAAATGTTTGCAATGCAGTGACTTTATTTTAAAGTTTTTCTTTTCCGGCTATTTTCGATTTCGAACGTCATTGTTTAATTTGTTTCTGACTACTGTGTTGAATAACTTTATTTTAGTTTATTGTTTTATTGAAACAGTTGAACTTCATAAATTGTTTTGAAATTACCCCAGGAAGGAATTATTGCGTAAAACTTATGCTATTTGTATTTTATTTTTTCAAAACTATTCTGCTTAGAAATGTTGTATTATTGGGTTATTTTACTAATAAAAAAAGATATTATATTTATTTATTTACAAAAAGTAACCCAATGTATTAAAATTTTTTCAATAAAAATTTTGATAGTGTAAACTTATTAAAACCTGAAGAACAATAAAAATTCTAGAGAATGAATTCAAAATCATTTTCAAAATTCACGTCTTCTTTTTTCGTATATAAAAGTTCTATTTTATAAGGAAATCATTGTTTTAAACGATAAAAGAGAGTTTTATGAGGTTTAGCTCACACCCTTGTCTCCAAGATGAACCAAACAGAATAATCCATTGGGTTCAAATGTGGGTAATACGATGGTCATTCTTGAGCTCCAATGAAGTCTGGAAAATGTGTCTTGCACCAGTCTTGAGTGCTTTTAGCTCTGGTTGCAGGTGAGGAATCCTGTTGGAAAATCCATCTTTTGTTTCCAAAAAACTTTTGCGACCAAGGTAAGACAACATCTTCAAAAATGAGCTTGCAATATGTTTCTTGATTAATCTTTTTCCCTTGATCAACAAAAACAATTGGTGTTTTCCCTCTAACACATATCCCACCTCAAACCATTACAGATTGGAGTCGTAGATGCCGTTTAATAATCCAAGAAGATCTTGTAGACAAGGGTGTGTGCTAAACCTCATAAATTGTTGGCGTCTCTAAAGAAATCCTTATGCAGGGAGCGGATAAAATATCAGTAAGTGAGTTGCGATAAATAGCCGAAAATTTTGTGACACGTTTGAAGCTCTGTATTAAGGCTAAAGGTAGCCACTTTGAAAAAATAGTAGTTATATTATTTGAAGTTTGGTCGTAATATTTTCATTAGCATTAAAATTATAATCTATCATGTGTGTCTAAGTTATTTCTTTTTACGATGTAATTATGCATGAACCTTAAAGCAATACTTTAAAATTTTTGCTTCCGTGCAAATAAGTTTAATTTATCCAAAGTAACTTCATCTTTTCTATTTTTATAGAATATCTCCAAGCATGAGCAATAACTAAATAAATCTGGAGTGAAAGGACTTTAAATGTATTGCCCGCCTATTATAACGGTTCCTTGAAAAGGAGATTTTCATTTTCGCAATCAGCGATGAAGTCAACAGAACAAAACATTTCAATTTAGCATATGCTCAATAATAATATTCGTGCATTTTACTGCTTCAGAAATGACGATGATTTATCCTTGCAACGTGATTGCATATTGCCCCTAAGAGAGAGAGAGAGAGAGAATTCAAATTCTCCAATTTCTTTTCATATTTTCATTGATTCCAGTCCTCTCCAGAAGGATCATCAGAAAAGGCATTCATAGAAATTACCGTCTTTTATAATCACCGCTTTAGTCATGGGGGATAAATGATTTGTTTGATTTGCTGCGGTATTTTTGCACACACACAAAACAACGGCTTAACTGTTGTAGTTTTTAAATTGTGAAAGGAAAAGTACTGCATTGCGAGTGAATCGCTCGATTACTCGCAATTGTTTGCATTTAAGGTGAATTGAGTAGAGATTGCGCATGAGGAGGTTCGAGAGGGGCAAGAGTAAGCGTGCAGAGACTTCACCCCCAGTAAACTCCTGACTATCGGTGGTCGGATTATCCGCGGGTCTTTTCACATTTTTTGTTTTGCTTAGGTCATTAAACATCCTTTCAACTTATGATTCTGCTATTGTTCGCTTTCAGCTTTTGCATATATATATTTTTTTCCAGTATTTGCAGATGCAATGTAGCAATGTTTCTAGCAATTTTTATTTAAATTAATGTGTGAGCGTTATTCATATTTTTTACCTATTATTCGGATTATACGTGGTTTTCACTTATCCCCGGTTACCGTGCCACTCTATTCCGCGGATAATCGGGAGCTTACTGTAGTTGTTCAAGAGCAGTATTCGAGTGTACAACTGAAAGTACATACTGGTTGTTTTTGCTCAGAGCGTTAGCCATGAAGTATCGCTACTTTGTATTGTTTAAACAAGCTAAAAACGTGAAATTTCATACATTTTTCAAACTTTATAAAATGTTAATAAAGTGAATAATTTTGATTTGAATGGTTTCTCATGTATCTTCTTCCTTAGACGAACATTGTTAGCACCTGTAGTTCTTTCTATCAGTGGCCTTGTTTAAATGAAAGACCGCGCAATGTCTCCTACTGAAATAGGAGAGTTCGCGTATCTGCTACTTAGCATCTTTCCGTGTTTAACTTTTGGCAATGAGTATATATATATATATATATATATATATATATATATATATATATATATATATATATATATATATATATATATATATATATATATATATATATATATATATATATATATATATATATTGCAGACCTCTACAGAAATTATAAAATCTTTGGAGCCACCAAAACGTTTTAGGTGCCAGGCAAACATATGTATACTAATGCATGCTTGGACGATATGTATGTTAATACATGCATACTGGTGAGTAAATTTTAAATTTCCTTATAAAAGGCATAATTCAGCCAAAACTGGTGAGCATATTTCCACGAAATTTGATATGGATTTACCACACTAACTCAAGGCGTTAAGAAAAGTCTTAAGTTCACTGTACACTAGCCGGTCCTTTGAATGGATAAATAAACATCATTTTTCAAAAGCTCCTCTTAAAAGCTTGGTTCGAATTCTTTACATTGCTTACACGCTCGTTTTAGATCATTTTAGTATTCAATTTATTGCTCTTTCATATAAATCGCAATCTGACACATTTGAACCTTTTTTTTTTTTGGAAAATTCTTTAAGTTTATCACCGTGTGTAGTTAACTCATATCGTGGCAGTACATTTTCCTGTATTCGCTGCAGGATGTTGTTCATAGGGGAAGTTAAATTATAATCACTCTGTGTTTGTGTGTGGAACATAACCCCTGGAGATTTTTCTGAAACGTGTATATCGCAACTTTTTAACTTTTAATGTATTAGATAAGCAGCTTGCATACCGGGGTAGTAAAATTTTACCCCGACTGTGAGTTCTATGTACATAGAATGGAAATATGCAAATAAAATTCACGATATTATTCCTCATACGACTTGTAAAGGATTTGACAAAAAAGTGGGATACTTGCACTTTTCCTGTAAATAGTTCTTAGTATGTAATTTATAATCACATTTCACTCTGAATAGTAGAAAAGTCAATTCAGGTGTCTAAATTGAACTGTCATGCGGTGAAATGGCTGCAAAAAAACGAAATAATGCTCCACAAACCCAGATATTGCTATCATAGAAAGAGTTTAAGTAGGTACTCAAATTGGAAGCTAAGTGTAATGGGGTAAAATTAAAAAAGAATCGTTTTTATAAGAGCGGAGTGTGATCCTTGGTTCCATTGCTAATATTCTACATCTTGATGGGTTCTTATTTTCTCAAAACCCTTTTGAGCATCTGTATGTTTCTAAAAACAGATGTAGTAGCCCTACTGGTTTTTGCTTTGGTGAATAGGAGCTTAAGTTTTTGAACACTTGTTAGTACATTTTAAAGTATGAGTTTAAATCGCGCTAAAAATTATTACAATCCAAAGTTTATGTAAGAATGTTCATTAGTATCTGTGATCTTTGGTAAAATTAAATGTTGCCTACACACAATAACTTTCTAATTACCGAGATAACTGAAAAACCGATCGCTTGCTTAAAGAAATGTCACATGACTAGTAACAGAAAAAGGAAGTCTAACCGTCTAATTGGTGCAAGAAAAATTAAATGTTTGAAAAGAAATCAGTTAAACACAGCTGAAGTTTGTGATAAACAGTCACATTTGTGTGCCCATGCCCAGCTTCGTAGGTGACATGTTCTATTTATATCAAGCAGGAATCAGTCACTTAAGTACTTACAAAATTTTGAAACATGATTTTATATGATGTACTATTTATAGATTGTAAAAATTTCTTTATTGTGGTAAGAGACACTTTTATGTCGCTTAGCCAAATGCACCGAAACTTAATGTTGGTTTAGTTATAATGAAGAGTTATTGCGTAAGATTAAGGAATGAATAGTAAAAGTAAAAAAAAGCAACGTATATTTGCAGTAATCTGCAATTTTTGTCTAATATACCTTACATTGGACAAAAATTGCAGATTACTGCAAACAGTGCCTAGTTGAGAGTGCTTAGTTGTTTTTACTTTCCTTTACAAAAAAAAAAGAAGTATTGTATTCGCGAAGAAAATTTCACTCAAAATCGACCTTAATTTCCATTTTGCTCACCCCCGAATGAATGTTGAGTTTTTTTTTCGACCCGACCACACGTGCATATATACCTAAGAACATATAGACGGCCGAAATATCCATTTTGACGATTCCTGAGTTAATTACAACGAGTTTTCTCGTGACGTCTGTATGTACGTATATATGTGTGTATGTACGTATGTGCGTATGTATGTCACATAACTCAAGAACGGTATGTCCTAGAAAGTTGAAATTTGGAACGTAGACTCCCAGTGGGATCTATCTGTGCACCTTCTTTTTTGGTTGCATTCGGGTGCTTATAAAGGGGTCTTTTGCACCTTTTTTTGGGGGGGGGGAATAATTGTTAATTTCGATGCAAATTCAAGTAGTGTTATAATTTGGCGGACACTTGGCAATATATCACCAGTCTTTTGGTCGTCAATTTTTTTCGCCAACCTGGCGACAAATTAGGCAAATTTTTTTTTGTAAATCTGGTTTCAATTTGGCCATTGTTGGTGATGTTTAGAGAGTTAACAATTGAATCACATTAAAATTGCCAATAGTGGATAAATAACATTAAACTGGTGTAAAAGGAAGCCATGTGAACACATCAGCTCGTTTAAAAGTAGTTAATGTGATTGGTTCCTGCTTGATATAAATAGAACATATCTAGTACGAAACTGGGCATGGGTACTCAATTTGACTGTTTATCACAAGCTACAGCAAAAACTTATTTATTTTTAAACGTTTCTTAATTTACGTTTTCGTTTTCTGTTATTAATCACACCAGACTTTTCTTAAAGCAAGAGTTCGGTTTTTCAGTTATCTCGTTAATATAAAAAAGAGCTGGTGTGTGCATCACATGACTTCCTTTTACATCAATTTAATGTTATTTCCCCATTATAGGCAATTTTAATGTGATTCAATAGTTAACTCTTTAACATCACCAACAGTGGCCAAATTGAAACCAGATTTAGAAAACAAAATCGCCAAATTTATTACCAGGTCGGCAACAAAACTAGGCGACTAAAAGACTGGTGATATATTGCCAAGTGTCCGCCAAATTATAACACCACTTGAGTTTGCATGGAAATTAACAATGAATTCCCCCCTCCCAAAAAAAGGAAAAGATCCCTTTAGAAGCACCCGAATGCAACCAAAAGGAGAGGTGCACAACTAGACTCCACTAGGAGTCTACGTACCAAATTTCAACTTTCTGGGACCTACCGTTCATGAGTTATTCGACATACATACGCACATACATACGTACATACAGGCGTCACGAGAAAACTCTTTGTTATTAACTCGGGAATGGTACAAATGAATATTTCGGGCGTCTATATGCTCTTAGGTATATATGCACGTGTGGTCGGGTCGAAAAAAAACCTCAAAATTCATTGGGGGGTGAGCAAAATGGAAATTAAGGTCAATTTTTGAGTGATTTTTTTTTCACGAATACAATACTTCCTTTTTTGTAAAAGGAAGTAACTGTTGTCAATGTTTAATTCAACATTTAACTTTAAAAATGATCACAGATACTAACGAAGATTCTTACATAAACTTTAGCTTGTACTAATTTTTGCAGTAATCTGCAATTTTCTTGCAATTATTATTTAATTTTTTAATTTTACTTTTCGAGCACAAAGGTATTTATTCAGTTTTAAAAAATGAATGTTTAATATTTCAGTTCTTTGGCGATGCCTTTACGTTTCAAGAGCATTGTTTTCTTTTATTGACACTTACACTCACCACATCAACTAATGCCATTGTTCTACATCAATGTATTTCTTCCGATATTTTGTTTTTTAAATTCTCGAAAATGTCATTGAACTTTCAAGAACAGTTAGCGAAATTTCATTCCTACAGATCATTCGATTTAACATCGAGGTTATGTTTTTTTTAGAAATTATTTATTGTATGGATGAATGTCAAACACTCGTGGCCAATCGGGTACGGAAATTCCCATCGTTGCATAGGATGATTTATTTGAGAAAAAGTGGACAGTAGTGACATTTGCAAGTCTGTCTGGCTATCTGCTCTGAGTTTAATTGTGTTTTTTTCTGGTCGAAGTGCAAATGAGAGACGTTCACTTTAAAAACTCCATTAGGTAGTACCTGTTATCAGGGTCGCCTCGAACTCAAATTTTTGGAAAGGCGGAAATACTCAATTTGCCAAATAGAACTCCAAATTTCGCTGAATGTTAATGATTTTGCCGAATAGAGCTCCAAATTTTGACGAATAAGGAAAATTTGTGAGGTCAGGGTGACCTCCCGTGACCTTTCATCAGAACGCCTCTGCCTGTAATCTAAGCACACTAGGACAAAAGATATACTCTTAACATTGATGGCGTCAAAGAAAATGTTTGCATGCGTTTGCATCCCGCTACCTCAAATTCATCAAATGAAGATAAGAAGTATTAATCAGTATAGAAGTTGAAATACACCGCCAGCTCAGTCATTCCAGCCGAGGACTGCAGTTTCGTGCTTATTAGCACTCATCAGTCCGGCTTAGGAATTGACTGAGCTGGAGGTGAAAAACCTCTTAAGGAAGCCAAGAGTGCCAAACAAACTAGTAGCTAATATGGAACTAGCACTGACCAGACGAGTGATCGAAACAATGGTTCGATTCAACTCGAAGAATGAAGGCAAGGCAAGTATTTTCAGTAAATAAGTATTATTACTGAAATTATTACTGAATATTCTGTAAATGAGTATTTTCAGTAAATAATTTCAGCAAATAAATTTACTGAAAAGTATAGAAGTTATTGAGAATGAAAACAATAGATAACATTGCATACTTTACCCCTCAAGGAAATTTCAGTGTTACAATGAGTGAGAATGAAAACGAATGTCAAAAAATTGCATACTTTATTCAGCAGTCCAGCAGCAACAATGACATGGGATTAAGAATAAAAGTAAATTTTAAGTAGTTACGCATTTGATTAATAAATACAATAGAAATAATAAAATGGGACCATTTGTGAATTAAAAGGAACTTAAATCTTCTGCATTCTTTACCGATTAGAACAAGAAAAACAATATATACATACTGCACTTATCGAGAACGGGAAGAAATGTGAACAAACTGAATATTTGTTCAGTAAATACAATAATAATAATAATAATTATGTGAGAGTTAATCAGAACCAAAAAAAGCCCTTTTGTATACTTGAGCTATCAATATAAAGAAAATAATCAATGTGGTACTTATTGGAGTGAAAAAATAATTGCCAAGGCGATGAAAAATATAGTACAGAAAAATGATCATCAGCATCAGTTTTTGTTTTCTAAGCAGTTTTCATATTTTAATTTAACGATTAAAATCCAAAATAATAAGAAAAGTAAGTATATTTGGGAGTATTTTCTGAAATTACTAGCTGTAAAAATATCCAATAAGAAACATTCCTCGAATAACAAGTCTTTTCTAGCCCACTCACACAGATAAGGGCACAGAAGCTTTATTAATTTTTTACTGGCTGTTATAATTAAAAAAGGGTAATCACCTGCTTCATTCTTTCTTGAAGTTGCTCTTTCAGTAGCTCAACGGCATTTTTTACTTTCTAAGTTGTTGATTCAATTTTTAAATATCAATTCATTCTCTAACAGTTTTGGCTGTTTTATTTTCTTTGCACTGATTGTGTGAAATATTTCTATTGATTATTAAAATAAATATAACTTTAAAAAAAATCTTTGGCAGTTTTATTTATTTCTTTATTTTTGCGTTCAGTGTGTGAAATAAGTCTTTTAACTATTACAATATATATTACATTTTGAAAAATTAAGCTTTGCCTTTAGCATTGTCAATGCGAATGGTAACTTTTGTTGGATTATTTGTATTTTTTGAGATTTTTGTATATGATGTTTTAAATTTGACTGCGTTTCAAATTTTGAGTTTTAAGTACAATGAAGACAAGCATTGGCAAACTTTTTCTATTCTTTTATAGTGTTACTTATATTTTGCGTAGTTATACATTTAAGTTTAATGACACTAAAGGTTAAAATTAAGTAAATAATATGAATTTTTTATTAACAAAAATGTTTATTCACATTTCCAAGATATTGGAAGTTTCTGGCTCAATTTCCGATTCAAAAAGTAACCAATATCTTATTTAAAAAAATTCCTATCAACAGAAGTAAGTCAAACTAGCAAATGAATTATATTTTTTTCTTTTTTTTTTTTTCTCATTTTTGTTTTTCTCTTTTAAAAAGGAGTCTAATTAGAAGGAATGGTTTGTGTTGTCGCTTGGTTAGTCGCCTCCTCTAATACCCTTCTTGGATGTTTTTTTCTAGTTGTAACTCAGTTAAGTCAAGACAGTCACGTGTCTCGCTTTCCGATTTGGACAAATTTTCGTTTAGTTTTGTCATACTAATGAACATGCAGATCGGTTCGATCAATCTTAAGGGAAAAAATTCGTATTTTGATGCAGAGCACGTATAAATTGTTTTTTAAGCGAGTAGCTTTTTAATCAGCTCCAAAATACTTAATATTACCGTCGACAGACGAAGTTCTAAGTTTTTTGTTTTGATAACGTTAGAAACAAATAGTTTACCTCAAAAATGAAAAAAAAAAGGGTTCTCAACACTTGTTTTGGTTCACTGAAGTATGTATACAAGAGGGGAAAACAGATGGTATTAAATGAAGTAAGATGAAATCTTGATTGAAAGTAAATTCGCTATCAGTTCATTAGACCTAATGGTTTTGATTGTTATATAGAGAAGAAATAAGGTTTTTGAAGAAAATTAATTTGTGATATAAAGAGAAAACTTTCGTGATTACAAATAGTACAATGACACTGGTGGTAACAGTTCATTTCAAAGCTCTAGACTTGTTAATATACAAATCTGGTGATAAATTTTATCCACCATTTTGCTGTCTAACACTTCATTACCATCGCTCTTGTTTTTATTTTCTGAATAATTTCAATTTAATTTACTAGAATCAGTTACTATTATCTCAGAAATTTTCTGATGATGATTATATTATTTAGAATCATATATATATATATATATATATATATATATATATATATATATATATATATATATATATATATATATATATATATATATATATATATATATACCGTATTACCCCGCATTATCCGGTATGCTGGATAATTTGAGGTTTATTTTGCAACAAAACAAAAGTAAATTTCCCCATTCAATTTCAGTCAGAAATCAGACCATTGTATGGAAAAAAATAAATAAATCCCAAAAGTAACCTTCTTTCAAAAAAAAAAAAAAAAAAAAAATGTGTATTGCATATAATATGTGCTTGTTTTTTATGGCAGGCCATTCTTAATGTATTTATTTACATGCCTATAAAGTAGTTAATTTAGAAGCAATCGACGTTAATGAGTCAGTAGAAGTCGTTACTTCGATTTGTTCCATAATTTTTTTAGATAAATTTTAGGTTTCTTTTAGAGAGGTGAGTTTAATTGTTATTTATTGAATAGCTATGGTAAGTACTTTAGCACTGGTTTAGGGGCGGTAACTTACTGCTTAAATGTTTGCTTACTTAGTTTTAAATTATTTTTTTTTAAATTATTCGTTATTAAACTATATTTTTCTTGTTAAAATAACAAATGTCATTGTCTGTAAATATTTTTGCAAAACTGACTATTAACTGTTTATTAATACTAATAAAAAATAAATAGAACTTATAATATTCATTTTTCAGCTGAACATATATTTTTATAACATTATTTTCCCCCCTAACCTCGATTTTTTCCGGCATGCCGGATAATGCGGGGTAATACGGTAAATTATATACATATATATATATATATATATATATATATATATATATATATATATATATATATATATATATATATATATATATATATATATATATATATATATATATATATATATGCATCGAACTTCTCTATATCGGAAAAATCTTGAACACTACGAAATATTTTTCAAATCATATTGAGAGATTTTATTCCACTTCAGACCGTTTCCTCCATGAAAACTACGATCAAAAGAAAAAGGTAATTCCTTTAGGGCCGCTACGAGTCCCACAAATCAGCTGGGGTTGAAGGAAAGGCAAACAAGTAGTTGTTTCGTTTTGGAATTCGTAAATTTCCCGCAGCCGTTTTCAAATTTCGGTTGCGATCTGTCCAATAAGAAGAAATTTTCAGATATTACTTTTTTCTGGTGGTTGTTTCTGATTCCTAAACTTTCTTCATGTTAAATGTTTTGAGTTTCATTGAAAATCTAAGCATTTCTGGACATGAAAAACAAAACTTGAGAAGGATTTTAAAGAATAAATCCTGGAATTCAGTTATCAGAAACCGTTCCTGATGAAGTTGTTTGTGGACTGAAGAAATAAAAATGGTTCTTTGAAAACGTTTCGCGAAACTGGCTGTTCAGCACAACTAAGTAGACTTTTCAAAAATAAATCAATTATGATTAATGTATCCACAATATATTAATTTTTTTTTCTAGTCATTTTTTGTAAGATTCTAGTCATCAATAATTTTTTCTGATGATTCAGATTTTTTTTAGATTTTTCACATGAAGAGGTACACTTATAAATAAAAATGGGGTTTCATATCAGAAAACTTGCAGGACGTTCAAGTTTTAGGAGTAATAATCATAAATTAAAAGCACTTCTATCTATGGAAATTTCTACATATCAATTTTTTTCCCGGAAATTTGCCGCTTCAGTATAAAGTACAAAATTTGCAAAAATTCACGATTTTGAAGAATTTCTCTAAAAATACGAGAACAATTGCTTTGTAAATTTTGTCACATAAACGATATACTTCAGCTGGCATGTTTCGATAACAATAAAATCACTCATGCATTTAGGGGACCTGCAACAAATTGGTGAAACCAGAAACGGCTTTTGATCATCCTTCATCGTAAATAGCGGGAATAAGCTATAATTTTGAGCAATTAGTTTATTTACTATGTATGATAATTTTATAGTTTCTTGAAAGTATCACTTATATTCAGAATTTTTTTTTCAAAAATACCAATTTTGTTTGCGTGTTTTTGGCTCATAACGAGCCGAGTTTTCCAACCTGGCTTAACAGACTTTCAGAAAACATGGCAGCATACAAGATAATCATCATACTAACTTTCAAATAAAAATTTTGAAAATTTGATGAAATATTTACATTTAAAGCAGTCTCTCACTGCGCATGCGCTAAAGATTTTATTTTATACCTTGCAAAATTTCTTAGGCAATAGATTTGGCAACTTATAAAAAAATTCGACTTGAATATCAAAAAATTTAAAAAGATATCGGCGACCTAATGAGCTGCATTTAAATTGTTTTCGGATATGCGACGATTTGTTCACAAATCGTACTTGCCTGTAGGGGAGAGTGTTGTACCTTGGGAGACTTTTCATATTTTAATTTTTAACGTCAATAATTTGAATCAAATTCAAAATCAAAAAGTCACATTAAAGTACCCCAACATACTTCTATGCAATATATTTTTTAAAATTCAGACAGTTTGAAAATAAAATATTGCTGGCCATTTAAAGTAAAAGTTCCAAGCTGTCCCAAGGTACAACATCCTATTGTACCTTGGGACACATCCTGTTGTACTATTGGAAAGTTTTCATGATTCAAGAAACAGCCATATACTTCCACCAATTTCGCACCAGAAAACAAAAAAAAAAAAAAAAAAAAAAATATTTTTTTTCATGGTAGTGAATTAAATCATGAATATTTAATTATGAATAAGGAATTATGAATTATCTATTATCTGAATTATCTATTATTATGAATTATCTTAAAAAGACTACAGACGATCAGAATATTGTTCCATGTTCCGAAACATATCTTAATTATTATGAACCGTGCATATGCTGTACCTTGGAACGTGTCCTAAGGTACCAAATGTTTGGCTGTCCCAAAGAACAATCACCCCTAATTAGAAAAACCAAAATGATGGTCAATCTAGATGCACTATCATTATTTTCTCATAAGCAAAATACTTAAAGTACTTCTCTTTTATCACAAAATAAAAATTCAGTTGATTAAATTTACAAATACAAAGACAGTTAATGAAATAAAAATGAAGAAAATATTTACTTTCGAGTCATGAAATGTTTTTTACCTCACAAAATCGTCAATTTTATACGTTTGATGCAGATTTTTACTATGGCACCATTTAGTAGTATAGGTTACTATTAGAGATTAGAAAAACATGACTGCTAAAAATAGATTCTTAGAAATTAATAGTGTCCCAAGGTGCAAACGTCCCGAGGTACAACTCTCCCCTAATCGTTCAGCATAAATCGCGATAAAAAGTTAATTTGTGAACGATAATTACCATTCGTCGCTTATCATAGAATAATCGAAATTCGGCTCATTAGATTGCCGATATCTTAAATTTTTATATTTCACTGGAATTTTTTTTTCTGAAGTTTCAGAATCTATTGCCCAAGAAATTTTGAAATTTATAAATTGCTATCTCTCGCGCATGCGCAGTGAGAAGTAATTGTTTTAAATGTTAATTTTTAATCAAATTTTCAAAATTTACATTCTAAATTTTAGTATTATGATTTTGCTGTCAAATGTTCTGAAAGTTTGGTAAGCCAATTTGGAAAACTCTGCGTGTTATGAGTCAAAAACAAGCGAACAAAATTGATATTTTTGAAAGAAGTGCTTATATCTTCGTAAACATAAGATATACAGTCAAGAAAATGTGTAAAATTATTGTACATAGAAAGCAAACTAGTTGTTGAAATTTACAGCTTATTCCCAGCTATTTACGATGAAGGATGATGATGAAACGTTTTCTATTTTCTTAATTTGTTAGTGGTTACCTACATGTATGGGTGATTTAATTTTCATTGAACTATGTCAGGTGAAGCATACCTTTTATGTGTGACAAAAATTACAGAAAAATTGTTCTTTTTTTTTCCTTCTAAATGTGAGTTTTTGCAAGTGATGCAGTTTTTATGTCCACCACTATATTTATTATATATACAGGGTGTTCCGTTTTAACCTGCAAGACTTTATTTTCGCAACCATTAGTCCTAGATGGATAGTACTTCTAATTGCAAAAATGTTCAAAATCAGATCTAGGGTTAAGATATTGAAAGTTTGCAGTGAAACCAAAAATAGAGTCAAAAAATACAAAATTTAACTTTTTATACGAGCCCCAGGTCCCCTAACTTATGTTTAGGGAAATAATCTTCATTGAAAAATAATTCCAACACAAAAAGTTTGAAATTAGTACGACCAATATTCACCGAGATATGAAGCGCAGCGTGATTCACACCACTTTTAACTCGCCGCCAATAACACCTTTTGGGGGAAAATATAGTGGTTAACAAGTGTTTAAAATTACATGTGTGCATTTAGTGTAATTTTTCAAATTATTCGAGGTTTTGCAATGTGTTTTTGCGTATCACTGCATAACATTTGCATTCATTTTTGTGTAGCAATGAAAAATAAAAATTTCTTGTTACTCTTTCTTTGACGACCTGTCATTCTTCTGAAAGAGCGATATGTTCCAATCTCATCTTGTGTATGGTCCCTTAAAACCTTAAACAGGAATATCTCCTTGAGTTTTGGTCCCACAGATGTCAAGTTTATTTGTTTTTTTTTATAGTAATAGTTTTTAAAGGAGATTATTTCTCTAAATATTAGTTCGGGGACCTAGGGCCCGTATAAAAAGTTAAATTTCGTATTTTTTGACTGATTTTTATTTTTGTTTCAAACTTTCAATATCTTAACTCTGCATCTGATGTTGAACATTTTTGCAATTGGAAGTATACATCTAGGACTAACGGTTGCGAAAATAAAGGTCTTGTAGGTTAAAACGGAGCACCCTGTATATATATAATAACGACTAACAATATTATATCGCACTCATAATTTTGTCACTGATACCTTGATATGTACATACTGATGCTCAAACTCCTCCTTTTATTTTAGTTACGAGTAATGAAATAAAACAGAACAGAATAGGAAAAAAAAAATTCTTTTCTTTTATGACTAATAAAATTGGGCATATTTTATGAGTTTCATAGTGATAAATGTAAGAGCTTCCTTTGCCACAGGTGAAATAATTTTCCTTTTTTGCACAGATAACTTATGGAGAACAAATGTTTTGTCACCATTTTTTATGAGTTTTGCATAGGCAATGATTGTTCAGTAATGTGCTAGATGAATATCTGTTCCGAGGTCTTGAAAAAGAATTAAGCTACTTTTAATGTGTAGATTATCTTTATGCATTGAAGAATGAACAAAAGGTTCTTTTAAACAACATGAGCACACATACTGAGATTTTCTACATATTGCATTATTTCTCTTTATGTTACTTCAACGAAAAAATAATGATTTTCAATTTAACTTGCGTAAACTTATTATCAGTTATTAAATCTTTGAGCAGAGCATTTCTTTAAAATTTGAAACACGTGTGAGCAATTTTTTGGAAATTTACCTCTTCTTGCTCTGTTTATCTTCAAACAACAGTCGAGAGCCGATGCAAAAAGAATGCTTTTTAATTTAATTTCCATTAAAAGATTATTAGCTCATAATTCGAAGTATTCAGCTGTTTTTGTAAAATTACCTATGTATCTACATACTTCTCAAAATAGCAATATTATTATGTCATTATTATTCATTCAGCAACTAGAATAAAGAATTTGAAATCATAGGAAAATAAGCGAGTGAAACGCTGATTTTTAAAGACACATACCTGAGTTAGAATTCGTACTGATTTGTCTTAGCCTAAACTAATGAGCGAACTGATAGAGCATGTGGTCCCAGTTACAACCGAATGTTCAAAAACTTGTCAAGGACTAACAGTGGTAACAAATGTGTCATTCTCATTCATTCATCAACTAGAATAAAGAATAGGGGAAACTAAGGAGGTTTGACCCATAGGGAGACTCGACTAATGGTGATTTTTTTCCATGAAAAGGATATTTAGGGAAAATTTAATCATGTTGTTGGTTGACCAATCACAGAACAGTATTTTGCAAGGCGAAGTCATTTCAGAATTATCAGTGGTTTTCAAAAAATTCAGTGTTAAATAATATTGCACCTTTCAAATAGAGTTTGAAGATTTCGGAATTTGTTTAATTTTAACCACAAGTTTTCAGGAAAATGAATTTAAAAAGTATACAAATGTTTTAGTCACTTTTCTAGCTATATATTGATCTGCAGTAGTTTTATATAACCTTAAGTTGCTAAAAATTTAAGGTAAACAAAAGAAAGCTACTTAAGGAGATTTCACCCAAGCTAGCAAGGGAGACTTGACCCAAAGTCTAATTTAATATTTTTTTGAATTAGATGTTTTTTCAATGAATTGTTCTTTATGAATAGCTAAAATCTTATGATTTAAGCATAATGATTTTATCTAAGCAATAACCATAATATTGTAATATGAAGGCCTTTTTTTTTACTGAATGAATAACTAAATACAGTATACTCCCGATTATCCGTGTGCGGATTATCTGGTTTGTGGATTATCCGTGCATCATTTCGGAATCACACTTTTCTAAAGCTTCGATGATGTTATCGATAATATCGGTAACAGCATTCAGGAAGTTAAAGAAATCAAAGGTTTCGAATCAGTTGACGCTGAAAATGTTGAAGAGTGGTTTAAAATGTGAATCAGGATTTCAATGTCTAACTGACGAAAACATCATTAAACTTGTTACTGAATCAAACACAAGTGATGATACCGAAAACGAAGAACATGAAGAAAATACAATTTCACATTCTACTGTTCTACAATCTGTGGAACATTTATTGGATTACATGAGTGAAAGAAGTTACGATTACGGATTAATAATTGCAGTAAGAAACATTCGTACGGACATACACAACAATTTAAACAAACCAAGAAAACAAAAATGTATCACCGATTTTTTTTTTAAGCAATACATTTCGAAGAAAAGTTCTTGGTTTGTGTGAGTATATATATTATTTAGTTTTTTTTTATTTCCCCTTAAATAGTTACCCTGCATATTCCTTAAACGATTTTTCGGATTATCCGTGTTTTTTGATTATCCATGCTACGCCGCCCGGTGATTAGCACGGATAATCGGGAGTATACTGTAATATTACTATGATCTAATAAATTGTTCTTGTTTGACAAATAAGGAAAATACTAAAAATCTTTAAGTCCAATGATTAATAAGATGTTGACTGAAATGTTGTTTTGGTCTGAAGTGATAAAGTTTTGAATTCGACTTCTGCTTTTCTGCTGATGTGGAGTAGGATTAATTTTTTAAAAAAGTATGTAACTCTTTACGTAAAGAGTGAACATTTTGTTCATTCACTTAAAGTATCACTTATTAAAACAGAAATCAGTATCAAACCTGCGTTTTTTATTTCAATAGCTATGAGTCTTCTTACATTCATGAAGGGGGTCATGTCTCTCTAAATGTTGGGTCAAGTCTTCCTTGATCTAGGGACACTTGACAGATATGCAGACTTGAAGATTTTTTTTTTTTGTACCATTTTTTCTCATACTTTTGTTATTATTTTTAGCTATAATAATGTGCAAAATAACAATCTATTTTTATATTTTATATTTCGTTCTAACTATTCTACAAAAAAAAGGGTAGAAAGTAAGTTAGTGAATGCCGATATAAAGGCACATAGCTAGGAATTGCAATACCGGACCAAAAATTGAATACCGGTATTCGTTATTTTTAAAACGTGATACCGGAATGCCGGTTTTTGAAAATTTTCAAAAACTGCTTGAAAACATATTGTTTTGTTGTCACATTTCATAATTTTTTTAAACAATTGTTTTTATTTATTATAGTCGTGTTGTGAACTAATATAAAATGAAGGAACAAATGTCATAATAAAAAATCAATACTAGTAGAAAACATAATGCATCTATTGAATTGTCTCTAAACCTGGAGCTCATTTTAGTGCTCAACTTTCCTACAGTTGAAAATACTCTTTCTGAATTCACGCAGGTCAATTGTAATTAACCACATTTGGTGGTGTTGGGTGTGGGTAAGAAAGGGACTTCATATCATTGTTCAAAGGGAACGCTGAGCCTGTAAAGGCTGAGAACCCCTGATTCAATGGCAAGCTCATGTTAAATTTAATGTTTTCTGATTAGTTAGAAGAACGTTTCCCCCAATGATCATCAAGGAACGCTCCTGCATTTCTAAACTATTCGTACTTATCTATACTAATAATATAAAGCTGAAGAGTTTGGTTGTTTGAACGCGCTAATATCAGGAACTACTGGTTCGAATTAAAAGAAAAATCTTTTTGTGTTGAATAGTCCATTTATTAAGGAAGGCTATGGGCTATTTTTAAAAAAATCAAATTGACCGAAGTATTTTTAATTGTAAATTAAATGTTAAATTAATTGTTTAGTTCTATGAATTCCTAGTAGATGCCGTGGTAAGTTAACTCATCGAGAGGGAGCTGGCCGACAGTGTCGATAGCTGCGATGAACCATTACTGCGCGGCTTATCATTTAATTGTGATTGTTCTTTATAACGTTTTAATTTTTTGTATTGTTTATTTCGCAAAACATTTTAAATTTCAGAAAAGAAAACGCTTTACTCGCTAAAGGAGACAAGGCTACGGTAGCGTAATTGCTTGGTGCGTTAAGCGATGAACTATGCAGTTGAAAGATTATTTTGAGTTTTAAAGCTACTGTTATGTTAATCTTTTTATGTGTTTTGGCGAAGAACTTTAAATTTCAAAAAGACACATTTTTGAAATATATACATTTTTGAAAAGGTGTGTGCGCATTTTTGTTGAAGAAAAATGATCGATTCCTATCAGAAAGGGGGGGGGGAGCGTTTTTTTTTTTTTTTTTTTTTTTCATTCAACGGACTTTAAATTTTTAGCACGAGCATCGCTGTGCAGGTACTGTTTGGTAAATTATTTCATTTTTAAAAATGCGAGGTTGATTATACTCATCCTGAGTGCATTTTTTTTTCTACCACACATGGGCACTAACTGCACACAAATACAATTTTACTCTTATCTCAATATCCTACATATATATTTAAATAAAATTTATTCACAGGAACGCATTTTTTTGGCTACTGTATAAATGCAGAAGGACACTAAAAGTAATATCTTTGTGACACTTTAGACGTCATGTCGTAGATTTCACATAGAAACGCCAGGATCGCATTCTTTAAAATGAAGGCAGTTATTTTCGTCAAGTATTCCTGAAACGGGTGAAGCTCGGGCCATCTGCAGAGTATTAAAGGACGTTGAGTTGACAGATATAGAAGACTCTTTCTTTAAAAATCGTGTTAATACCAGTATATATTTCAGATATAATAGGAAGAAAAAAAGTTTTGTTTTTTTATCAACTGAGTTGCTCGCTTAAAAATAAAATTCAAGCTATTAGTTAATGTTTGAAAGGAAAGAAACTTTTTTTTGTGGTATTTTTTCCGCTAAAGGTAGCGCCTGTTCGATGCACGATTAATAAATCCAAGTTGTTACAATAATAAAGTAATGGTTCATAATTCTTAGCACAGTTAAAGAAACAAGTCTCTGTTGCCTTCAACAACGCATTGAGAAAATTATGTTTTTTTCCCCCTTTTTTCCCTCCTTGGACAAGCCATTCAGTTATTAAATGGAAAAGGATATGACGAACGTTTTGTAGCACATATTTGCTGTTTATGTAGACATGTGTTTCGGGGTTTCAAGAAACTTTTTTCAATGCAAAATAGATTGGGTTTTGGATGCAAAGACATCCGGTAAAAGCAATGAGAGTGAACAGCAAACAGCTGAAATAGCAAAACAAACATGACAAAATTTAACTCAGAGCTGCAAAAGGGTTAAGCAATATCTTTTACCAAAAATCCGGTAATAATAAATTTTTCTGTCAAAATGAAACAGCTAATTAATAAATTAGCAATAAATTTCATGTTAGAAAAAAATTAACGGATCAAGTGTTGCATTTCGCGAAAGGCAGAATAAACATAACACAGGAAAACCTGAGAAATGTTGGGAAAATAACAAAAAATGCAAAATATGTACAAAGTAAAGCAATAATAAATTTAAGCCTTTAAGTTTTCACAAAGCCAGTTTTATCAATTAGTAGAAGAATGTGAGGCAAGGTTATGTGACTTAAGATAACTTACTAGGTTTAGAAATGAACAAATTGGATTTTTTTTTTCTGAAAATTACGGCACATAAAGAAAGAAGAATATATTTTGCAACAAAACTTATATTGAAACATCATTTTGTATTTTTGGCAGTAAGTTTGTGCCTCCAAAAAAAAAAAAAGTCTAGAAGAAAAATTTTCATCTTTCTTTTCTCTCTATGGAGCAAAGTGAAAAATGAAATATTTTAATAATGAACAGCTTTCTATACGATCATTAGAGTTTTTTTTTTTTTAAATAAACGGGATGAATAAATGAAAATAAATAAATAAATGAAAAAAAATAGATAATTAATAAGAAAATAAGTGAATAAATGAATAAATAAGGAGATTATTAAATGAAGGAATGTAACTGAACGAACTAATAAATGAATACGTAAGTGATTTTGATAAAATACTGAATAAGTAAATGATATGAACTGCATATTTCACTTTGCCCCATCCACTTTGTTCCGGATTGACATCATAATTGTGCAAAATATTTAAAATGCAAAGAAGCTTAATAATAACTAAATTAATACTGCACCAAATGCTAGTAGGTCTCAATTGATATCTAAAATGTTACTAATAAGAACTTAATTATTTAATATTATCAAAAATATTTTTAACTTACAATAAAATATTACAATATGCGTATCAATTTTCAGAAATTGCTTATATAATCATATTTTTGATTTTCAGAGGGAATTTTTTCTTGCCTGGAATAGACTACATGTGTTACTATATATTTAAAATATTACTAGATAGGTGGTGCTAAAATAAGAGTAAATATTTCACCATTTCACTTTGCCCCGCTATTTTACTTTGCCCCTCATTCCCCTACGATAGTTAATTAGGTATAAGACTAGTTAGAAACTTTTTTATAAGCTATTTAAAATTATTTTGGCTTTTACTTAGCTCTTCTCTTATTTAAACAAGGAACATTCTTGAACTAAACAGAAATCATGTATTAAAAAGTTACTATGCCTTCAACCAGCCTTAGAACAGCATCAATTTTAATTTCAATTGTAAAATATTTTAACACTTCAATTACATTATTGGCATTTCATTTTGATAAATTTAGTGAAAGTTATTTTCATACATTTATGCAGTAAAATTACTTTAAGCGCAAATATGAAACGTTTATAACTGCAGCAGGCGATTGTATATTTCAGCAATAATTCAGACAAAACCATCACTAATGCTTGATATTTTAAATTTCATAATTTGACTATTTTGAACACGCAACATTTTGCAGAAGTTCAAGTGAATCTGTCTAAGAAAGCTGAAAAAGACCATTTTTTTTTTAATTACTTTCTTGTTGGTATTCATATTTATAAATATCTTAACCTTGCAACCTTCAACTTTAATTACTAACTCGTTTCCTGAACTAAAAATCCGTATCTTGAACTTCTCCAAGTAATTGATATTCAGATTCATTCCAGAAAAACTCGTTCAAATTGAAAGTCACTGAAAAGGATGACAAATTCCAAGAGCAGTAATTTGTGTGCATAGCAAAACTATAGGGTTTGCGTGGAACAAATTTCAGTTTTTGTAACTGAAGAGATCAATCATCATAGCCGGTAGGAGAGTCAGTAGTTGCCTGAGGCATTTTTGCTTGATTTCTTCTTTCAACCCCACATCATCAACTGAATCCTGCAGATCTTGATATCTATGGTTGCCTGTGCTGCCGTGTGCAGGTAAACGGCAGTATCTACAGAAATTAGTTTTCGAGACATTTGAAGAAACGCATTTTGGATTCAATACTAACTATGGGGAAAGGTTGGAATTAGACGTCTTTTTCGCGCCTTTTTTTTTAGCGGAAACCAAATAAACGAGCTTGTACAATAAAGATAACGTAAAATAGATGACAAAAATGCAAAAAAATGAAAAATGAAAAATTTACAGTTACTGCCCTTTACCTGCACACGGCAGTGTGTACCTCTTACATTTTTTTTTTTTTTTTTTGAACTACTTGAGTAAGAATATATTTTTGTTTCTTCTTATTTTGAGAAAAGTGATTCGTTATCCAATGCGAATATTACTATCGTAAAAGAAACTATAATCATTCTTTTAAAGACACAACGGAAAAAAATGACATTTTATCATGTGAAAAGTTAAAATTTAAAATTTTATTATGTGCAACGGTCGTTTAACCTTATAATACATTGTATCATGCATTTCGAATAGCGTCATTGGCATGACTCCACTACTTTTAGAAGTAAGGTGGAAGTTGCCCCCCTTCCCTTCGAGAGACTAGCCGCCTACACTGTTAAAAATTCAGGAAGATTTTCTGGTAATTGTTACTGTAAAATTGCATCGCCGACGCATCGCTGATTTTTACGGTAATTTATACCGGAGAAATAAGCGATCCCAGCGCCAATTGGTTGCTGCGGCCTACCGAGAATACCGTAAAATTTTACAGTAACATTTGATTTTTACGGTAATAGTTACTGGCAACATGGATGCCAGTAACAATTACCGTAAATTTTCCGGAAAATTTTTAACAGTGTATAATATTCTGCTAAGATCCGTTCTTCTTGTTAATCTCCGATCCCAAAGGAAAGGCTGTTTATTTGGAACCTAATGCGACATACAACAAAAGCAGGAAAGAAGTTTTTGAATTTAGTTACATAATGACAGAAAATTAATAATTGAGGAATAATTAAAATACTCACACAATGATAATAATGATGATTAGTATACAACTAAATGTTATGCAATGAAAAAAAGAAAAAAAAATAGTAACTTGTGTTTTATTTATAATTGTTCCATTTTCTCCAACTTTTGAAGGAAATCAATCCTCGTTAGAGATCCCAAAGAGCTATGCAAACTTTTTAATATTTTGTGTGTGTTTTGTACTTACAAATACGCAACTTTCGCGGGTTTTCCAAAACAAGGTCTCAACTTTCATTTCATTCCTTCCATCCTAGTGTACACTCTTATTTTCAAACTAGAAAATCGCCCGACAAGGTATGACAGGTAAAAATTGTTTCTACATTTGAACGAAGCAATTGCCTGTTTGGGGATATTTTGACAGTTGAAATTCTAACCCTAACTCCATTGGATTCACCTAAACTCCAGTAGATAGTGTTCATTGTTGACCACTTTTTGTTTCTTCACTCTCTTTAAATTACAGTTTTACCAGTAAAACAGGCTAGTTACCGGATCCAGGTCAGCTTTGTCACTATAAAGCCTTTCCCTGCATTTTAAACATTACCAAAACATACTATAAAGTTATCATGCCGTGGCAAAAGTTTCATTGTTGATGACGTCAGGAGCGTTACTCGATCATTATATATATGAGGACGAAGTGGAGGGAGGCGATCCAACTCCAGCTCACACGGATGAGTTTCAACAGTGTGATAATGATTATAATGATCCAGATAATTTGAATCCAATAAAATAGAATATGCAATGCTGACCAAAGTATGCTTTCTTTGCGAAGAGTTTGGGACAGACAACCAAATGCGATTTTGCTGTACTCGAGATGTGGTTCAATAACTAAAAAAGTTCGCTTCAACCCTCATGTACTAGTCACACCTATGTAAGGGCGTGAACAGCCCTCATATATATGATTTTTGTCGTACTTAAATGTTGTATCTAAAACTTAGAGAGAAATTACACTACAGTATTGGGCATTACTGCTGAATGCATGGTGTAATGAAACAAACGATTTAAAAAAATGTTTCTGAAACTTTTATGCAAATTAGTTAATTGCAAACTGTTCCTAAAGCTTTGGAATTATACTTCGTTGAAAAAAAAAAAAAAAAAGTTTTTTGGGTAAATGTGATTAGTCATTGATATTTTTCCTTAAGGGAAGAGTCGTTATCCAACTTTCCCCTATTAGAAATAGCATTTCAAAATAACTCATGCAAATTTTCTTTCTTTTTTATCTAAGTAACAGAATAAAATACTTTTATAAATATAGTATATCGTAGTTGCAAAATTTTCAGAGCAATGTTTAATTTTTTATGTATCATAGTATTCATGTTTCAGTAGAATAAAACTTTAAAAAAAATAAATGACTAAAAAAAATAAATATAGGTATCCCTCGTATAACACGGTTCATTCGTACGGTGTAGTGTCGCAACAGTGTTATACGAGACTTTTTTTTAAATATGTTTTTTTACAAATTTTTAAACGAATTAATCATGCACATAATATAAATAAGGTCAATATACAGGGTGTCCGAAAAGTCCTTGACACATTTTAAAAAAATCATAGAAAACTAACAAATTGTCGTATGAATTTGCGGTTTGCATCATAATACTTCACAGGTTCAAGAGTTTTATGGCATCGAAAAAAAAAAAAAAAAAAAATTGAAAAGGGGAAAAAAAGAAGAAGAAAAAATGCATTTCGCAGCCAGGGTGTCAGTATATGTTTTGCTTTTTGTTAGCATGGGAAAACGCAAAGAGGAATGAAAATTACTAAACGAAGAATTACAAGCATAGCACATACTGATACCCTGGCTGCGAAATGCCTTTTTTCTTTTTTTTCCCCCTTTTCAATTTTTTTTTCGATGTCATAAAAACTCTTGAACCTGTGAAGTATTATGGTGCAAACCACAAATTCATACGACAATTTGTTGATTTTCTATGATTTTTTTTTAAATGTGTCATGGACTTTTCGGACGCCCTTTATATTCTGTTGTATCGAAACAGTGTTATACGAGACTTCGAAATAATATGAATCAAAGCAATGTCTACCGTGTTACATCGAAACCACGTCTTAAGGCGGGAAATATTATAATAGATGAAATTTCGGTTCAATAAAGCGTACAAACAAAAATTGGCAACCAAAATATACAACGGCACCACTGATTCAAAGTTAGATTTGCTATAAACGATTCAGCTTATTATTATTATTTTTTTTTTTTTGCATACCTCAAATCGAAGCTATTATGCAGAACAAGAAAAATGCGTTTTGTTCAGTACTAAGAACAAAACGCAATCAGAAAGAAAATTTGCTTTTCTGTAACAATCAAGTTCATTTGAAAAACAACAGCAAAAAAAATATATAAAATAATTAGAATTATTCTATTTATTTTATGTTTGATTTCGGTTACATTTTTTATTTATCTTTTGACAAATTTAGCTTCTATTTAATCCTAATGTTATTTTCTTGCAATATATTGGAAACAAAGCAACTTCCATCTTTTTGGTTTTAGAGTAATGATGAGAAAAATAAGGCATTTAAAAGTTAAAAGTTGGTTTCACGGGAAAACCAAACTTTCGAGTAGGAGACGAATTTTTCGTTTCAATTTCATAAAAGCGAGCTGATGTGCGCATCACATGACTTCTTTTTACGCCAATTTAATAACAGTACCGGAAAACCAGTCACGCGAGAAAACATATTGTAATTAACTCGGGGATCGTCAAAATTTTTATTTTGGGCGTCCATACCATATGCACGTGTTCGGGTTGAAAAAAAAAACAAAAAAACTCAACATTCTTTCGGGGGTGAGCAAAATGGAAGTTAAAGCCGATTTTTGAGTGAAAATGTTTTCACGAATACACAATACTTCCTTTACTATGTAAAAGGAAGTAACAAAGTAAAAATCCTTTTAGAATTAATATCATACATTTTTTAAGCAGTGTAGGGAACAAAACTTAAATTCTATCTTTTAAAATTTGTGTTACATTAAAACCGTGTAGTATTAAATTCAAGTTTTGTATCGTGTAATATCGAATCCGTGTTATAAAAATCGCAAAATTTTTACCGTGTAATATCGAAAGCGTGTTGTACAAGTACCGTGTTATACGAGGGATGCCCGTACATAAGTTTTTAAAGGATTATTAAGCATTTTTAATAGAAAGTGAAGCATCATAAACGTGGCTTGTATCGTATGACAAAATGAACTAGATCGAATTCTACAAGCGTGCTTAACAATACAACGAAGTTAATTTTATAATTACAGAATTTCTCTATGAATTGTTTAACATTTAAACAAAGTTAAACTATTTTAACATGAGTAAATTAATTTATTAGGAAGTTAAAGTTTTGGTTTTGCACCTTTGTTATTTTATTAATGAGTAAACTGAATGGGGTGGTTTCCTTCAGTCAAAAGTACTACTTTTAGTCATTGAAATGGATAGAATGAGCAAAAAAAAAAATAACATGGACCCAGAAAACATTTTCATTTTCCCAACAGTTTTTTTTTTAAACTAATTTTTTAAAACGTCTGATTTTTCAAACAAGGCGTGGTCTTGATGACGTCACAAATGATGCACTTTGCCGCATCTTTCTACTATGGTTCCACGTTATGATAATCAAGCAGCGAATTAAAATTGCGCTCTACGCTTGCTATCAACCATATCGTCGCCAATACACGTGAGTAAAGATGTGAATTAAATATTTTTCACTGTGAATGGCAACACTGAATGGCATTTCAACATTTGTGATGTCATCGGCAGAAGCCTTAAACAATGAAAGCGCTCCGATTTAAGTACTTTTTTAAAAATATTAAACGTAAACAAATTTATCAAAAAATTCTAAGATCCTTTGTTTTTAAGCATGCTCTTTCAGAAAAAAAATACTTTTAAAATTTTGGAAACGACCCCATTACTAATTCGTTTGTGAGACAAATTTTTTCGTATTTCAATAGGAATTGTTTCGTTTGAATAAAGCATTACAAGTGTTAAATTGTGTAAAACACTCTTTAACGAATGGCAAAGGTTTCTCTAATTTTAAAATTGTAGCACGTTTTCGTATTTCACTTGTGTACGTGTAAGATTGAGATTTTAAGGATATGTTAACATTCCTAAAAGTTTGTGAATTCAATTTAAAAAGAAAATGATGTTTTGATACAATGTATTTCGAGCACGTGTAATGAAGAAACAAATGTTTCCGAAAATATGAGTGAATACTCGATTATATTGCTCGATTTTCTGTCCCAGTTTGAGTAATTTTTCACATGAGATGAGTTTAACATCAAATTATCTTCATACTCCAACGAATAACATGATCATTTCTTTTAATGACAAAATTTAGAAGATCTCCGTTCAAATATCAGAAATCCCATCATGTTCTTATGAATCCCTGCGAGGGTTTTTGCTTCTTTTTCATTCGCTGATGAATATGTTTTAACTATAAATATCATTGAATTTAGAATATCAGTGTTGTTTTTTTTAAAGGAGTCTAGTGCCTTTACAATTATAGGTAAACATTATTTACAGTTAATTTGAAGCGATTCAAAGCAACCAGAATACAGGGTGTTTATACAGTTTTGCACTGATAAAAAAAATATTATTAAGAAAAAATTTAAAAAAATAATAATTTGAATTATAAAATTTTGAATTATAAAATTTTGAATTCAAATTATGTTTTTTCGCAATCACGTGTTGCTACAGGACCCTACTCATTGGAGTTATTGTTTCTAGAAACGGCTCCTGTCCCCCAAGCCTGCGTCTCCTCTTGGGCGGTTAGGTGAGTATGGTTGTATATGTGTAGGCTTGTGTGTGTGCGTAGACCTATGTGTATGCAATTGGCGTGTGTATCTTGTATGTGTGTGAAGGTGCGCGCGTGTGTGTGAGTGTGTATGAGCGTACGTATGTGTAGGACATGGACGCCACCGACCAGGAGAAGCGAATTCCGGGGGACAGTGCTCAGTACCAGAAAAGCCGCGCCTGCAGAGGTCGGTAGGATTGAAAAAGGAACCAAGCATCAATGACGGTCAAATGAAAACAATTAGCAATCGTGATTGCTCAAATAATAATAATAATAAAGGAAGTTAATTTGAATTCTGAAATTTTTAATTCAAATTATATTTTTCGCAATCACGAGTTGCGACAAGATCCTACTCATTGGAGTTATTGTTTCTAGAAACGGCTCCTGTGCTCCCAAGCATGCTCCACCTCTTGGGTGGTTACGTGTGTATTATTGTGCATGTGTATATGTGTAGGCTCGTGTGTGTGCGTAGACCTGTGTGTATACACATTGGCGTGTGTGTGTGTATGTGTATGAGCGTGCGTGTGTGTAGGAAGGACATGGACGCCACTGACCAGGAGAAGCGAATTCCGAGGGACAGTGTCCAGTACCAGAAAAGCCGCGCCTGCAGAGGTCGGTAGGGTTGAAAACGGAATCAAACATCAAGGACGGTCAAATGAAAACAATTAACAATCGTGATTGCTCAAAAAAAAAAAAAAAATAATAATAATTAAATGAAAAAAATTTAGATCCACACATAACTCTTATGTAGATTCGATCTTGATCTTATGAAGTTTTTTCTATCCTAGGTACAGTAACAGCTAAAGGGCTGTAAGTGGCAATACCACTGGAAAATGAAATTTGCTTCTATACAAGAAAACTGAGTGAGTTCTTTTACCTGTTGCTTCTTTTTTTCTTCTTTTTAGAGAGAGATTTAATTGGATCTTGCACTGTCAAAAATGAAACGCTCAATTTTGACGATTCTACAATCCTCGAGCACTATTTCGTTATTTTTGACGATCCTTTCGTCACCAAATCATGTAATATTTGACAAAACCAGAAATCTCAAATTTTTGATGGAATTTTTTCGTCCTAATTTCGTTACATTGCAGTGCATTCTGGGAGTTTTCATTTCATTCTTGTAATTGCTCCTTAAGTTATCCAATTATCCTACGGAAAGCATCCTAAAAGATTCATAAGAAAGGTTAGTATTTATTGAAATTTGTATGTGTGATAAGTCCTCTTTTGTTTATTGTTACATTTTTGTTTATTGTTGTATTGAAAACACATTAAAATTGAAAACGAACTGTTCGATTGGTTTGGAATTCTGTGAATCACCTCCACGTTAGGCTTAGCTAGCGTTATTTTTTTATATGCAAAAGTAAATGTGTGTTTGTGGACATCTGTTTCCGAAAACGTACTTCCTTTATTTCCGTTAGACAATTGACAAAGATGACCAAAGCATTTTTACGAATTTAAACTTACATAAAAAATTCCACCGTAGCTACAGTAACGCAGATGATAAATACAGCGGCTTGATAAATAGCATAGAACTTTGAAGCATTTAATTTCAATGTTGAATATGTTACATGGGTATGTGTTTTCATTCTTCTTCATGAATTATACTAATATAAATCTGGTGAACGAAGTGTTTTTGTTTAATAATTCAAAATTGTTTTACTCTGTAATTTTATTTTCTTAAACAAATATGCCTCCCCCACCCCCCTCTCTAAGTATTGATATTTTTTTCTTCTTCCACTCTAAATGTAATATTTTATTTAATAGTGAAGCATCGATTATACGTTTTTCAAGGGACTGTATGAAAAAAGCGTGCAAACGAAAAAACGTATAATAGGTATAAGTTAATGTGTATTAGACTTTGCAGGGACCAATTTTAAAACGCAGTGGTTGCAGCACCGACATCGGAGCTGGATTCGGCATCCGACCTAGAAAACGTATAATTAATAAAAACGTATAAAAGAGAAACGTATAAACGGTGCTTTATAATAATTTATACAGTAGCTCTCCCAAAAGTGTACGTAACACTTATCATTTTCAATGAAATCTTGCTCTACCCATTAGGTAAGATTAATATTTTGGAATGGGTAAACAATAGATCTACTATAGTTAATTCTTAACAAAACTACATGAAATATTTTAATAGCGAAATATATAATGATTTTGAAGAAATTAATAATCAAAAAGTATGAAGAACTTTATCTCACAAAAGTGTTCATAAAAAGTATTTTTTAGTAATTGTTTAGCAACCTTTTAAACAAACCCATAAAAATCGAGGGAAAAAAGCGCTTAATGCAATAAAAAATAAATGCAAACTGGCTATCAGCTTTTGGTTCGGAAATGATGCCCCCCCCCCTTTTTTTTTGTTAGGCTCGTTGACCGGACTTATTAAAGTCGCACCCCATGTTGTTTATGTAATGTCTTTCCCTTCTGCAGCTGTCTACTGTTTATGTTGTATCAATACTTCCTTATTTGTTGAGTCTGTTTCTTTTTTTTTTTGAATGGTTTTACTTGCAAAATAAAACATGAAGTAAAGTAAATATTAATTTAATACAAAGCATTTTAAGTTACAGAGAAAATATTAATTTCAATAAAGAACTATATCTTTGTGCTTTGCAGCTAAATATTTTCAATATTTTTTCAATTTTTCCCAAATTTAAAATAAGTTATTGAAGGTAACCTTGATTTAAAATAAAGGTAAGACAGCAGCATGTTTGAAAATAATAACAATTATAAAGCGTTCTTTGTTGTTTATTTTCACATTTAGTACGCTAAATTCTATGTTAATTTGTGTTACCTGATTTGTGATAATTGCGAATTTTTCCATTATACATAGTTTCTACAGCTGAAATAAATGCAGTATTAATTTTATTGCCATATTTGCTGCCTCAAGGAATTGTCAACAAAAAAAGGGAATTCCTTTCAGAAGCATTTCATAGATGAACTACCAGTAAGTCCAAATTTAAGTTATAGTAATGTTTTTTGCTGTAGACAAAGTAAAATGTCTATGTAAAATTTCAATTGAAAAATTGAAAGAAAAATAAAAACTATATGATAAAACCTAGCAAACTTTGCTCGATATGCTAGTCACTATTTTCATTACATACCTTTGAATCTCTTACTTGCAATTCTGTCTTAGAGTTGGCCATGGTTGCATTAATGCTTATGGAGCTATCTCAGTAAATCAGGAAGGTTCTAATCAATTATGTTATATAAAGGTACCTAATTTTCCTTGAAGTTCCAGACAGGTAAGTATGTACCAAAGTACCCCAAAGTATGAAGTATGTACTACATGCAATAATACAGTTCCTGTATTAAGCATAAATTTTGCCAAACAAGCATTCTACATAGAAGCAAAATTAATAAGACAAATAATCGATTGAAAAAAGAAAAAGGTAAGCTTTTTCTCAAGATTATATAATTTCATTTTCTATATCTAATTTTCGAACAAAGACATACAAACTTAAAACTGTCCATTTTATTGCACTATTTCTTTAAAATTTATGGTATTCGTTTGATAAAAATCTTTTCTTTTTTTGGGGGGGGGGGGGATTTTTTCATGCAATGCAATGAAGAAGTAAATTCCCAGCAATTTTCTCATGAGCAAATATTGATGTAAATGTGCTTAAAAGTAACCCATGTCTTTTTCTTCCAGAACCTAATGTCTGCTGAGGAAGTAGCACTTCTATGTTCCCAATAGGGCTGGGCGATGTAGGAATTTTTACATCGTGATGCATCGCCAACCTTACATTGCAAGTAGTTCAAGCAGTTTGAATTATTCTTCCCGCAATAGGCGGCAACCCCCCCCCCCCCATTAGGCGTGTTTTCCTTGCAAGCATCCAAGCTTTTGTCGGCTTTTTCCCAAATTTGGCACGAAAACTACCCTATGGGAATTCACAAACATCAAAGGACAAATGTTCCAAATTTGGAATAGATCCGACAAAAACCCACGTGGGAATTCCCACTGCATAGCGGGACTAAAATGGGGGAATTCTCGAGCATCAAAGGAATTTTTTGCCCAATTTGGAAAAGATCTTTTAAAAACTGGTTTTTGAAAAATAAAAAAAAAAACTCAATAGCTGGACGAAAACAACCCAATGAGAATTCCTGAGCATCAAAGAAGTTCTGTGCCAAATTTAGAAAAGATTCCACAAAAACTTGTTTTTTATAAGGAGAACCTCAATGGGGGTTGCCTCCCCCCCCCCGCATAGAGGAAGAAAAACTACCCTGCTTGAATTCCCGAGCATCAAAAGACCTCTGTGTAAAATTTGGAAAAGTATCGACAAAAACGTATTTTTTATAAGGAGCATCCCCACGGAAGTTCCCCCCCCCCCTCCATAGAGGAACGATAACTGACCTTCGAATTCCCGAGCATTAAGCGATCACTGTGCCAAATTTAGAAAAAATCCGACAAAAAAATTGGTTTTTACAAGGATAACCCCCCATGGGCGTTGCCCCCCCCCGCCATAAAGGGGTTAAAACTATCCTGTGTGAATTCCCGAGCATCAAAGGAACTCTGTGCCAAATTTGGAAAAGATCCCACAAAAAACTTGGTTTTTATGAAAATAAGCCAATGGGGTTCCCCCCCCCCCCCAATAGAGGAACAAAAAACTATCCTGCTTGAATTACCGAGCATCAAACGACCTCTGTGCCAAATTTAGAAGAAATCCGACAGAAACTTGGTTTTTGTAAGGAAAACCCCCAATGGGCGTCCCCCCCCCCCATCGAGGGACTAAAACCATTGTGTGTGAATTCCCGAACATCAAAGGATCTCTGTGCCAAATCTGAAAAAAATCCGACGAAAACTTTGTTTTTATAAGGAGAACCCCCATGAGGGTTGCTCTCCCCCCCCCCCCACCATAGCGGGACGAAAACTGCCCAATGAGTATTCCTGAGCATCAAAGAATGAGCCTCTGTGCCAAATTTGGAAAAGATCCGACAAAAACTAGATTTTTTACAGGAAATCCCCCTTATGGGGGTTTAGTTAGATACCATAGGAGTTTATGGGGTCCGACTAACATGCGAGTTTCAATTTTTTTTTTGCCTGGATAAAGAAAAAAGCTTGGATGTAAGCAAACTGGCGGAGCACACCGATCTATCGGTTTAGAGATTTTAATTCTAAACCGGTGTAATGATGTAGGGTGTACTGTACACCGGTGTTTTTTGCGATGTATCGATGCGTCGCCCAGCCCTAATTCCCAGATATCATTTCACATTGTTATTTAACTTCAATCTGCAATAATGAGTTTTATATTTTAAAGAAATTGTCTGCTTGTATTTTTACATTAATAAAAATTTGTTTAACATCTTTAATGTGTCTCTTTTTTCAACAAATACTTGCCTTTTGCTTTAGGCGCGGGGGGGGGGGGCGTTATTTCGATTTTTTTCCAATTGTGGAAGAAGGTGTATACTCTTCAAAAATTTTATAGAAAATCAACTAAATCGTACACTTTCGTACTTAAAGACATAAATATTCAAAAATCAAGGGGAGAGGGGGAGGTCAACCCCCATGAATGACCCCCCGTAAATGACGGGCCTGTGAGCGTGACTATTCGCATCAAAGTGGGAAATTATGGTGGTAAGGTTCTGAAGTAAAGATTTGACTAAATCTTATAAAATACAGTCGAACCTCGTTGAAACGAACTTTAATGTATCATTAAAATCGATTATTCTTAACAGAATTCGTCTTATCCGAAAAACAATAAACAATGGGACAGGGATTACAAAAAAGTCCGTTTTAAAAGTAATTCTTTTTAAGCGGATTCGAATTAACGAGGTTTGTCTGTATTCTGAAATAAATAAAAGAAAAAAGAAAACTAATCAGCTCAAAAAAGAAAAAAAAAAGAAGGGAAATAAATAAACTCAAAAAATTACGAAATTAACATGCTCAAATATGACGAAATTAATTTGACGAAACTAATACTCTCAAAACTACGAAAATGATTGTCGATTTGACGAAACTAAAATGAAGAAATATTTCGCTACATTTGACGAAATTCGCATCTTCAAACCAGAGACGAAAGCAGTTTCCTCAATTTGACGAAATGTTCGCTCGGAGCATATCCCTGGAAGCGATTTCGTCAAAAACGAAGAAAATTTCGTCGAATTTGAAAGTCCATTTTTGAGAGTGTGGGGGAAAAAAATGGAGGCTTCAATACAAAAGGGGGAAACTCAAGAATTTATTACACAAGTCGTAAGTTCTTCATTTATGATTACTTCTTTTCACTTTGCGTGAAGTATTTCGTAGCTTTTGTGCCATTTCTCTGTTTACTTACTAGTCCTAGATATTAGTAGTTTTCAAAAGAAATCGTGAGAAAGTAAAATTGAATATCGCAACAAAATGAAAATAACTGTATTTAGCATGGCGGTGTAATTTGCCACCGAATGGAAATAATAACTGTAATTTGCATGTTCTAAAACGTTCTTTTAACTTATGAAGCTGCCTTTTCTATGAGTCATTTTTGTGCTAGTTGCGCATTCACAGGATTCCTGAAAATTTCCATTTCATTAATTCAATTTCAGACCCTTTTACCACATTTTTTTCTTTAGTTTAAGACATTTAGCTTTTGATTCGAGTTCAAAAGTCGGTGTTTTTGTTAAAAATGCTAAAACTAATTAACCTATTTATCTCAAGGAAAAATGCTTTTAAAAAAAGTGCACACTAATGCAAAGGTAAAAGGTGTAAATATTTTTTTTTCGAACATGTTCATTAAAGTTATTGAATGCAAAATATTTGAAATCACAGTTAGTAACACAATTGTACACTTTTAATGTACAATCAAACAAACTTACAATTAAAGTGTTTCCTTTTGAGCAACAAGTTAAAAGCATTATAAAAGCCTTTGAGTTGTAAAAATTTCAATGAAAATCTCAGACACGAGTTTTGGTGAAATAAGAAATAATAACGTTTAACTACACAAATAGCAGATTACTGCAGGTACGTGTTTTGACGTTGCAAGGAATGCCTTTTTCAATCCAATTAGTTGTGCGATTAAACGTTGTTATTTCTCATTTGACTTTTTAAGCACAAAGGGCTTTATTCAACTCTCATGTGTTTTGGTATTACATAGAATCCCCATTTCAATACAAAGGAGTGATATTCTTGTGATTTATTTTCATCATCATTATTTTGCACTGAAAAATAGGTTCACTGAAATTTCGAAACAAGTATCTAAAACTATTAATTACCTTTTCAGTTTAAGGCTGTTATATAAAATTTTCAATTTTTGAAGTTTGTTTAGCATCACATCAAAGACAATTATTTTTCATATTAATATAAAATGTAATTTAACATAACCTAGATTCTAATAATTTTTAAGTACACTGCGAGTAACCTGTCTTGATGTCTAGTCGTAACTAGAAAGTACTTTTGGGAATTAAAATTCAGAAAATCCTTTTAGCATGAATTTACTCTCTCCAGTTAGAAATTTGAAAGATAAGTAAAACAATGCATAAAATTGCCTGTACATAGTTTTAAATTAGAAAACATAAATAGCGTTAACTAATTGAAGCGACCCAGCCCCTCACTTTTGTTTTTCTAGGTACGAAAGTAGACCTCCGGATAGACTTCAAATATTTTACTGTAATGTTCGAGAAACCGCATTTTTGGTATTGATTCTTTTATTCATAATGCTTAAATTTTTGAAATACACAGAAGCAAATTTCAAAATTATTTCATATATCTAGCTTTTCGTTTTACTTGTACCGAAATGGTTGTATTTAATAAAGTTTTGAAACCAAAAGCTTCATTTTAGAGGAAAAAAGCTGCACTAGTTATAAGAAATGAGGAACTACTTTTGTGCAGAAAATTAAAAAATATATAATACAACGCAAAATTGCACTAATCTATAGAGAACTGCATGCGTGTGTTTCGAGGTTAGAATAAACGCATTTTTCAGTGCAAGAGAGTTGAGCTTATGGATGAAAAGACATCCAAATTCCTGCATTCGCTTAACTCTTTTTCATTGAAAAGGGATTCCTTGTAACCTCGAAACACGTGTATGAAGTTCTCTGCAAATTTGTACGATTTAACATTGTAATATATATTTTCTTTTACATTAATTATGTTTTTGTAAATAGGAAACTGTATCATACAAACATAGTTTGTCCCTCTACCCTATAGGTTATTTACGATACTACTTTTTTGGTCGAATGATACTAATTTTTTTGGTTGTGTGATAACCAAAAAATATTTAGGTAAATATTTTTTGCATATGCGGGGGGAATTTTCATCGTATAATATTAGTCTTTATAACTATATTAATTAACTATGCTTCACGCGTTGATACATAGAAAGATAGGGAAGGGTGGGCCACAATGAGACAAAAAATACATATTTTTCATTTTTCGTATATTGGTGACTTTTAAAGCACAGAAACATACTTGATTATATTAAAGGTATCAAATTATAGTATATTGCATCAAATTTAGTTCATTTAATGTTAGAAAAATTAAGTTATGAGGCTTTATAAATTCGATGAAAAGTGTCTCATTGTGGCCCAGTGATGGACCTCTATGAGACATTAAGTAGGGCCACAATGGGACAGCTGAATAATCACTGTATTTTTACCTAAAGTTTGCAAAATACTGTCTGGCTTTCACGAGAAAAGCTCTTGCGGTGAAGTCTGAGCCCGTCTACTGCCATAGAAACGGACTTCGTTCATTTTCCGCAAGGGTTAGCAGGAAGGTTTTTTAGCGCCATTTCGCCACTCGTCTGCCCGCCTTTGTACAGTCGTACGGGTTTTTCCAACATTAAGATTCCCTTGGAAAAATGAGACGCGCCTCGTTGCTATAGCAGTAGACAGGCGCAGACATTTCGGCGGTGGCTTTTCTCGTGATGGTCAGACAGGAAGTACCTTTAGCTAGTTTATTAAAGAAACTTATTTCGGTACAGAGTAATTAAAAAATTACAACAAAAAAATTACAACACCACGTGATAAAAACTTATTTTTCCAAGATTCCAACGATTTTTTTTTTTCATAAATTTGATGGTTTCAAGGTCCTGTGCTCCCTTAAAGCATATTTTCAATGTTTAAAACTGTTTTTTTGTTACGTACGAAACAATTTTAATTACAGTAAGCAAAAAAAAAAATCATTAGGATTTAAAAAAACAGGAAAAGAATAAAATAATAACTGCCAAATATTAATTGATAATTAACTTATATAATTATTTTATACAAATATTAATTATAATTATAAAGTGCTTTGAAATAAGTACCATGTTTGGCAACCTTATCAACACCTAACCGGTTTCTAGTTTTGTTTTGTACAAATCTGTAGTAAAAAAAAAATTCTCTTGTAATAATTAGTTAGAGTATAAATATTTTTAAATCAAACCTACTTTTTATTGTTTAAAAAAAAATTCTCTTGTAATAATTACTTAGAGTATAAATATTTTTAAATCAAACCTACTTTTTATTGTTAAGTTTCTTTTTTGTAAACTAAAACAAGAAGTAGATAAGTATTCTGCACTTGCTTACTGCTGCTTGGGTCACAATGTGACGTCTCATTGTGGCCCAAAAAATTTGTCTCATTGTGGCCCAAACAAGAAAACAAAGATTTTTGCTTCATATCATAAAAATAAACCATGAGTTAAAAAAATGTAGCTGAATAATAGAAGATTAAAGTGTCAGTAACAACATAAACTACAACACTTATCCTAATTATTGAAGTTTTTCAAGATTATGACAGATGCATGATATTAATCCAAATAACTTTCAGTGTGTCCAAACAGAAACTAATTTTTTCCAACAAAACAAAAGCATAGAACAGCATGGAACTAGGAATACTGAGAAGCAATTTGGTTATGTTTACTCCTCCTAGGTTCCTTTAGCTGTCAGAATTGTATTTATTTTTGAATTTGCAATGTCTCATTATGGCCCAGGTCTCATTGTTGGCCACCCTCCCCTATATTCAAGCTATAACATAAAATTCGAACTCCCGTGTAAACAACTTTTATTTACTTACATTTATCTGTTCTTATTTATGAAAAAAAATGTAATTTTCATTCCACGTACGCGAGAGAAACTCATATTAATCACACTTAAGTAAACTTTTCTCGTTGATTCTGTTAAAGTTAAGTAATCCCTCACCGTCTAGACGAGAAATATGAATTAAGAAAATTCCACATAACGCTTCCAAATTTTATTTCAATGAAATTCGGCACAGAATGTGTTAAAAAATGAAACTTAAAACCGGAATTCTCTGAAGTCTGGAAAAGTTTAATATTTTTCTGAGGTTCATGATTTGAAATACTATCATATAAAGGTTCCGGAAGTTTTGATTTCCGGAAATTTCTGAGACTTCTGACTTTATCATTTAAGGGCTCTGAAACTTTATTTAGGATTTACCTTTTTAATGTTTCTATTTTTTTTTATTGAAAAGAGATTTGTAGGGGAAATATTCAATACTGTGAATAACTTTCGTATGGAAATATTTATATATATTTTTTCTCTTTCAATGTGTTCATTATCTTGAAAAATCCATATTGTAAATGAAACTATTTATCACATCAGCACCTGCTACCATTCTCTCCGGCAGAATCAAATTCAGGATTAGTAAATTGGTTAAAGTGAGCCGTGAGATCACTCAAACTATTCAAGAAACGGTACAATTAAAATATTTTTAGCTTAAATGAAACATGAAGAAAAAGTTCGGGTACCTCATCACATAAATAAGTCACCATTACTTTATTTATGCGTCAAAATACATTTTTAGTTGAAGAATACCCTTAAAATGTAAAATATTACTCTTGGGCAAAATCCTTCGTTAAATTGAGCTGGGCAAAGCTCTCTAGGCTAAGAAATATTTATATAAATACACACATTTTTCTTTAAATACGCAAAAACCAACATTGATGATGTCAGTTACGGGCCTCAAAATTCTTCATTTCGATCTTTAATTGAAGAAAACGTTTTTTCCTTTGGTACACTTTTACTAAATAAAAAAGTTAAAAGTTATCATAATATAACACTTTAATAAACTAAAGCAGTAATGTTTTTGATTTCTTAAACTTAGCGGTTATTAACTTAATTTGTACTTTTGTCTTAATTTTAAGGTGCGTAAATTTTTATTAGCTTGTTTAAATATACGTATTTCTTCTATATATAGTTTAATTCTATTATTAAATAATTAAACATTTGCGCTTTAAGTTATGATGCAGTTTAAAACGGTTACGGTTCAGCTATTTTACTAAATTCTAAAGGTTCATCTTTTCTTACGACGTTGATAGACACGCTAACGAAAATTCGTGTTTCTTGAAAAAGATTGTATCGAGTAGATCATTATAATTGAATCGTCGTGAGCATGTTTCAGATACCACTCTCAACTATTAGATGATGATTCATTTGAATTGTAAAAAAATCCGGCTTGTACAGCGTCAATATAAAAAAGACTTACAATCATCCAGCAAAAGGTTTAAATGTTCACAAATTTGTACTTTAAAAAACGTTGCTTTTATGAAGGTAAACGTTCTTGAATAAAGTTAACACTTTCCTTCTAAATGCTAAAAATTTGCATTCTGAATTATGTATCGTCAATCATTCAGGAAAAACCAATGAGTCCAATTCTATAATATTGAGATATTGTCAGTTAAAACTATTAAATTGTTGTAAAAATAGTAGACATTATTTTAGTTTCATACATCCTATAGTACATTTGCTAAAATTACTTTTAAATTGTATAATTATTTTATTTCATTAAACTACATGTCTTTAATTTATTTTTTGACGAAAAAGTTGTAATATAGTCTGGTTCTGATAAGTTACCCGATCCGCTGAGGTTTAAATGATTGTAAAAATAGAGTAGGGGAAAGCCGGTTTGCTTTGCGATAACTATTACTGTTATTGTAGCAATCTAAAAATTTCTCCTATTTCAATTCAAACACAAATGAGCTGGTCTAAGGTCAAACGTTAAGTTATCAGAGATACTTCAGTTTCTTAACTTTATTTTAACCATTTCTTGAATTCGAGAATGTACTCTAAATGTCGCTCTTAGCCACCACTAATTGGTGATTTTTTTTTGTGTTGTGAAAATTTGGAACGCATTTAGCATTAGTGTTGGCATTAGTATTTATAAGTCCTGCATACATACAAGTGAGAAATAGTTTTCACAATCTTTTTGTCAAGTAAATAAGAAAATAAGAGAAAAAAAGTCCTACGGTTCCAACTGGGAAAAAGGTTTCAAAATAAAATTATTAGATTTAACCACGTCTCAATTTGAAAACTTGAGGAAGCGTCAAAGATTGAAGTTTTTTTTTTTTTTACTTTGTGTCTTTAGTTGAATCAAGATTCATTTAATATAACCCGAATTTAACGAATCGAAATTGAAGAAAAAAATCTTGATGAGGGGTAGTAAGACAAGTAAATGACGCTGGCCTTCTACGCCTTCGACCTGTTTACTGACCAGAGGTAGTCAGTCGGTGGATTTTCGAGATTCAGAAAAACATCAGCGCCCATGTCATATGATTATGCAGCATGTAAAAGGTTCCCCTTGGGTATTCGTTTCGCTTTGAATTCCCTCAGCAGAATTAAATTCCCATTGCAGTTTCGCATCAACGAGAGCCCAGACAACTAACTCCATTTGGTGTAAACTGGGCGTCAGAAACTACTTGTGTGATGCATCAGCGCCTTAATGGTATCACGTGAAAGACTGCTGCCTTGTTCTGAAGCTCACTGGGTCTGGTAAAGGCCAAATGGCTTCTTTCCATTAAAAAAAAAAACTTTATTTGTTCACAGTCGAGAAAAAATTGTCAACAGATCTTTCTTCTCAATGATTTTATTCACGTTGATTAAAACTGAGCTCGCGGCAGACGATAAATTTCCGATTTAATATTGATGTTCCTTTGCTTGAAAATGCTTATAACTTTTCTACTGGTGATTTTACAACCTTGGTGGTTTTGAAATCCGAAGGAAGTAAATATACTTCACAGCGATATTTTTCGTGGGCTTTGAATGAGACTGAATTCAAGGCAATCTGATAATTATTTCAGGTAGAAAGAGCCATTTAATGCCGTTTTTGGGTACAGAAAATAAAAATCCGAACGGTTCGGTACTTTTTTGGCGTTTGAAAAGCCCCCTCTACATTCTTTCTCGAGGACCAAAGTACCTCCCTGCCAAATTTGGTCGAAATCCGACGTAAATTGTGGATTTGTATATGGAACATACATATCGTCGCCTCAGAGCAACACTAAGACATCTAATACCAGAAATATCACTAAGATATCCTACTGTTGCTCTGAGGTGACGATAGATAGTCTCTGTTTTATTGATACAGATTCTAGAACTTTTTCTAGTTGCTACTCTAAAGCACTATTCAGATTCATCAGCGATGTCAGAATATTGAGCACATTATATCATAAGCTTTAGCATTGATATTACAAGGCAAGGCATGTAATTTAGTGAGGCATTTTTTCATGACCTTTCGGTGAAATAAATATTGAAATAAAAATTCCCACACATTTGCTCCTTTTGGGGAAGAAGAGGAATTGATGAAACCCTTACAGTTTCTTGAATTTTGTAACTTGATTACCTTATGCTTGCGTTATCTGTTTTTAATCAGTTTACTTGTGAACTCATCAGTTCACTTGTGAAACTTAATTTTTGCATGTTGAAATCTTTTTAATTCTTAGCTTAGTTTATGATTAAAATTGCTAATATTACGTTTTTTTCTCTTATCAGCTTTCTTTCTGAAATATTTTTATTTTTGCAACTTGATTTATCCCTTGACTTATCGCACTTTTTTTGATCATTCTATTCTTTTGTCAGTCTTTCAGTTAAATAGTTTTTTCTTTGAGGAGAGAAGGATTGTCATTTTTTGAATTAATTCTGATACGTGTAAGATAGTAACAAATAGTCACAACGCACCAAACAAAAAATATTGGATTTCTCTTTATCTCTATCTAAAAGCTATAAGATACTTTACCTTTTTTCTAATCAAAATCCATTGAATGTTACTCGAGTGCGTCAAATCCGGAGTAAGTAAAATTCCCAAAGTACTTTTACTGAATAATTTAAAAAGTTCAATAAGTAGACATGCAATTTCAGGTGTTGTGGTCTAAATTCTATGCGAGATTTGATCATGAATTTCTACACTATTTCTCGAGATTAATAAATTAATGTGTATGAGTAGTCAATCGAGTTCAACCACAATTCTGACTCAGCTTTAGCGTTTTCAAATATTTTCAAAAGTTAAGGCAAGTACGTAAATCATAAAGACTCTTTAAACTAGTAGAGGTTCTCCGCAAGCTTTAATTAATTCTGTATACAACAGCAAAATACTTGAAAAAAGAGCAATCTTAGTAGGAATTTTCACTCCTTCGTTTTTCCGACCTTTTCCGTACAAATTCTACAATGCTGCATAGAATTCATAGCACTTTTTCCCCCACGAATGATGTCAAACTACTTTTCATTAGATCAAAGTAAAGTACGATGCTGTTTCCCCTTAACAACTATTAACACGGAAGTGCCACCAGAAGCTTTTTTATGCTTTAAAGCATCAAAACAGTCTTTAACTCGTTTATAGTAAAAAGAAAACCAATGTAAAATTTCTGGAAAAAAAGAAGGGGAATAGGATTGGAGAATTAATTGCACACTTCAGTTTTTTTCATTGTCGGTGCTGCATTTTTAAAAAGTAATTTTTTTTTTCGTTTTCTTTTGCTTATAGCACAAGTGAAACTGATTTCGATTTTTATTTCCGAAAAATTCCAAAAAATAGGGAGATTTTTGAGGAAAATGATTATTTTTCTTTTCTTAATGCAAATTTAAAAAAAGTAATTTACAAAGAAACCAGATCTTGTTCAAAACTTGGAATTTGCTACCAAAATAAGATGAAAATCTTTTCACTTGGATAAAATTTACAGTGCGAGTGTTGTCAAAACGGATGTTCTTAAAATAAGTGCAAAAAAAAAAAAAAATCAGATTTTTTGTTGAAAAACATTTTCTAATGGAAAAATAGTGTACTGATGATTTTTAATGAATAATTTTCATCGTAAATTATATACCATAAGTTAGTCAAATTTTATTTTATAAGTAGCAATTTTAAAAAAGAAATTGCAGAAACTTTTCTTAAAATGAAAAAAATGTAGACATTTAAAAAATATTGCGTTTTGTGTTTGCTGTGTAATTTGTTCTTGCCCATTTCAAAAAACTTTTGAAAAAAATAGCACAGTAACAAAATATTATAAGCAGATAAATGTTGATATATCATGATCAATAAATTTAGAAAATAACTTTAAATTTACTTAAACCATCTAGAGTCGAGTTAATATTGTGTTATTTCTACTTTTGTAAAGGGCAATGAGATTGCGTGTGCGAGATGTCCGACATAACTTAAGTACTTACAGATTTGAAATTCAATATACAGGTATTTTAAAATGTTGGACGATGTAGATGTTTTTTTTTTTTTTTTTTTTTTTTTTGCAATACATTCAGTTCTAAAATTTTGTATGTTTTTTTTTAGCAGAACGATTTGTTAAGCAATAAAACAATTTCTAACTTTAAAGCAGAAATTGAAGCGAAAGCCGAAAAATATCGAAGCAACTACCTGCGTAGCATTTTGTTGATGTAAGGAAGATTTTAAATATTCAACATTGACCTAACGTAGACTTTGCTTTTTAACTTTGCACTTTGAGCCAAAATTCACGAATAGACTGATAGGGTAGAAATAACCAGTAACCAGTGCATATCTTATAATAAATTTAATTACCAGGTTACAAAACAGCAGCATTTGTTAGGGTTTCAAACACATTGAAACTTTTAAAGATATATACTCTATTCCGTATAAATTTGTCTGCGACAAATATTTGAATTAACGTGTTCACTTGCTGAAAAAATCGTACAATTTATCCGTAAAATCTAGCTAAATGATTATTCTAACTTTGTATTATGAAAGGCTTCATCAATTTAAGGTCGAGATTCACCAGGATTAGTATTAGAATCTAAAATGTCGCTATTTCTTCTTTTCCTATTAAAGAAAAATATACAACAGTTAAAAATCACAATTGAGTCATTCTACGTCAACTGATCTAATTTTTCCAACCATCCCCGTGCGACCATCTCCGAACTGGATAAAATTTTATTCAAGTGTATAGCTGCCTTTAAAACTAACCTAAGCAAATTTTCAGCTTTCGAGATTCAAATCCCGAGGATCTAGGATTTCTCAAAAAGTGATCCAAAATGGCGGATTTGCTTTTTGTAACAAATTGCCTTATTTAGGCTAACATTGTAGAAAATTTTATCGCACTGGAACCCTGAAATTTTCGGAGCTTAAAGTATTTTTGGCTGTTAATACATTCAAGCAGTTTTGTGAGTTTGAGCTTATTAGATTTTGAGTAGCAGGAATGTAAACTCGTGAAAAAGCGCAGTAGGGAAATTTCTTCATGGATATTATGTTCTAAAATCTGAACAAAAATAATTCAAAGGCTCGTACTCCGAGCCTTTGAATTATTTTTGGTGGCTACCAAAATTGTTCAAGTGAAAAATAGCCTATTTTCAAAGCGCTGTAGCTCAAGTTTGTCACCTTGCGTCTTCTTTTATTTAAGAGCATTAGAAAGAACAGTTTTTTTTTCTATCAAAATAAGTTTTTTTTTCGATGGTGTTCTTTCAGATAAGGATAAAAAAGCCCGAAATTCTGTCTGTCGTAACAATTGCCATGTTTAAGCTGAGGTTGCGGAAAATTTTATCACACTAGAAACCAGAAATTTTAGGAGCTTATAATACTTTTAGTTGCTAATATGTTCTACTATTTTTGTGAGTTTGAGTTAATTAACTTTTGTGCAGCACACGTGCAAAGTCTTGACAAACCTCAGTGGATTCAATTTTTTCCTGGATTTTAGAATGTCATAAATTTTGAACAAATATAATGCAAAATTACTGTATCTCAAGAACTCATGTGATTAAATTCTCCATGAGAATTTTCTGTCCAACTCTTTTCCAGAAAGCTCCATTACGCAAGACAGAATTTGACCTGTTGCGAAACTGCTTAGTCACGACCAAAGAGGTATTAATAGAAAAAGAGAAGAAAACCACTTCTATTTGCCAAATAGCGCCTGATTTAAGATTCCATTGGGGGCAACAGTTTTCGCGTCGTTTCTCTTTTCTAAACAATACTTCATTTTAACTGTTTGTTTAAAACATAGCAACTGGTTTTCACATCGTTTCTCCTTTTTAAACAACTCTTCATTTAGATGTTTGTTTAAAATATTTAAAAAAATAAGAGACAGATGACTTCGTCATTCATTTCACCTTTCTTGGCCAACCGAGGCGAAGCAGTTGCCATGACTTTTCAGTTTGTTTGTTTTTTTTTAAATTTAATTTAATTTTATTTATTTATTCATTTATTTTTTGCGTCCTCAAACTGGTATGCCTTTTTTTATTATTATTATTTTTATTGTGCCCTTCAATACTTGAGAAATTTATGAAAAATTATACTTTGAAAATTATGCTTTACTTAAAAATTTATGGGTGAGCAGAAATTAAGCAGAGTTTTGGGAATGAAATTTAAAAAAAAAAGAAAAAAAAAACATGAAAGGCAACACCCAGCGTCTACAGCACATAACTTCTCGCATCCAGCCCTTGGCATTAATTTGAATTTTGTTGTTTTGAATTCAAATTATGTTTTTCACAATCAAAAATTATGCTAGGAACCTACTCGTCAGGTTTCTTGTTTCTGCTATCAGAATGGAATAGGAAGGGATACGAAATTCGCATCCTTCTTTTTATGACAGGTGATTTTTTTTTACCTTCGGTAATACGAGTCCTATCCATAAAATAGGAAATGGTAATTAGGATGCGGTAGTAAAGATATGGTTACCATGATCAATTTGCACTCGTATACTCATCGTACTTATTGTACACTTATTGCACTCGTACACTTCGCAACAAGTTTTGTTGTAAAATACATTGTTCTTTCTTTATGTGTACTCTACTTTTCAAAACAAATTTCCAATTTTTTCATTTTGAAAACCTAAAAAACCAACAATAGTATGCGAAAAGATTTTTAGCCTGTACAAAAAAGAAGAGTCAATAGCTTGCAAAAAAAAAAATATTTACCCTTGGTAAAAAGAAAATTTAATATGATACAAAAAGATTTATCGTTCGCAAAAAGAAAAAAAAATGTTATATGAAATATAACTTTTTTCGATCGTCAGCAAACTTAAACAAAACGCCTTGTTTACGAAGCAACAGCAGTCAATAAGATGCGAAATGGTTTCTCGATTTCAAAAATAGTAATTTTAATTGCAATAATAATAATAATAATAATGTAAATAAAAGCATTGATGAGTAGTTTAAAATAACCCTTTTTTTGATCGTAGGTGAACTTCAACAAAACGCCTAATCGATAACAAATGAAATGTACAGAAAAAAAACATGTAAAAATAGCATTGCATAGTATAGCTCTGATAACAAAGCAGCTAATTTTGAGAGCTTTCCTTTCTACCTGACGAGAAAAAGGAGGAATTATTACAGTGGTCAATAACCATTGCAATGCGTTAGCAAGCAAATTTGCTTTCCTTTCCTATATTGTTACAAATCTCTCTTGAATTTTTTACAAATGAAATCTTAGAACCCTTTCTCATAAACTGTTGCTATTTCTTTGACACTAAGGATGTATGATGATCTTTAGTTGAGTCAATTATGATTCTACTAGCATATTTTATATTGGATGAGAAAGATGGTTCACTCTGCTTTTAAAGTAGTGAGGAGAAACATCAAGTAAGAGTGAAGCGTAAAATGAGTTTTTTTTTTCTTGTTCTTCTTTACATGTTTTGGATTTTTCTACTGTTGAGTGGTGAAGCGAGTCGTGAAAGATTTTTTTTCTTCTAACTTTTGCGATTTCTAATAGTTAAAACGATAGTGTTTTGTTGATGTGCTTATCTTTAAGAGACACATTTAAATTTATTCTGCTCATTTATCTACACTTAGCACATAACTACTTAATTTTTTGCTTATGTTTTGAATGAAATGGTTTTATATAGTAAAAGAAAAGCTAAAGCCTGCCCTTAAAAGGTGTAAATGTAAATGCTTCAAGAAGTATGGGTCAAGCTTTCAGTTTGACCAACTGAAGTACCTATTCAGTTGGTAGCTGCACTTAGAAAACCCATGTCTTTCTTTTTCTTTTTTTTTTTTTTTTGGCCAGCGAAATATCTTCATAATTTATTTTCATCCATCTGTTTGTTCACCAGTTTCAACAGGTCTTTTTGTTTCAAATGATAAGAAAATTAATTTATAAAGAGGAGCTGGAATCAGTGTTGGGCATCAACTAAAAAAATCAACTAAATTTGTAATTGATTGATTAGTTGACTAAAGTAATCTGACTCCCATTTAGTTCAGACTAATATTTTAAAAATTTAATTCAATTGCAGACAGAAGATTAACGTTAGTTTAAACTAACTCGTTAGTTGATTAAAAAAACTAATTTAGTTCCGATTGATTTAGTTCAGATTAAATTAATCAGATTGAATTTAGTCAGATTAAAAGTAATCAGATTAAAAGTAATCAAATTGATTTGATTAAATTTTTAATTCAGATTAAATTCGTAAAATATAAATATCACATGAACAGAGGCACATTTGTATTTCTACGTGTATATATATATTTATGCAAGCATACACGAGTTAATGCGTGTACATACGACTACGCGCGGGTATATACGTATATAAACGTGTTATCCCGCGTATGTTCGTGTACGGAGGTATATTTGAAATTTTAAGTAAATATACATATTTATGTGTGCATACACGAGTAAATACGTGTATATACGAGTATGTACGTGTATACAAGAGAATATGCGTATGGATACGTGTAACCCCGAGTATACTCGTGTACAGAGGTAAATTTGCTTTTAATTGTGTATACACATACTTATGCGTACACACAAGCGAAAATACGTTTATATACGTGTATACATGAGAATATGCGCATAGATACGTGTTACCCCGAGTATAATCGTGTAAAGAGGTACATTTGTATTTCGACGTTTATATACATATTCAAACATGCATATACGAGAAAGTACGTGTACATACAAGTATGTTCGTGTACACACGAGAATATGCGTATAGATATGTGTTACCCCGAGTATACTCGTGTAAAAAGCTATATTTGTATTTGTACGTGTATATAGATATGTATGCGTGCATAAACAAGAAGATACGTGCATATAAAAGTATGTTCATGTACACACGAGAATATATGTAAACATACGTGTTACCCAGAGTATACTCGTGCACAGAGGTAAATTTCTATTTAAACGTGTATATACACATTGATGCATGCATATACGAGAAAATACGTGTATATACGAGTAAGTACGTGTACACATGACAATAGGTATATAGATACTTGTTTAACCCGAGTATACTCGTGTACGATGGAACATTTGTATTTCTACGTTTATATGCATATTTATGCGTTTATAAACGAGTAAATACGTGCATATACGAGTATGTACGTGTACACATGAGAATATGCGTATAGATAGGTGTTACCCCGAGTATACTCGTGTAAAGAGGTACATTTCAATTTCGACGTGTATATACATTTTCAAGCATGCATATACGAGAAAGCACGTGTACATACAAGTATGTTCGTGTACACACGAGAATATGCGTATAGATATGTGTTACCCCGAGTATACTCGAGTAAAAAGCTACATTTGTATTTGTACGTGTATATAGATATTTATGCGTGCATAAACAAGAAGGTACGTGTATATAAAAGTATGTTCATGTACACACGAGAATATACGTAAACATATGTGTTACCCCGAGTATACTCGTGCACAGAGGTAAATTTCTATTTAAACGTGTATATACACATTGATGCATGCATATACGAGAAAATACGTGTATATACGAGTAAGTACATGTACACATGACAATACGTATATAGATACTTGTTTAACCCGAGTATACTCGTGTACGATGGAACATTTGTATTTCTACGTTTATATGCATATTTATGCGTTTATAAACGAGTAAATACGTGTATATACGAGTATGTACGTGTACACATGAGAATATGCGTATAGATACGTGTTACCCCCCGAGTATACTCGTGTAAAGAGGTACATTTGTATTTCTACGTGTTCATGCGTATTTAAGCTTGCATATACGAGAAAGTATTTGTATATACAAGTATGTTCGTGTACACACGATAATATTCATATAGATGCGTGTTAACCCGAGTATACTCGTGCAGAGAGGAGAATTTGTATTTAAGATTGTACATACAATTTTATGCGAGCATATACGAGAAAAGACAAGTATGTACGAGTATGTTCGTGTACACAAGAGAATATGCGAATAGATACGTGTAACCCGAGTATACTCGTGTACAGAGGTACATTTGTATTTGTACGTTAATACGTTAAAAAACATATTTATGCTCGCATACACTTGTATATACGAGTAAAAACATGTATTAACGAGTAGTTTTGTGCATATTCGTATATATACGCGTTATCCCGAATATTCGTGTATACTGGAAATTTTGTATTTCTACGTGTATATACCTATAAGTACGTGTAAACACAAGTAAATACGTGTATATACGAGTAGGTAAGTGTAAACCCAATTTTTTTTTTTTTTTTTTTTTTTTTTGCATTTCTACCTGTTATCCCGAGTATATTCGTGGACGGAGGTATGTGTAATTTCTAAGTGTATGTACAAATTTATTTGTGCATACACGAGTAAATACGTGATTACACGGGTATGTACGTGTACACAAAAAATATGCGTATGGATACGTGTTAATCCGAGTATACTCGTGCACAGAGGTATATATATATATGTATATATATATACATATATATATATATTTATTTATATTATATATATACATATATATATATATATATATATATATATATATATATATATATATATATATATATATATATATATATATATGCATGCATATACGAGAAAATACCTGTATATTTGAGTAAGTTCGCGTACACACGAGAATAGACGTATATATATCGTGTATATATATATATATATATATATATATATATATATATATATATATATATATATATATATATATATATATATATATATATATATATATATATATTTATGCATGCATATACGAGAAAATACGTGTATATTCGAGTAAGTTCATGTACACACGAGAATAGACGTATATATTCCTTTTTAGCCCGAGTATACTAGTGTACAATGGTATATTTGAATTTCTATGTGTATATGCATATTTATGCGCTTATACATAGGTAAATGCATGTATATACGATTATGTATGTGAACACACGAGAGAATATGCGTAAAGATACTTGTTACGCCGAGTATACTTGTGCACAGAGAAATTTGCTTTTAAACGTGTATATACATATTTATGTGTGCATATAAGAGAATACGAGTATGTACGTGTTCACACGAGAATATGCGTGTAGATAAATGTTACACCGAGTATACTCGTGTGTAGAGGTACATTTGTATTTAAGATTGTACATACATTTTTATGCGTGCATACATGAGAAAATACAAGTACATACGGTGTAGATTTATTTCAATCTCTCTAGATTTAGTATAAAATTTAATCTGACGAAGTTTAATCTGCTTACTTTAGTTGACTAAATCAATCTGATTAAATAAGTTTGACTAAATCAATCTGATTAAATTAGTTTGACTAAATCAATCTGATTAAATTAGTCTGAACTAAATCAATCTGAACTAAATTAGTTTTTTTTCCCTACAATTAAACAAGTTAGTTTAAACTAACGTTAATCGTCGTCTGCAATTGAAAAAATCAGATTAAATATAATCTGAACTAAATGTGAGTCAGATTACTTTAGTCGATTGAGGATTTAGTTGATTAATGCACAACACTGGTTTAAACGCATATTCTCGTGCGTACACGTACATACTCGTATATACTTGTCTTTTCTCTTACATGCACGCATAAAAGTGTATGTACAATCATAAATACAAATTTTCCTCTGTGCACGAGTATACTCGGGTTAACATGCATCTATACGCATATTCTCATGTGTACACGAACATACTTGTATATACACGTACTTTCTCGTATATGCAAGCTTAAATACGTATATACACGTAGAAATACAAATGTAGCTCTATACACGAGTATACTCGGTATAACACGTATGTTTACATATATTCTCGCGTGTACATGAACATACTTATAGAAATATGTACCTTCTCGTTTATGCACGCATAAATATCTATATACACGTACTAATACAAATGTACCTCTTTACACGAGTATACTCGGGGTAACACGTATCTGTACGCATATTCTCATGTGTACACGTACATACACGTATTTTCGCTTGTGTGCACGCATAAGTATGTATATACACGATTAAAAGCAAATTTACCTCTGTACACGAGTATACTCGGGGGGGGGGTAACACGTATCTATACGCATACTATCGTGTGTACTCGTACATAATCGTATATATATGTATTTACTCGTTTATAAACGCATAGATATGCATACACACGTAGAAATACAAATGTGCATTCGTACACGAGTATACTCGGGTTAAACACTTATTTGTCGTGTGTACACGTACTTACTCGTATATACACGTATTTTCTCTTATATGCATGCATCTATATATATATATACACGTTTAAATAGAAATTTACTTCTGTACACGAGTATACTCGGGGGTAACACGTATGTTTACATATATTCTCGTGTGTACATGAACGTACTTGTATATACACGTACCTTCTCCTATATGCACGCACAAATCTGTATATACACGTACAAATACAAATGTACCTCTTTACACGAGTATACTCGGGGTAACAAATATATATACGCATATTCTCGTGTTTACACGAACATACTTGTATATACACGTACTTTCTCGTATATGCACGCTTAAATATGCATGAACACGTAGAAATACAAATGTACCTCTTTACACGAGTATACTCGGGGTAACAAATATCTATACGCATATTCTCGTGTGTACACGAACATACTTGTATATACACGTACTTTCTCGAATATGCACGCTTCAATATGAATATGCACGTCGAAATACAAATGTTCCTCTTTACACGATTAGACTCGGGATAAAACGTATCTATACGCATATTCTCATGTGTACACGTATATGCACGTATTTTCGCTTGTGTGCACGCATAAGTATGTGTTTTCACAATTAAAAGCAAATTTACCTCTGTACACGAGTATACTCGAGGTAACACATATCCATATGCATATTCTCTTGTGTACACGTACATACTCGTATATACACATATTTACTCGTGTATGCATACATAAATATGTATATTCACTTAAAAATTCAAATATACCTCCGTACACGAACATACGCGGGATAACACGTTTATATACATATATTTACGCACATAGTCGTATATACACGTATTAACTCGTGTATGCTTGCGTAAATATGTACATACACGTAGAAACACAAATGTGTCTCTGTTCATGTGACATTTATATTTTACGAATTTAATCTGAATTAAAAATTTAATCAAATTAATTTGATTACTTTTAATCTGACTAAATTCAATTTGATTAATTTAATCTGAACTAAATCAATCTGAACTAAATTAGTTTTTTTAATCAACTAACGCGTTAGTTTAAACTAACGTTAATCTTCGTCTGCAATTGAATTAAATTTTTAAAATATTAGTCGGAACTAAATGAGAGTCAGATTACTTTAGTCGATTGAGGATTTAGTTGATTAATGCCCAACACTGGCTGGAATGTATCAGTGGAGTATCTCACGAGAGTCTTAAAATCTCCATTATGAAATAAATTTTCAATTACAGTAAAATAACGTTACAACCAACTTCAAGAGGCCGCACGTTTTGTTCGTTGTAACGAGATTGTCGTTGTAATAGAATTCAGGCAATGCGACAAAACTATTTCTTAAAACAAGCGAAGAGCTTTTTGTGAAAAAAAAAAAAAAAAAGAAAAACGTGCTGTGTGACTTCTCTTAAAAGTAGAGTTTTTTGGCTGAATTAACATATTATCTCCTTAAAGTATAGAATGCTTTTTTTTTCACTAGCTCCCCAGCTATGGCAATTTTAAGTGTTTCGGTTTGCTGAATCTGAAAACTTTGTGGCGTGAAAAACTACTAACATTAGAATAAATTTAACTGCTGAAAAACTACAAATTTATGATAATAACTTCCTTAAATGAAAAATGATCGAATATATTTTGTGCTGAAATATGGCTGAACTGAAAAACAGCGTTAACAAAACTTTTCTTGTTGCATATTGAGCAGTTTCATCATTGATGAAGGAATTGCACTGTAGCCTCAATATAGCGGTTAGCTGCAATTTCCTGACAATTGACTTTGTGGTGAAATGTTGGACAAAGTGAAATAGTTAAGATAAATTACTTTTTTCAAAATGAAAAAAAGCGAAATTTGTTCTGAAAATTACGTTGCATAAAGAAAAACATATATTTTACAATAAAACTTGCATCGAAACATTAACTTTTATTTTTGGCGATAAGTTTGTACCTCCTATAAAGGGGGAAATTTTTAACTTTTCTCTTTTCATGGGGCAAAGTGAAAAATAAAATATTTTTCCAATGAAATATTTTCCATTCGATCATTAAATATATCTTTGATCAACTAAATGAGAAAAAATAGAAAAATAGTATAAATGAACAAATAAAAGGGAAATGGGAGAATAAATGAAAAAGAATAAATAAATGAGTGAATAAATAAGAAAATAAGTGAATGAGAATAAGTATATAAGGGAATTATTGAAGGAAGGATGTAAATGAACTAATTAATAAAGGAATACGTAAGTGATTTGATAAGACAGAATAAGTAAATGAAATGTACTATTTCACTTTGCCCCGCATGAACTTGCTTAATTGTACAAAGCATTAACAACACAAAGAAGCTTAACATCAAACAAATAAATACTGCACTTAACATTAGTAGGTTTTAGTTAATATTTTAATTGTTAATAACAAGAACTTTCATTTAATAGCACCAAAAATAATTTTTGACTTACAACAAAATTTTACAACATGAATATCAATTTTTGAAAATCGCTTGTACTATCATATTCTTTGATTTTCAAAGATAATTTGTTTGTGACTGGAATAGACTATATGTGTTACTACATAGTTAAAATATTTCTAGATAAGTGGCACTAAAAGCAGAGAGAAAATATTTCACCATTTCACTTTGCCAAAAATTCCCCTTTATGTTTTTTCCCCCCATAAATCTTTAAGTGAATAACATCGATGCATCACCATTACAACATCGTATTAAAAATAACTGTCTGCGTGAATCAATGTAAAAAAGCAAGCCAAAACTTTTAAGTCTTCTAATTCATTTACTTGTCATGTAAAACATGATCTTCTGCTAAGCTGTCCGATTTTGAAGAGGGATAGTGCCCTTGGAAAAGTCACAAGAGATACAGAACACAGTCCGTTCTCCCACCGCAATCTTAGGAATTAAGATTCAAGAGAAAAGACTCTAGAGATTTTAGTGAATCAGAGAACTGTTGTGATAAAGTTGAAAAATTATTTTACTTTTTTTTTGGTCAATAATTTATATTTTTAGTGAATTAATGCTTTATTACTTAAAATTTTCAATCTGAACAAATATCTTGAAACTTTCAATGAAAGATTTTTTGTGGATTAATTTGTCTAAGGATTTCAGTTTCAGTACTTAGAATTTTAAAGAAGAAAACTGTTTGCGCATTGTGTTTTGCTGTAATATTAAATTAGAATATTTTAATAATTATCTTATTTGGCGCTTTTTCACACATAATATGAGCAAATTTAAAAAAAGAAAAAAAAATCATTCGGAATCAATTCGTCTAAGGATTTCAAGTTCTACTTAAAAGTAAAAAAAAATCCAAACGTATGTGTGCATTGTAACATTAAACTATTATATGTTACTACGCATTTTATTCGGCGCTTTTTTCATGCGTCGCATGGGCAAACATAAGAGAGAAAAAAATATATCCAACAGGCCGGAACGTCATTTACAATACCATTTTCCTTTAAAAGATGAAGAAAAACGTATCTCCATAAAATCGACGATAAACTAAAATTTGTATGAAAATAAAAGCCTTTTCTTGCATCGCCGCTGCAAAAAAAATATGAAACTGGAAAAATATTTCCAATGATTCACGTAAATTTTCTTTAAACTGAAAAATTCAGTTTATATAATGAATTCTTTTGGTCGTGAGTTAACTGATCAATTTGCAACTGCTAGTTAATTGTTAAAGGAGTGGTGCATTTTCGTTTTCTCTTGGGAGCTTCATTAAAGTGCGAAATAAATTCAAAGAGAAAAATTAATAAATAAAATTCATTTGAGCAAGAATTATAATCTAAAAGCAGTTTGGAAACAACTTAGATACTGGGTCACCCTAATGTGTTTGTTCTGATACAATGTTCAGTTCCTAAAAATATTTTGGAATTGTTTTGAGAAAAAATAAGTGTGAGGTAGATTTTTTTCTAGGTTTTAACTTTTATTGAATAATTATTCCAACTCTGATAATTTTATTACATTATCATCAGATATGAATTGTGCTATTGCTTAGTGATAATGTCAAAATTTGAACTATCAAGCAATCAAAACTATTACCATGGCTCATAACCATTACTTTATCATGCATAAACTATCAAAAATTTATCAATGAAGAATACGTTCGCTTATTAATGTCTCGGGTGTTAGGAGTACAACTCCTATAATCTGTAACTTAAGTCTTTTAGCGATTACTAAATTTACTGAGCATAAACAACTGCTATACACAATAAATCTTCATAATTATTGGAATAAATAAGTTATAAGATACAAGTAAGTTTTTTTTAATAGTTTATCATTTCAATGAGTAATATGATTTTTTTTCTGTAATATAGAAATAATAAATATAAGGTAGGGGCCCGAATATCACCCACGCTCCTAATATCGTTCACCAATACAGTAAACTCCTGATTATCGGCGGTCGGATTATCTGCGGTTCGGATTATCCACGGGTCCTTTCACAATGTTTTTCAAAAACGTTTATGATTGTGTTATTGTTCGCTTTTACATTTTAAATAAATTTTTTATAATCAATGTTAGTACATGCAATGTAGCAAAGCTTTTTGTTATATAATTTAAATGTATATGTGAGTGTTATTAATATTTTTTGGTATTATATACCCTAAGTATCGTTTTTTACCTATTATTGGGATTATCCGCGGTTACCGTGCCACCCTATTCCGCGGATAATCGGGAGTTTACTGTATCTTCCAATGTCTAGTGCTGTGACATACATGATGAAACTTGCCAAGTCAACCCATTAACAGCAGCAGCAAACTGTTAAACTTGGAAAGCCCAAATGAGCCTCATTTTTGTGCGGTGAACTTTTTTGGATTTTCTAGTGAGGTTATTTATAAAAATACTCCATTTATTAACACTAGATAATAGTAAGTAGTATTGCATTACTTCACTAGCGCAAGGAAAAAAATCGAGTACGCTACTTTTATCCGTCATCATTAACGGAATCAGCAATTGTTTTGGAGTAAGAAAGTTGTATGACCTCCCTGAAAGTTATACACGATCTATACATACCCATCCCGAGAAAACTGCAAGCAGTTATGAATAACAGAATCAGCTTATGTCATATTAGTTAAATCTATGTGGTTTTCTTTATGTATTTCCATATTTCTGTCTGCTCCGCGCACATCAATGAACTGTGGAGTCTTGACTTACGCGAAGGATGCGTTCCAAAACATCTCGCGTAAGTCAAAATTTTGCGTATGTATTCTAATTTTCAATAAACATACATTATTATTATTATATACACTTGTAAACACCCCTCAAACTGTCTTAAACCTATTCCTTAACCATATATAACCGTTTCTTTACATAAAAAACTAAATTTATACTTTATTAAAGAAGTTGTGTTAATCAACATAAAACACTTTTACGATGTATAAAACCTTTCTTTAATTGTAAGAAACTTTTTCTTCATGTTTCACCACATTAAGAGGAAGCAACGCGCTTAAGTGCTATCATATTGAATCAACTTTTATATTTAGATTGAAAAAAAAGACTACAAAATACGAAGTGATTATTCGTAGTTAATATTTTGTATCTCGTGCTGCGGGCAAAGAGTTCACATCAGTCCTTAAATTTGCTACTCGCGTCGCATGCTTCAAATAGCGTTGTAGCGCGAGTTCACTGCACATATAAGTAACAATCACGTTTTTCTTTCTTTTTTTCTTTCATTTATTTATTTATTTACATTTATATTTTCAAGATTCACATTTTTTATCTTGCAGTTTATTTATTAAGTTTTAACTTATGTGATCATCTTCTCTCTGTAAATTAACAAAACTCTTAACATATATGTAAATATTTTTTTTTTAAACGTGTCAAGGACAAATAGCAATTATATGCTGACTTATGCGTAGAAAACGTCAACAGAGAGTGCCAATTTCAGACAAAATATCATTCATCAGTAAAATAAAAGTGATATTTACGCCCTTGAGAAAACCTGACCGTCAGAATTCGGTTGCAGTTCATTTAAAGTAAGACTAACCTTGATTATTCTCTTCCGTGAAGGTGAAATTATAACTCTATTTGCACTAATGTTGATAGAAACTCAATTAAAGTTCATATGTTGTGGGATGCATTTACTTATAAGAATGAAGCTTTTGGACAGTTCCATTTCAGTTCGCCATTTTCATAGTTGTAAATTAATTTTCTCTCCATTAGGTTAGCTTTAAAAATGAAAGAAGCACAAATTGATTTGAAGCTTTTCAAAACGTATTTTCCCTCTGATATAATTTACTTTGCCTTTTAAGAAGGTTGTAGGCAGTGAAAAATTTATGTTAATGACTTTTTAGAAGCAAAAATGTTGATGTTGATTAAAACTGTATATTCATTTCATGGCACATATTATAATAATAAATATTAAAGTAACTTAGCTGTATTATTGAAAACTTTCCTAATTCTTGATAAGATATATATTATAGAGACATAACTTGTAGTGTGCTGTTCTCTCTTAGCGTTTCAAAAACAAAAAAAAAAACACCATACTTTAAATCAGTGAATCACAAAGCAACCGATAACACGACACATTCATATTTATTAAAAACCAATGCAGGCGAGGGAAAATTAAATGACGTCAGAGAAACTGAAGTTAGTTTAAAATCCGCGTGTTGACACTACTCATTCATTTTTTTTCCCTTCTTATCCAAAATAAAATAATACGTAATTAACTTAAATATTATAACTGCTTAAGCAAGCAAAAAAAATAAAGATACTTTGAAACTTTTTTACAAATTATTTTTTACCTATTTTTTAAAGTAATTAATCATGTACATATATCAGGTCAATACGTATTACGTTGTATCGAAACTTGTTTCGTGTTATATAGAAACCGTGTTATACGAGACTTAGAAGTACTGCAAATCAAGCAACGTGACCGTGTTATATCGAAATCAAGTCTTAAGGGGAAAATTTTATAATAGTTGAAATTTCGGTTCATTATAACATACAAACGAAAACTGGGAACCGAAATATTCAACAGCCCCACTGGTCCAAAATTAGATTCGCTATAAACGATACAACTTTTACACAACTCAAATTAAAACTATTATGCACAACGAGAAAACTTTCTTTACTAAGAACGAAAGGCATATTATCAAAAAGAAAATCTGGGTTTTTCTGAAGCAATAAATGTCGTCAGAGCAACAACACGAAACAAAATATGAAGTAAAATAATTAGCATTATTGTATTTATTTTGCTTCTCTTACATTTTTTTCTTTATCGTTTGCCAAATTCAGCTTATGCTTAATACTAGGGTTTTTTCTTACATGGATTGGAAACAAAATAATTTTTTTTTTTGCTTTTAGAACACTGAGGGAAAAAGAAAATTTTTAAAAGTTAAAATTTAGTGTTATACGGGCAAACTAAACTTTCGAGCCGGAGACAGACACACTTTTTCATATCAACTTCATAAAAACAAAGTAAAAGTCTTTTTAGAATTTATATCATCCATATTTAACAGTTAATATCAACCATACCTAACAGTTTATAGAACAAAAATAAAATTCAATCTTTTAAATGTCGTTTTATATCAAAACCGTATAATTAAATTCAAATTTTGTGTCATTTAATATCGAATCCGTGCTATGATAGTCGCTAATTTCGTACCGTGTAATATAGAACCCGTGTTGTACAAGTACCGTGTTGTACGATGGATGCCTGTATATATACATTTGGTCCTTAATTTTATTATATAGTCTGTAATAAAATATTTGTACATTTAATGCTTAGTTTAACTATTTCGGTTCTTCAGTAAATTACCACCCATTAGCCAGGGCTAAAGCAGAAATATGTGAAATACACCGCCAGCTCAGTCATTTCTAGCCGAGGAGTGCAGTTTCGTGCTTATTAGCACTCATCAGCCCGGCATAGGAAAGTGACTGAGCTGGAGATGGAAACCCTCTTAAGGAAGCCAAGAGTGCGAAACAAACTGGTAGCTAGGTACTGGTAGCTGGCTGCTGGTAGTAAGCACGAAACTGCAGTCCTCGGCTGGAAATGACTGAGCTGGCGGTGCATTTCACGTATTTCTGCTTTAGCCCTGGCTAATGGGTGGTAATTTACTGAATATACCTGCCTCGCGTTCAATCTTCGAGTTGAACCGAACCATTGCTTCGGTCACTCGTCTGGTCTGTTAATTCTATATTAGTTACCAGTTTGTTTCGCACTCTTGGCTTTCTTAAGAATGTTTCCATCTTCAGCTCAGTCACTTTCCTATGCCGGGCTGTTGAGTGCTAATAAGCACGAAACTGCAGTCCTCGGCTGGAAATGACTGAGCTGGCGGTGTATTTCACGTATTTCGGTTCTGTTCGTTTGATGTGTAAAACTCTACCTTGATCGATTTTTTATTACAGAAGAAATAGATAGGTCTAAATTTTAACTAGAAAAAAAAATGAAAATCAAAAACACGTTCGGATGCAGGAAAAAAAAAGCAAAAGAAAGAAATAACAGAATTGTGTAAAAAGTATCTTTTGTTAATTCTCAATTTGGTTTTGAATAGTCATTTTATTTCTTACTTGTGCTTACTGTAGTGAATATAAGTGTATTTGTTGTTATTGTATTGCAAGCTCAATAACGGCATTTTAAAAATACATGACTGCTAACACTTCGCGTTGGTATTGAACTTCAATACTTGAGCAAGTTAATTCTCTTTCAATTTGACTCAAAATTTATTTTGAATAAAGAGTAAACTTAACAGCATAGATATTTATTAGACTCCTTTTAAAATCGAATATAGAATTTATAACATAATAATCGGATCAGAAAAAAAAATACATTTATTTATCTATGTATGTACAATGAGATGAGACAGATTAATGCTCTGGTGACATAATCTCTTTAACTGAATCCTAGGTTGTACTTACATCAATACAACATATACGCACAGCAGAATTATCCTTCTGATTTTCTTTAATGCATCATAATACGCATAAGAGTGTTACGAACTTACAGGTATCAGTAGCGCTAATGCGTCAGTCAATCGAGCGAAAGCTTTTCTGTGTCGGTAATGAATTATTCAAGAAATGGAAGCGTTGACATTTTGCTCGTTCTGTGCCAAAGGTACAGGCAGTCGTTATCTCAATATCATTTATTTTAACTCGTGATTCGAGCCATGTTACTTTCTATTGTGTAATGAACAAATTAATAAACAAGATATAGTATATATATTGAACGCGTATCAAACAAATTCCCATGTATTGTACTTTGTTTTAGAATTCAAATAGAATTTTTTGAATCAGTAGTTTTCGAGAAATTAGTTTTTAGGATCAGCGCGTTAATTGCTGGTTATATATATTAGGGTGGTTCAAAAAAACTTTTTTCGGCTAGAGTCCTGGACACCCCCTATTTTTTTAGACTTACTAATAGTATTATGCTGTAAAAGCTTTAGTTTCTTACTCAAATTTTAAGAAGGTGATCCCTTTATTTAACAGCCGTAGCATAGAAAATGCCACAAATTTAGAAACATTTAATTTCGCCAGCTATTTTTTTGTAAATAATTATTTTATTGCAATGTATATGCATATTACTAGTGTATATTATAATATGTAAAATTGTTTTTACAGTTCAATGTTTTTTTAATCCCCCTTCCTATACTTATGAAGTTTGGTTGAGGGCTTGAGCACCCTCTTTCAGTTAAAATAGGAAGCTAAAATTTTTGCAGTATATTACTATCCACAAGTCTAAAAATATTGAGGGGTGTCCTGTTATCTAGGAGAAACTTTTTTTACATGTATTTTTGAAACACTGTAATATATGGATATATATATATATATATATATATATATATATATATATATATATATATATATATATATATATATATATATATATATATATATATATATATATATATATATATATATATATATATATATATATCATTTCCTTAACAATTCATAATATTCACAAGAATATTACAAACTCACAGGTACAAGTAGCACTAAAGCAACAGTCAATCGAGCGTAAACTTGTCTGTGTCTGTAATGAATTATTCAAGAAATGGAACCGCTTCCGTTTTGCTTGTTCTGTGACAGTGGCAAAAACTTTTAATCCAAATGTGTATCATTTATTTTGATTCACGATTCGAGACTATTTATTTTTTCTGTTTCATATTTTATAGGGCAATGCTGATATTAAACCACGTGTAACATTTCAAAAAAAAAAAAAAAAAGTTTAAAAAAGAGGCTTTCATATGATTCAAACATATAGTAAAAACAATTAGAAAGTATTAAGGACTCGTTATTAGTCATATTTCATTTAATAGAAATTATTTGTATACACTATGAGAATTTAACTATTAATTCATTTCATCATATGCAGAGCTTTAATATTTGTAAAGTATGTAAAGACCACCGCTTAATATACTGCTGCTTTATATATTGCTTACTTATTTTTTTATTTCTTTTTATTGTTTTTTTATTTATTTTTTCAATTTTACTTTTTTTTTACCATGTCATAAAAATTATTGAACCTGTTAAGTATTACTATGGTACAATCCGCATATTCATGCAACAATTTGTTGCTTTTCTGTGATTTTTTTAAAATGTGTCAACGACTTTCTATAGACACTGAATAATAAAATTTTATTTGAAGAATAACTTGTCACATTTTTATTGATTTCTATAATAACTGAATAAAAGTTATTTATTATAGTCATTTATTACAAATCATTATCGAGTTTTATTTCAATCTGGGTGGTTTCACATTGGGGCTAACACCGTTTCGGTTTTACAATAAACAAACCATTTATAGGACAGCCTTTTTTGAAAATAAATGACTCTATGCAAACATAAATTTTCGACTCGGGGGCAATCGGCCACTTAGCGTGCAATGCATAATGCGGAATCAAATTGGTCTTTCTCCACAATGGATTGTGTTAGAAATAATGTCATGCAACGGTTGAGCGAGAAAAAGCCTGCAGGATTTTGCTACTCATAATTTAAAGATAAAAATTAGAGAAAAGAGGACAGTTTTAGATGCGTTTTTATGTACAATGGTTGCTTGAAGTTGTTTATATTTCAAAAAAAAAAAAAACTTTTAATACTTAACTTGATCTGGACGATATTACAGTAGAATATCCTGAACTATGAACATGAAGAAACCAGAGTTCCATATTCAAGATACATAATATGGTTTCAAAAGTAATGATAGTAGGCTAAAAGATGCGAACGCAGTATTAAAATCTAACTTTACTTACCGATGTTGAATACTTTTGTGTAACAACAGCAAAGAAAAAGTGACAGTGCTCAAATAACTTGAAAATTTCCTCAAACTAAATAATTTGATTTTTCAATGTTTCAGCTATATTTTAATGCAGAATTCGTTTGAATAGTACATCTTTAAATACTTTTTATAGAGATAATTAACGTTGTATAAGTTTTGTTGCTATTACTATTGTTGAGTAATACATTGCAACGCACTGGATTACATTTATTCCCATCCTGTTGCTGCTATTTGTAACTTTATCGCTTGATGTGCTTTACAGTTACTATTCATCCCTTTATTATCCTCCGCAATGTTTTATATTTATTTGCATTATTTAATTTAATTATCACTTGCGCTATTTATTTTTTATTTATATTTATTTTATTTATTTACTTATTTATTTATTTATTTTTTGAATGGCAACGCAAAATCGGAAAAATAATTAGCAATAACTTTTATGGACTATCAAATTACTTCAATAAACATGAAAATGCTTTATTTAAATAATTTTGTACTTCGAAGATCAGTTTTTGTTTTCTTTTATAGAAAATGACTTATATGTAGCGGATATTTAAAACATTCTTAACCAAAATTTTATGAAAACTTTCAAGAAATTAGAAACTACAAATTATTGGTGAACAGTAGTAATGATGCAGCATCAGTTTATGCTCTTATTTCGGTAAAAAAAAAAAAAAAAAAAACACATTTGTAATTACATTCGGTTTTTCTTCTCATATCTAGACCACTGTTCATTCGTCATACCACTCGCACTTAAGTCAAAGACAAGAAAAAATATTGTTTTTACAATATAATCTTCACCATTTTTGGTAAGTCATTGATACAACGATTGGGAAAATAACTTTTGCCACTCTAGGCTCCAAATTTATCTGCTACATGTTGAGTTTAGGAGGTTGATCGTTTCCTTTTTTTATAAAGCAAGAAATTTTTCAGCTTTTAAACAGGACGCATTTTTTCCTACAGTTATTTTAAAACAAAAACACATTTCACTGGCTGAAAATTTTACTTTTAATAATGGTAAAATCTAGTCGATCGTTTAGGGTTTCGGAGGGGAGCAATCCCCTCCGATGGATTTTGAAAACATAATGTTATCATGCATTTGTTTGAGTATTTTCTTGATTTTTTCTATGAAATGTATTGATCATTTTCTCACTCCTCCTCCCTGAAAAACTTTGAAATGATGGACCTGATTACGTAAACTTGATCATAATTCTTTTCGTCGATAAAAGCTGATCCTTCAAAATCGAATCTCGAAAAGGCCTTAAATGAATTTAAATTAACATTGATTCAAACTTTTAAGAAAGATTTTAAAAAAAATTAAGTAAATGCAGCAATATGATTTTCAGCAGTCATTTCGAATTGTATGAGTAATATGCATTTGAGCAATGTCTTTATATTGACTTCACAAATGAAATTTCTTTTTCATTCAATGTGTCCAATTTCAGTTTTGAACTACATTTTCAAGCAAGTGCTCTTTAATTCAAATAAATAGCCCAGTAAATTTAGGCCAAAAATAGGGTCGATGCACCACAAATTCACAACTAGCTGAATTTTTCAGGATTAGTTCCTGAAAAGCCTCCTTAGTTCCCATGTGAGCTTCTATTCAAAATGGCGGATCAAAGATGGCCGCCGAGTGCTTTTTGTTTTCCTTATAACTCGGTCAAAAATGAAATTATTTCAATTCTAAAAAAAACTATAGGCTCTAGAAGTAATATTGTTTAGATACATAACTTAAAATAGCCAATAAAAGATTTCTAAAATTTGTTTTGACACCAAAAACGGAAATTTCTGTGTTCTATGTAACATGCAGCAGAACACGTAAGCTAATAAAATAAATAACTTTTTTACATTTTAGGGGTATTTTTTTTTAAATATTTTCCCTCATATTTTAGTCACTAGCTGTTATTTTTCAGTTTAAAAAATGCTATATGTGTGTTTGAATTAGCGCTTGTGTTTTACCAACATTTCCCCATAAAAAGCTATAAACATATATCATCTGCAAATTGTGTTTTTTTTTTTTTTTTTTTTTTTTGTCTGAAATGCAAAATTTTCGGTGTGAAAATTCAATACTGATCGGTGTAGTTCCTTGAAACTATCATAAATCGTAAAATGGCTCCAAATTTCTTTTGTAATATTAAGTGAATTGAAAAAAAAAAAACACCCACAGTAACGATAGAAATTGTTCAAAAATCGTTCAAAAGCGTATTTATAATGAGTATCAGCTACAATGCGATTATGGCCCGTCCAGGCTGATTAAGCTTCCAAAGGGAGTGAATAGATCCATGGACAACGTCGCTTTGCAAAAATTGCAGGAGAGTAAAATTCTGTCTTAGCTTTGGCCATGTGTGCAATATTGCATTTCGAGTTTTCTTGATAAATCAAGAAGGTGCCAAGCTATTATATTATACGTACGCATGTTTTCTCTAGAGTTCCAGAGACACGACTGAATTTAAATGGAAAGATTTCTGAACTTTTCAGGAAGCTTCCAGGATAATTTCAGGAATGTTACTGAATTTTAGCGGAAAACGTTCCTGTTTTTTTTCAAGATATGTTACTGGTAGAAATAGGGCACATCAGCTTCCCATTATTTTCCACTAACGTTTCTGAATCGTATTTACAGTGATTAAGGATGAAGGATTTCTTACGCATGCATCGGCATGGGACGAGTCAGACATGTAATAAAAAAACATATGCCTCAAATACTTCAGGTGTCTTCAGAAAAACTTCTTTTTATGTGAAGCAGTGTTGTATAATGGATACGCTGATGCATTACCAACTAACATTGCACTGTAAAAACGATTCGGGAACCTTCCTTGGAAATGATGGGCAGCTGATGTGCCCAATTTCTGCCAGTAACATATCTTGCAAAATTCAGGAACGTTTTTCGCTGAAATTCAGTAACCTTCCTAACATTATCCTGGAAGCCTCCTGAAAAATTCAGAAATATTCCCGTTAAAAGCCAGTCGTGTCTCTGGAAAATTCGAGTAAACTTAGGGAGGTATAATATAATAGTTCGGCATCTTCCTGATTTATCAAGGAAGTTCCAAGAGCATTACTGCAAACATGGCCAAAGCTAAGCCAGAATTGCTGGTAAGTAACGAGAATTTTACTCGTCTGCAATTCTTGCACAGCAACGTAGTCCATACTTATTCGCTCCCTTTTGGAGCTTAATTGGCATGAACGGACCGTGGCTGAATTGAAGCAGATACACTTTATAAATACGCTCAGTTAATCTTTAAACTGGGAGCTAAAAATATTTTTCACAAGAGTGAAAAGTCTGCATTCGTGCGACTTGTAGCAATTCAGGAAACTTTTTGACAAGGATACTTGATTTTTCCAGGAAGTGGATAAAAACCATTAAAATCCCGAAACGTAACACAGAAATACCCAGTAAAGTTTCGGAATTTTTTTACAGTGTGGGAAGAAACAAAGAAGAGTGATGTCGAAAATGTCTGAGACTACTGCTTTTTGAAGAAAATGTAGTGGGAACGACTATATGGACTAACTTTTTGCGGAATTCTGAGAACAAATCAAGATTAATTCAAATTATGATGGAATACTTCCGATTAGGAGGAATGACTCTTGTACAAGTGAATTGGGAAAGCCAATTTATTAATTTGCTCAATTGCAATAAAAACATGCCAGAACAGCTCCATACCAGTCGCAGTAATAGGTAATGATGCAGATCTGCTCTCGATTCTAAGTGAAAGAGGTATGTCTGGAACATCACTGTGTATTTTACCCCCAAACCAATTTAATACAAAGAAAAATGTTACAATATATTAAAGGTACAAGAAGCCTTGGGTCCCTTGAAGGATCCTCTTCTTTTACTCCACGCAGCCACAGGATGTAACTCCGACTCCTCGTCAGCTATATTCAGAAAGGGTAAATCTTGAGCTTTCAAGTTGCTAAAGGAAAACCTCCAACTGCTTTCTCTGATCTCACAGCTCAGTAGTTTTTAGCTTGATCCACCCAGAAAAGGTCACCCAGATTGCAGCAGTGTTGCTGAAACATCTTTTCGGTGGGAGTAACACTTAATTCTCTAGACATCTCACGACACAATCGCTATAATAATGAAGTTACCAAAACTCCTTCTTCAAAATTTAAAACCTGGCAACTCTTCCACCCACAAGTACTGCAGTAGCTTCACAGTATCCATTTTGTGTTTATTCAAAAGTACAACAGTGGGTTAAGAAAAACATGAATCCAATTAAATGGAGATGTGTTATAAAAGAAGGTGGACTGTTCACAACGCTTTTGTCACTTCCCGAAACTTCCGAAGGAATTCTGCATTTGATGTTTTGTGACTAAAAATTAACAGTAATTCTGTGAGACTGTGATCTAGATGCCAATAAAAAAGCAGACCTTTAATTTTCCAAGTTTTTCATGCATTATTTAGGTGAAACATGTAAAATTCAATTTCTGTGCACAGTTTCGAAGATGAGAATGATGGTATTGAATGTTGATGCTTTTTTTTTTTTCTAGATTTTTACTGACATTACTACCTTCTCTTTATATATTTTACATGCTTTTCAAAAAGGTATTGTATGTCAGTTTTAAAAGTACTAAATAAATGATATTCTGCAATTTTTTTGAAAATTCATTAAAAGGTGACTTATATTCTCATTCCAAAGCTAGAAATAGCAAGTTTTCGTTCAAAAATGGAATAAAAGCTACTTTATTATTCAATAAATGGAATAATGGAATATATTTTTCAGCTCATATTTTAAAAAGAATACCGTAAAAGTTCTTTATTTTAGTAGCTTTATTTGTTCTGCTGCATTTTGTATAGAAAAGAGAAATTTTAGCTTTTGATGTCAAAACAATTGTTTGAACTTTTTTATTCATTATTTTACGATATATATCGAAACAGTATTACTTTTAGAGCATACATTTTTTTTTAGAACTGAAAAATCTTCATTTTTGATCGAGTTATAAGGAAAACAAAAAGTACTAAGCGGCCATCTTTGATCCGCCATTTTGGATGAAAGCTCACATGGGATCTTAGGGGACTTTTTAGGATTTATTCTACATGCAATGCAGAACTTATTCTGAAAATATTTCTTAATTATAAATTTGTGGTGCAAAAAAGCCTGAATTTACTGGGCTAAAATTAAAATGAGACATTCTGGTAAAACCGATATGTTTTTTTTTTTCAGTTCTTTTATATATATATATATATATATATATATATATATATATATATAAACACATCATAAAAGGAATAGCAATTTCCTAAAAGTTTTTAATAAATATATTTTCAACTCTCTTATTTTTATATAAAGCGGCAAAACCCAAGTATAGCGCAAGCTAATGGTTAGAGTTGGAGCGAAATATTTCTTTCAATTCCTAATATTCAATTTAAACTACTTTCAACAAAAAATGATTAAATACCTGCTGTTTCATTTTAGAAAAGTGTAATGGTTTTTCGGAATAACAATCTAACTGCTATTTGAAACTCCATATCCACAACAGGTGTATAAAATGTTTTTTTCACTTAAAATCTAAACGAAATGCAAAACCTTTGAAAATGCAGACGCCGCGCTAGGAATGTGCAATTTCATAGCCGATAATTATAAGGGATCTAATAATTGACTTTTACACCGATGCATTCAACAGCGAATATACAAAGAAAAAAAAATAATAACAGAAGTAAAAATCCTTCAACAACTTCTATGAAGTAGACCACCCAAGATTCAAACGTAATGGACTTTAAATTACTGGTATAGTGGAAGTGTGTGGAAGAAAGAACTGAATTTTTCAGTCTTATATAGGCGTGTTTTCTTTCTTTCTTTTTTTTTTTTTTTTCAAGCTATGAAAATTTCATAAATTAAATTGCGAAGATCAAAGCGCGGGGAATTACCTATTACCTACCATTATTCAGAAGCAAACATTAGCTAGATGTTGTTTTTCTGCGCTACAATGTGCTTAACAGCGTGTAAATGCAAGGGGGGGAAAAAGCTGGGTTTTGCGGAATTAAAAACGGACCACCAGCAGACACCTGAATAATTCTTTCTTCAAAAAAAAAGAGTTCTTTTCCAAAAAACACAAATACATGTTCCAAAAAAGTAATATATTGGCAGAACTTCGGATAAAAAGTGTAGTTGAGTATAAATTTTTCGAAACATTAAATATTTGTAGGTGTACAATACAATTTTTGGTTCACTTAAAGTTGTACATTATTTGCTTCGCACCAATATATTGAGGCTGAGAATATTTTTTCTTTCTTTCTTGCTTATAGCATATTAAAGATACCGTTGATTATACAACATCCTACCTTATTTCTACAACTATAACATACGTATTTTCTACTTTCCCCAAAAATTTAAGAACTAACATAAGTAAACACTGTACAAAAGCTCAGATTAGCAAATTGCTACTTTTTGCGTTTTTTACGTTGTTTACTACTATTACCTCTATTGCACAAAGGTATTTATGTATTCTGAATTTCAAAGCTCTTTCAACATAAATTCGAGCAGAATCTTTGAAATTTCTGATTTAATTGTCTTGTGCGATGCTGTTTCGAAAACTATTTTCCACCTTGATTTGGTCATTAAAATAACGTCAATAAAAATATGGGATGCGTTCCTCTCGGGTTGACCTTCATAAAATTGCTTTCGAGCATGGTGACTTTACTACTTGTGCTTTGATAATTAAATTATGGAAAAGCACTCCGTTCTCCATTGACTGACAAAATATAAACATCAAGTTTTGACAACATAAAAGAATCAATCCTAATATTTCATTTTAAAATGTCTAAATGTGTGAGATATTCAAAACTACTTAATGATTAATAAAGTAAATTTAATTCATGATAACAGGTTATCCAGTGTGATAAGGTAATTCATATGGGCAATGAAACTTTTCGTAGAATCTAATTTTTGTGGTAAGAACACACATTGCCTTCATTCTTGAAAGCTTCATTATCATAAATTTAAGTTCTCTTGCCGCATCTTTGGATCAACAACTAATTTAACAGTTTGACATACCAGTTACTTAATAAATGTGCACTTTATGTACTCCATCTGTTCAGTTTTTTCTGTACCTCAAAGCCAAAAGGAAGTAAGTCTAAAAATTGAGATTTTCTGTTTATTAGTGCATTGTATGTAGAAGCCTATCCCGCATCGAGCCATGTGAACGTAATCTCTTTATAGTAAATAAAAGTAAGGTTTCAAAGAAATTCTGGGAGGAAGTCTGTGGCGGACATGCGTCCAGGAGACCCATAGCACCTACAGCCTTGAAATTTTGTACAAAATTACTTCGAACCCCGGGATGTTCAGCTGGAGTTTTACTTTTTAAAACTCGAACAATTTTTTTTTGTACTTTTTTAAGCTCAAATTTCGCATAAATTCCTATTATTGCTTATCAAAGGGGTGAAAAATTACTTGCATATATTTATATTATATATCGTTGGAAAGAGTAGAGTTTTCCGCGTTCTACGCAATTTTTTTCAATGCTCTAACTTAAATACAGCGGAAGTTGTTTGCGTTTTTAGCTCGAACTTTTTTAGGCTTAGCTAAAATTTAGTCACTACTTTCTTCATTAAATCTATCAGTAAAAAGCGAAGGAATTGTCCTACGGTTTTCTTTTTGACACCACTGAAAAGAGCGGCTCCAGATCTAACTCGACCTTTGGTCGAAACACTGAGCTTCTATCAAGTTAGTTACAAGCCGTTAAAAATCAAGTTAAAATAATCCTCATCTCCATTAAAATTATTGATGTTTTATTTGGCGTTGCTATAGTTACGTCTTTTCGATTCGCATGTTTCTTCTTTCCCTTATTCACAAAATTTAAGGGTTTCAATTTTAACGGAAAATCTTTGGCTCAACTCAATTTAAGCCCCGAGCTAAAGAGCATAATATATCACTGAGATCATGAATATACAAAACTGTAGTTTTGCAATGCTCAGGAGCCCCTTAGCCCTTACGGCTCTGCAAGTTGGTATAAGTTATTTTGAAACCCGGGGAAGGGATGCTTCTTGATCCAAAGGGAGCTCATAATGCGTTTTTAATCGGTTTCTTTTCAACTGACGATTTAAATCTTTGCGAATCAAATAAAATTGCGAAGCTATTTTCGGGGGTTGGTGAGCGTTAGTGATTAGGTAGCAGAACCCCCTAGTTCTTAAAAAAAATCCTTTTCAATTTTTAGGTTAAAAGAGCGCGCGTCTCATCCTTTACACGCGCCAGAAAAAAGTTTATCCTCTCTACTGTAAAATTATCATAATGTGACTTACGTTTCTCTGGCTCTGAGGTACAGACGAAAAAAAAAATATTTTTAAAACAGTCCAAAAACTAGTCGACAGCAGTCATAAGAGGTAAAACAGAATCATTCGAACTTTAAATATAACTGAAAACTGAAACTTTAATGGTTAGCTCATTAGGATCTTAGTATTTGTGTTGAATACTTAGAAATGTCACATGAATATGAAAATATATTACTGATTGTAGAAACTTAAATACAATTCCTTGCATACCATTACGAATTGTATTGATAAATATAATTTGGTTATTCTTGGATTTATGAAGTTTGTTTTGTGTTATAATATTTTATTTCATAATAATAATACAAGAATTTATGTAAATTAATTCCTATTCTTCGACGCAAAATTGTCTTTTATGCTTCTTAAAATTATCTTATAAACTTCTACTTCTATTTCGAAATATATGATAAGAAATTACTCAATTATATTTGAAAGTATCATTTGATTAGTCTAGATGCTTTTTTTAAACGATATTGGTGAGTTTTTCTTTTCTAGAATTAAATTAGCTGAACTGAAATTTCTTAAACTGAAATCTTCTTTTAATCGTTATGAACGTAGATTCCCGAAACCTGATACGATTATTTTGTTGCTCGAACATGAAACTTAATTTTAAGGATATCCATTCAAACGTTGTAAACATGAAACAATAAAAACAAAGTTGTTTTTAAAAAATGTAGGAGTTAATATAAAAGCTAGTAAATTACTTATTTACATTTTTTACGATCATGCATTTTGTTATGTATCACGTGAAATATTATTTTTACTAACGACAATGCAATTTCAAGTACAATGATTGTAATCTTTATTGACCTCAAAGCTAATAATCCAATTAACTCAAGCTGCATCCTGAATTGTGTCTCACCTTCATTAGTTGTGAAAAACGACACACTTTTTTTGCGTAATTACTGCTTCAAACAAAAAGATAAAACTTATTATTTCTAAACAATAAACATCTAAATCTAGTCGTGATAGTGAAGTACCTAAATGAAGTTGTTAATAAATGAATTCATTTTCATCTATTTCTGCAGATAAGAAATCATATATTCTTAGTTAATAAGCAAATCAAACAGTAAACAAACAGTGCTATAGTCACTGAAAAACTGTAGTGAGTTTATGGATATAAAACAAATATTTTATTGTATGCAAGTAGTTAATATAAGGAGCAAAAAATTTAATTAATATTCAAATGAGGAAGTACATTATGATTTTACTTAATGAATACCCTAACATCGTTCATACTACTGAAAAATTAGCAATTAATAAACTGCCAGATTAAGTTTATTAAGATTTATTACTTAACAAGATAGTAATATGCAAAAGCATGCATCAAACATATCGTTATGGAGAAACAAATATTTTGAAATCAGAGTTTTTAAATGTTTGGTAAAAGTGCGCTTGAAAATACAGTGAAATCCCGTTACAACGAATACCAATACAACGAAATATCAATTTCGGCGAAATAAATATTCAGTTCCGATTTCATTGCTACTACTTTGTTTGAATTCCGTTTCAACGAAATTCTCGTTACAACGAACAAGCTATGCTGTTTATTAAAGTTCGTTGTAACGGGATTTCCCTGTGTTTCTAAAAAGAACATGAATAAATAAGTAAAATCTACCAGTGGTCAAAAATGAAGTTAAAAGGGAAAAGACGTTTTAGTCTTGCTTTAAATTGCAATTCAAAAAGTTATTTGGTGAGTGGGAATTTTTTCAGCAGTAGAATTAATTACAAAACAACCTTTTTACGTAACTTGTTACTTTCCCTGCAAATTTTTCCCATTAAACGATGTCTTTTGTAAAATTTGCGGAAGTCATTCTCGTTTAGCACATGTAATAACAATATGTAATTTTAAATTGCTTTCAAATGTTTTTAAATTAGCATCGAATGCAAAACATTACAAGACATTCATTAAATAACGCTAACATTCAAGTATTTTTCACGTGTTTTTCAAACGCTATTTACATTAATCAGTAACTTTATGCTTGCAAGCAATAGCATCAAGATGTCAATTTGTAAACTTAAACCTAAGTGATTCAAACTAATCATGGAATAAAAACTGAAACTTCCAAACTTTCTTCTAAATTACATTCCTATCAAACCATATACAGTGGCCGCCATTTATGTGAATCACGTTTACTCTAACATTTTTGATTACATAAAGCGGCTGATTTAATAAAGCGGCTAATTTAATAAGGCTGGATTGCGTTCGGTTTTTGACGATTTGATTCATTAAAGCGGTTGATTCAATAAACCACTGATTCAGTTAACCGGCGTTCACTGTATTTTGATACTAGATATTCTAGAGCTTGTGTAAACAAGTTAAATCTTATCAAAAAAAAAAAAAAAAAGCGAGCAAGAACTTTTTTGATGGTCAAAATGTATTATGTTATTAAACGAAAAATCACACTTATTTTTTAACACTTGAAATTTCAGAAAATGAAAATACTGAGCAAGTTGGCACGTACCTTTAATGTTCATTTCTGAACAATCAAACTTTTCAACACACGTCAAAACACACTGCTTTAGTTCTGCTGCACAATCTGAGCATCCCGATGACCTTTGACCCGGAAGAACTCTTCTTCGAGGTCCAAAAGGGAATGGCTTGCTTTGTGCCGCAATTTGGCCAACGACCAAGAGCAGAACCAAAAAACTTGTCCACCTGAAGATGCCCATCCCTTTACTAGAAACGGTGCAGTATCTTTCAGATGTTTATAAAACCTCAGTTCATTTAGTTGACTTGCGACCAAGTTCCGGAGTTTACAAACCTGTACTAAAGGTGAAATCTGCTTAAATACTTCTCACCGGCGTGTATAACCTACTTATGTGTCCATTAATAAAAGCAAGAAATGAGAAAAATAACTCCAGTAGCTGTAGCATTTGAATGGCCTTCATAACAGTTCACCCGTTATTTAGGAATTATTTTGTATGCTCATTAGTCCTTATCGAGATATCTTCACATTAAGCGATTGCTATTCAACGTGCGAAACATTTTTTTCATTTTTTATTATTTTTCCGCTGCACTGGTTTTGTGAAGATGCATCATTCTTCTGAGTTATGCGTTTTCTCTGTTTTCATTCCGTTTTTGCTCTCAATAAGAATAGATATATATTGACCATGAAGTTTGGTGCATATAACAAATAATTGCTGGTCGTTAGTTTATGTTGTATAATATTTATTGTAGGGGATGAATTGTTTTCTGTATGTTTATAATCAAAAGAATATGCTTTTCTTTTGAAATCTAAATTTATACCCGGATTTTGTTTCTTCTCGTTTGTTTAATGCGCGAACTAGTTTCGGTTTCCAGAATCTAAGTCTTTTGGTGCAGCTTACTTATAGTTTTTAAATATTTTATGACCATTTATTAGTGTGTTTTTTTTTTTTTTTTTTTTTTTTTACTTTTTCATCGAGTTAAACAAAAATTTTTTCATTGCACAAAATTTTACTGGTATTTTTAAATATTTGTATACTATACAGTAAGTACTATTGAAAACGGAGAATAATTAACCTAGATAGTACACGTAAGGTTTAAACATTTCATGATCACTTTAAATTGATTGTCAATGTTGACAACGATTTATAACAGTCATTTTAAAACTTTTATGAAACGAGGTATACTATCCGGGAAGATACTTCTTTGTCGTTAATTTGTTATGATGCACTGCAGCGGTCAAGTTAAACAGAGAAGTTTTCAATTTTTCTTTGTTTTAGTCAGCACAAATTACTTAGCGGCAAAAACAATAAATAAGTAAATAAAATAAACAAAACATCATGCTCACGACACCCTTTTTATTCTTATGTAACATGACTTCCTGAATCCAAATATGACCACCGTTTTCCCCCATAACCTACTATTTTCAGGAGATAGCTCCACCATTTTTTTTTTTTTTTTTTTCTCAGTTTCCGATATTTTCATAGTTATTATTTAGGTGAAATGAACTTTATATTAACTGAACATTCCTCGGGTTGGGCTGAAGAAAGAAAATATTCAAAATCATGAACATTTGTGGCAAGGAGGGTGATTTAGGAAGTTATTCTCCCAAAAGCTATTGAAAAAAAATCATCTAAAACTACCTTTTATTTATAATGTTTTCACTTATTTTCTGGTATAAAGCAGGAAAAATCAGAGTATTGACCTCACTCGCATAGGTTCCAAATCTAAAGGTATGTCTTCATTAAAACAATACAACAATTTAAAAAAAAAAATTGAAACCTTTCGTATGAGCCGCATTGCAAATTTTCAGTGAAGAAACTTCCCGTATTATTTATATTTGTTCAAGTTATATTCACAGATATAATTAAGAATAAAAACGACAGTATGTTTTTAATGCAACATTAATTTGTATTTATCTTTCTGCGGATGCTCCTATCCATTGTTTATAATTTTTTGATAATTTTATACCCATGAGTCTGTTTTGAAGGACAAAGAAAATTATCTTAACCGTTGATCTTAAAAATAAAAATATCAACAATACTTATAAAACGTAGCATAAGTACATGCAATATACCAGACAGCCCGGTTATCACATCCAGAGACTGCAGTTTCGTTCTTATTAGGACCCATCAGTCTGGATTAGTGACTAACTAAGCTGGATGCAAATGTCATCTCATTGAAGCAGAATGCTTACAAACTGGTAGATAATGAAAATTTTTCTCATTTGTTTCTTCAAATATCCCGAAAACTCATTTCTGTAGATGCTGCTGTTTACTTGCCCACAGCACAGTAAAGGTTAACAAGAAAACTAAATTGTAAATGATTAACGTATTGCTGTGTGTTCATGCAATAAAAATTCAACTCTGTGTGGCATATATTTGCCTTGAAAATTGCATATATGCATTCTGGTGTTATATCTTCACTTTAAGGGAAGGTAGCTATCGCGAGGAAAACAGAAGAAAAAATTATGCGAATGCATTCAAACTGTCCGTATAAACGAATTAAAAAAGTGCTTGACACATCCTTACTAGAGATTAAATAAATATTTATGAGAGGTCTGGCATTAAAATACCAAAAACTAGAAAAATTATATCAAACGCATATGAGGCAATGAAAAGCAAAGGGATGTAAGTGGCAAAATTAAAAATTTGGAGATAACCAGTGGTAGGTGACCCTCTCTTCTGTCTTGGGGCAAGAGATAGTACTAGTAGTCCTGGTAGGTGCTGCTGTACAGCACGATTTGGAAAAAAAATCAATAAAAGATGGCGTAGGAAGTTATCTTTATAAACGCGTTTTACTCATAACTTGAAAATGTCCACTTACATCCCTTTACTTCTCACTGCGTCATAATTATGCGAATGTCGATGCCATGAAACACCAAATTCTCACTTCTAAATTTCAAAAAAATGGTGGACCTAATAATTAATTACATTTACTTATAATCATGCAGAAGACGAATTGGTCTTTTTTTTTCTCTCTTTATTTTATTTCTATCTTAAAAAAAAAAAATCTGTTCTTTTGCAAAAAATACTGATTCGCATTTTTATTCTATTTTCACTTTTTTATCTTTTTACTTCCTTTTACAAAAAAGAAAGTATTGTATTCGCAAAAGAAATTTCACTGAAAAATCGACCTTAATTTCCATTTTGCTCACCCCGAATGAATGTTGAGTTTTTTTTTTTTTTCGACCCGACCACACATGCATATACACCTAAGAACGTATAGACGCCCGAAATATCCATTTTGAGGATTCCCGAGTAAATTACAAAGAGTTTTTTCGTGACGTCTGTATGTACGTTTGTTTGTACGTATATGCGTATGTATGTCGCATAACTCAAGAACGGTATGTCCTAGAAAGTTGAAATATTGGTACGTAGACTCCAAGTGGGATCTAGTTGTGCACCTCCCTTTTTGGTGGCATTTGGGTGTTTCTAAAGGGGTCTTTTGCACCTTTTTGGGGGGAAATCATTGTTAATTTTGATGCAAACTCAAGTGGTGTTATAATTTGTCGGACACTTGGCGATATGTAGTCAGTCTTTTGGTCGCCAACTTAGTGACAAATGTGGCGATTATTATTTCTTTTTTTTTTTAAATCTGGTTTCAGTTTGGCCACTGTTGGTGATATTTAGAGAGTTAACTATTGAATCACATTGAAATTGCCAATATTCGGGAAATAACATTTAATTGGTGCAAAAGGAAGTCATGTGATGCAGACATCAGCTCGTTTTATTTTGCGCTGTTATCTGAAGTTGATGCCTATACTATATAGTTACAGGACATATTTTTTTGTCCTTGTACTTGTACTTTTAAGGAGCACTTTATAAGTACCATGATATTTATTTAGTTAACGCTTATTATGGACACATCGTTGCAAAATGCAAAAATGCTTTCAATAAAAGAGAAAAACAAAACGAAGATCATCTTTGTATAACACCGCGAAATACTTAGGGGGCCATTCATTAATTACGTAAGGTCCTGAGGGGGAAAGAGGATTAGAAAAATTTCTACCTACCCGTACTTTGGACCGAGGGGAGGGGGAGGGGGGTTAAACCCATTATTACGCAATATTTTCCAAGTCGATATCTTATATTAGAAATCGTGCGTGTCAAGTGGTTCGGCAGGGATTTGCGTCTGGAAGGTAAAGAACGTATCAAGATGAAATGTTTTTTGCTTGTTTTGCAAAGAATGAAAAGTGTGATATATAATAAAATAATCGCACTATGTATTGCATGTCTGATTTTTAATTAGTGTCGCATGATATAATAAATTTGAAAGATAAAAACCTTTGATTTACATCAAACTGGGAGTTTTAGTGAACTGACCCTTTTCTAACAACAATTTATTATTTTGAAAAACGAAATGGAATCTTATGTAAGAATAGGGGGGGGGGGTGCTTGAAAAATCATGCGTACCCTTATGGGGATAGGGGGGAACAAAAATTGCCAAAATCATCCTTACGTAATTAATGAATGGCTCCTTACGTGAACAGTGAAGTAGGTAATTGAAATGTGTACACTTAATCTGAATGCAAATTTAATCAGCTGAAGATGTGTTAATAACATGTTGCACAATACTGGCAAGGGATCGTTTTTCTTTCTTTTTCTTTTTTTGAATTCTGTTACAAAACAAAAGTTCTAACTTTTTTTTTTTTCTTTTTGTTTGATTTGAAATTTTTTTATTTGTTTATTATGTATCATTAGTGTTTGAGTAGTTTTTTTTTTTTGTTTTTTTTTGTTTTTGCTTGCTTTTTTAAATAATTTTCTTTATTTTAATTTGCATCGTTTAATCTTATTTAACAGTTTTGATTCGCATAATAAAATGATGTATCTTTGTCGATTCCGTTTACTTTCATAGAACTCTGCTTTTGTTTTCTTCAGTACAACTTCTCTGTTTAGCTGGAATCTAATCTCAGTATTTACCCGTTACCTTGCATTTGAGAAAAACAACATAAAATTAAGTAGAAATCAATTTTTGAGGATTTCTTGCTTGTAACGGACGTAGAGCAATCATAAGTATCAAGTGCTTTTCTCGTCTAGTTTTCAAAGTTCCTTTCCTACTCCAACTTAGAAATGATGAAGTAATACCGAAAAAAATATCTGTTTTATGATTTTCGTGTTCAATTGTATTTCTTATTAAAGTGCATTTGTTTATGTAAAGGGATTTTTTTCCTCCAAAATGATAATTACTGTTTTCCTTGACGTACAGAATGCATAGAAAATTGAAAATTATTGTTTAAATAAGGCCTATCCATATTCGTCGATTCAACTAAAAGACGCTTTCGATTTCGAAATAAAAAAACAATAAAAATACGCATTCTTAAGGGATTTTTTCATACTTCAAAAGAGCTTTGCAATCACATTTAGTACAAAGCTTTTAAAAAGTGTTCAGGATTACTACTTTCAAAACAAAATTAATTTTAGTTCATACAGAGTTTAAACAACAATTTCAGCTCAGACTTAGCAATTAGTCTTCTTTTGTTAAAACTTTTCCACCTTCACTTTTGACATTGACGAACATTTTAGTGTATGTTCGTGACAGACTCGATAAGCTTTAATTATCAATTGCAAACTTTAAAGAAAAAAAATGGTTTAGCGGAGTGAAACAGAGAGAACAGCTGTAGACCTTGCACCAATTATCGCTGTCAATTGAATCGAAGGCAGATTATAATCGACTGTTAAGTGCCCTGATACAACAATTTAAGTTAAACCAGACTTCAGTTCAGTGTTTTTTACGGTCGTAAAATTTTTTTAATGTAGTTTCCGTTGCTTAATTTCTAACAAAAGAAGGGCGGGAGCCCTATGGTCTTCAGAATTTATTTCAGTGTATAAATAGCTGAATTCCGCCCAATACGTAAAAATTTACGTAAACTTGAAAACAAAGGGGGGGGGGCAGGAACTGGGCTCTTGTGAACTCCCACGCAAAGTAAGTCCTGGTAGCATCTGTAAGCGTATCTTAATGTAACTGCATACCAAACCGTAGAAAATAATATATATATAGTCGTATATATAATTCTCTAATTGTATACATTTGTTATGTACTAATGTGTTTTTGAATTATCCATAACAATTCTTAATTTCAGTTATTGTCTTTGCTCTTCATCGCAATTGTATTAACTAAAATCAATCTGAAAATACTGGTTAATCCGATAGTAAGATATTTTCTCAAAAAAAAACTGGCATAAATCTGCTGAAGAACTTCGTACTTCATTGAGAATCTTTAGTACGAAGGCACGTGTCTGAAATAAGTTATGAAGCGAAACATTTACTGTTATTTTCAAAACTGCGTAGTTTCGAGAGAATATAAATTTATTCAGAAGGCAATATTTTGTTACGCAAATCTGGTCTTGCCGGTTACAAAACGAGCGTTTATGGATTTCCCTTTGCACTTCATAACTTCAGTTACACTATGATTCTCCCTGCTAGTAACAACACCACTGTTAACAAAATAAAGAATAAATTCTTTCATTCAGCATGCATGTATAAATCATAAGAGTCACTATTGACTTTAAAAAATAATTATCCTTTTTCATGTTGCTGATATTCAGCACTTTCAGAAATATTTATACCTTTCAACGAGGATACCTTTAAAACTGTTCTGTTGACTTGAACAATTTGACTAAACCGGTTGCACGTCATGTAAAATTCCTAGGGTAGTTCAACCAGTGAGTGAACACAGTTAAGTGAATGAACAGTTTATATATATATATATATATATATATATATATATATATATATATATATATATATATATATATATTCAAATACAAGAGTTCAAAAGTTTGTTCTTAGAGGTACAGCAACTGTAGTTTACTTCTCTATAATTCTGAGATTGAAAAGTCTGGAACCTTTTGTGTTTGTCCACTTGTGAGACATGTTCATTTACTGGATTGCTGCAACATTTTCTATTTAAGCTCTCCAAAAATATCTGACACAAAGCGCTAAAAGTGCTTTCAAAGTAATAATCATAATAATTATATATATATATATATATATATATATATATATATATATATATATATATATATATATATATATATATATATATCAATTGAGATATTTTTATGGTCATGTGCCCAACGGTCCAAGAAATTGAAAAAAAAGAAAAGAAAAAAAGAAAACTAGTACAAAGATTTATTAACGTTGCAAATATACATTACTAGTCTCTGGGGAGAGACCCTGCAGATTTTGTTGCAGGAAGACCCAAAGTTTGTAAATCCGGACTTGTTTATTGGTTAGACTACTTTTAGGATAGTTAATGAACTTTTGGTGGCAAACAACACTATAAACGCGCTTAGGTGACTGCAAATATGGAAAGAGCAAAATGTTGCGTTTTTGTTCGAAAATATTTGTTTGAAATAGGACCTAAAAACTTTTATCTAAATGAATTTTATAAAGGGTGGTTTAATAACATTTAAAACAAGTCTTCACATACCTTAAAAATCAGGAACAACCATTAATTTGGTAACTTTCCTCAAAGCTGTATGAAAAACACTGAATTGTTGCTACCTTCTAGCAGCATTCCCTCCACGGGTTAATGTACTCGCAAAAAAAAAAAAAAAAAAAGATTAAATCAAGAGATTCAATAAAGAGTTTATACTTATTTGGTCTCTTTTTCCATTTTTTATAGCAAACTCTGGATAAAAACTTCCTTTATGGTGTTGCAACTTGAAATTGCATTGCCAAATTTACTAAACATTCATGAATAATTATGACCTTAAGAAGTATAACTTCTGACAACCCACCCTCGTTTTAGCCTTTTTTCACCAAAAAGGTTTTTGAAAAAGATTAAATACATGAAGAAAGGGGGGGGGGATTATGGGAAAATGTGCAAAATGAATTAAAGTAACAAAAAAGAGATCTGGAATTGTATGCTTGTTGGTTTGTTAGACTTCTACTTACTCTCTCTGCCAATTGAAGGGAGTAGTATACTTTAAGCATGAATAGCATATTTAATTTTTTGTTCTGAGAAATGTTTCGTTCCCTTGTGAACAAATTCATAAAATTTAACGTTAGCTCCCACGGGCAAGGGGGGGGGGTGACTACAGGGAAGTTGGAGACATAAATCTGCAATCAATAGACGGATTTGCTACAAACTTTGTTAAAAAGAAAACTTGCCGAAAAACATTTAAATATTTTCTTCTTTTTTTTTTTTTTTTCTTAGCTATTTTGAATTCTTGAGTAATTCAAAATTGTGGTTATCATTGACTTCTAGGGTGAAAAGTTAAAACTTTTTATCTAGGAAACATAATTTTTCTTTTCCTGTCCCAAAAAAACTGAGAAAATTTCTAAGATGTTAAATACGTTTTCAATTTTTGCTTCAAGAATTGGGGAAAAAAAACCTATTCATACAAATTCAAATGCAGTTTCTTGTAGTCTTAATAGCAGGGGAGCCGATGATGCTAAATGTGGATTTACTCGACCTATTGAATTTTGCAGTTTAGGTTGTAAGAAGAAGAAAATGTTGCATAATGTTCAACTTCAGTGGTGGGTAAAGTGTCTACTGATATTCATAGATGTAAAAAAAAAAAAAAAAAAAAAAAAAAAAACAGTTACATGGACGTACTCGAGCGTGTCAGATATTGATAGGTTTTGATGCTCCAACGTGTCTCTAATTCTCAAGGAATGTTTATCTGCCGACTTGCGTGGTGGGTGTGGCCATCCGGAAAGCTAGAAAATGAAAATAAAAAACAAAAAAAAAAAAATCTTGAGCGCGTCAGATATTCAGAGGGGAAGTTAAGTGACCTTTAAAGATGTCACCATTTAAAAGACGGACGTTTTGGAAGTGACGCAAGCTCGTAGCGAGTTTTTGAAAATGCAAAAAAAAAAATTGTCATATGGATTTACTCGAGCGCGTCAGATTTTTGTACAGAAGATTCAGTTTGAAGCTCCAGTCATGGCAGCCTAAACCCTGACAATAATTTTGAGGGGTAGTCTTAATCTGACAGTTCAAAGGGGGAAAAATGACTTTTCTTGTTTTGCAACTTTGTAACCCTTGCGTTATTCTCAAATCGTCAGACATATTCGAGCGTGTCGGATTTTTATACAGAAGATTCAGCTTGATGGTCCAGTCATGGTAGCCTAAAATCTGACGATTATTTTGAGGGGTATTCTTGATCTGGGAGGGGGAAAACTACTTTTTTTTTTTGCAATTTTGTAACCCTCTAACACCCTTGCGTTAGGCTCAAATCGTCAGAGTTTTTAAATGTACACTCTTTTGCTTGTAATTAACTCACCTTATCTTAATCTGACGCGCTTCAATAAATCCAATAATCATTTTTTTTTCTTTTTGTCTAATCTGACAGGCTGTCTTAGACGCATTTACCAGCAAAAACGGCCAACATTTGGTGTAAATACTCGACAGGATGTAAGGTATCACTCCTATGTTTATCTGACGCGCTCGAGTAAATCTCCAAAAAACACATTAGACTCCCCTTTTACCAATCTCATAGCCGATTAGTAAAAGGGGAGTCTATCATTGTGATCAGTCATTGATCACAATCGATTTCGACATGACTATCAGTCATTGTGATAGTCATGTCGAAATCGGCAGATTATATGTTTTTCGTGGTTCCCGTATTATTCCCTTTAACATTAAAAAAACGAGTCGATGTGTGGTGCATCACATGACTTCTTTTTACGCCAATTTAATGATAATAGCGCCTTGGAGTAAGCAAGGAAACACTAAATATTTTCACCTCTAGTTTCTTGCGAATCGAGGCAAAAAAAAGGTTTTACACAGATTTATTTCCCCATTATTGGCAATTTTAAAGTGATTCAGTGGTTAACTCTTTAAATACCACCAACATTGGTCGAATTAAAACCAGACTTTAAAAAAAAAAAAGAAAACCAGTATTTTTTACCAGTTTGCTGTGATATTAGGAGCTTTAAAGTGTTAGAAAATGTTAACATTCCGGCAAAGGCACTGTAAAGCTATCATGTTTATTTATTGATTCGGTTTTCAAACTGAGACTTGACATGGGTTTCAATAATGTAGCAAATATTTTTGGTTTCGTTAAATCAATAAATAAATTTGTCGCTTACATTTCGGAGGTCTTTTGTTAGGTAATCTTAATCAAACAGATTCTCAGATATTTCTAAATAATATTTTTAAATTGCATATTTTTTAACAATACACAAAAAAAAAACTTTTCGTATTTTTTCTTCATTTCTCCCTCAATCATTTCGTATTTTTTCATTCATTTAATTGACCCTCTTCCCTTTTCTACTTTTAAATTTTGTGTCTGTAAAAATCCCCCCCCCCCACTCTTTTTTACACCAATAAATGGAATTTGAGGTCATTTTTTTTTTTTTAATGGTGGAGTGAGGCCCCTCTGGTGACTTTCCTGTTCCCCTGATCGACTCAAAACTATAGATAGATACTTCGTTTACATAACTTCAACAGTATTGCTGTATTTATAGGACAATAGCTATAAATTGTAGAAATCATTTCAAAGATTACATCAATTTTTTAGAACTAGGTGTGTTGTCGAGTAAATCCATGCGGGAAGAGGGGAACTATTCACTCTTAATTTTACTTAAGTTTTACTAGATTTATGGCCTTATCACTCGTTAATCGGACCTTTAGTAATATTGACAAAACTTTCCGAGCATATATCTCGCAATTAGTAGTGATATTTTTCTTAATAATACGCGACGTGTAGGAGTCAGGGGTGTAATATTGACATCTGGCAACCTCAATTCTACAGATCTACCTAAAAACCTTTCTTGGCTGTCATTTTCTGCCGGTCTGCCAAGCAGTGTAAATTTCTGGAACTTCAGAATCAGACTTAACTATTCGAGTTAAGTCTACGGAAATTACTACTAATACGGACTACTAAGTACTACTGATATGGAAAAGTTTAATAAAAGGAATGAAATTGAAGCTCAAAAATTTTAGGGTCCCTTCCGATTCTACCCCCCCTTCCCTCCCCCGCGTTGCTGGGTCTTGCGGTACGTAGTTACGCCACTGGTTTTAATTTACCGTTGTTTTATGTATTTATTCCTTTTCAATACAATTTTTAGAATTACTATCTAGTTTTTATTACTTAACGTTGTTACTAGTAACGTTAATGCTAGTTGTTATCGTGAGATCATTACTTATATCGCACCCGGCAAGGAAAGTGACCAAAAAAAAAAAAAAAATTCGAGAAAAATCAAGGTTTTACACAATAGTTGTACTATTGCGTAAAACCTTGATTTTCTCGAATTATAGATCCTAGTCTAGAATCTAGATTCTAGTGATTTCGTCTCAAATACTACACTACGTGTAAATACATTATGATGTGATGTTTACTGGTTAGATTTTCTTGTCTAAATTAATAATGCATACTTAAAGCTTGAAAATTTTACTACTAAATTATGAAAATTAAATGAATAATCAGTATTGGTTATATCGCTTTTACACCAACATACACCAGGTATAAAAGCTAACTTTCTGCGAGTTTTGTGGCAAGAAAGAACATTAAATTTAAATTTTAAATTAGTAGCTAGTACGTTTTTCATAAATTTCGAGTTTTGTCACTTTCCTTGCCAGTGTGCGATTTGATGATGATGATTCTTCGTATAATCATGAGGTGTTAGGATTTTAAATAGCACTGCGGAAATGTACAAACGTGTTCAATTACTCAAAAAGTAAAAATATTTTAAAACATATTTATATCCTTGAATAATACAACAGCTCTCATTTAACAAATTTTTTTATCTCAGCGTTGTACTCGTCAGACGAATCAATGGCATGACAGAAATAGTTTCTTGGTTTCTATTGTACGCAAGATTTTGGGGAGAGTCGTTGAAACCTTCAACCTCAAGGCGAGTTCAATATTCTTAAACCGATTTTTTTTTTCATACTTTGAAGTGTAGAAAATATTTTCTCACCCAAATGTACACTGAGGGACAAGATGTTTGAGTACTTTTTCAGCTAAATCTCAAAATCCAGACTGGACAAGAAACCAAAAATAACCTCAACCATTTTTTTTTCTTTGTAGATAACTTTTCAAGTCCTACATTTTGGTTGACTCGATTCAATTATTTTTATTTATTTTACACTTTTTAGCCGGCTAGTATCGTGGAACTTCTAGAATGAGCTCGCAAGCCCCACGTTGAGGAACTCTGCACTAAGATGTACAGTAGAAGGGCAAGTCCACTGAAACAGATGTATCATTTTTGCTTAAAACACCTTACAAAGACGTCAAACATGCTTTTTTGTTGCTTCATTGAATAAACTTTATGAAGAACGTGGACTCCACTTCTATGTAATGCAATTAAATTTTGAATTCCTAAAAACAATGCTTAACTAACTTCTTTTGCTCCTTCAACGGACGTACCTCATGACTTATGTCCGTTACTGAGCCAAAAAATCTTATTTAAACAAGGTTTCTAGAAACCTTCGAAGTTTAATTGCATTATATAGAAGTAGAGTATGTTCTTCGTAAAATTCATGCAATAAAACTAGAATCTAACTTATTCGGAGTCTTTGTACGGTACTTTGTGCAAAAAATGATAAATCAAAATGGAATTGTCCAGAAGTAAATAATGTTTCGCAACTGCTAACTGCTAATCCATGTGTTTACACTGGACTGTTTCTGTTTGAAAGTTTTTTTTTTCTTTTTATTGCTCATTCTGGTTGTTTTTATCCTCAAGCATTATATGTATTCGTGACTCAAAACTGCTGTTCACTCTCTCCAAAACTCTAACCATGCAGAACGTTCTCCTCGCTGTACATGTGTTCAAATGTAAATTCTCAGAATGATTTTTATATGTTACTTATATGCATTTGCAGGTACTTTTGACACCATTTTGACCAAAAGTTGCCACTACATTTAAGGGACTATTTTATTGGTTTTAGAATCAAAGTTTTGAGAAGGGTTTTAACTTCAGTCATTTGGACTAACTCTACTCCATTTCAGTTTTCTAGAACATTTAACTTCAAAATAACCTGTAGATGGCTTATGCTGAACTCTGCTGAAAAGGTTAAAGGTTAAACTATCAGTTTTCTACATTTTATTTCACAAAATAAGTTGGCAGTATTATTAACGCCTAATTTTATATTAAACGCAGTCAATACAGCTAAAACTCTGATAAAACGTTTGAGCAAAATATAATTGCTATCAATAGTACATCCTTGTAAATGAAAAACAGCTAACTTCATTAATTTAGCATACATTCCCTACAATTTCCCAAAATAATGAACTTGAAAAGTTCACTATGCTGTAAGTCTGCTCAATAATTTCGAAATAGAAAGCGTTAATCAAAATTTTTATTACCAGGTGAGAAAGGGTTGCATGAAGAAAAACAACCTATGCACAAAAACTTATTTTATCACAGAATTTGTTCAGTGTGATTTTCATTTGCTTATATCACATCTTTAGAGAATGTTATAGCGTGCTCAACAACAACGCGAAAGGTTTTTCTTTTCAGTGGCTGCAACTTATGGATCAGAATTGTAATTTATTAGCTCCTCGGAACTCGAATCAAAATGAGTAGTAACCTGAGAATTTGGGTGTGAAAATTTTTCTCACACAACCTATTTCTCTCAAACTCAACAACTACAATATATTGCAGAGTTTTTATTTTTTTTTCAATCATTTAGGTTCATACCTGGTTTTGTATTTGATGAAAAAAAATAAAAACAAGTTTTCAGCAAATTACGCGAGTAGTACCCGCTTGATGAAAAATACACTCGGATTCGAAAATGGGGTTCCACCAGAGCTCGCACGGTGATGAAAACACTCCAGCACTCACACTTCGGTTACTCCGACTAGCAAACCAATCCTCTCCCCGCGACAATCAGACAAGGGCAAAACCGTTCCTGGCAGCTAGAGAAGGTTACAAGGAGAATCCAGAGAAAGCAGTGCCTTTCCTTATGGAGTATAATACCAGACATTTTTTTCCTTGGTGTGAGTATTTTTCTCACGGCTTGAGTTCTGGGCGTCGACAACTCAAACGTTTAGATATGATGTTTAAACAAAAGAAATAAATACTTAAAGTTTAATCAAATTAGCAAGAAAAATTAAGGAAAAGGGAGTTCTAAGTTTTAAGTCCTTAATTCTGAAGCTTTACTTAAAACTGATCTTCTAACTCCATGAACTGGACAATTTACTTTAGTGTAAGTCTTTATTTCTATTTAATTAGGTTGAAATCATTTTATAGATGTTAAGCAACAACTAAATGCTATTTCTTAATTAATCGCCTTTTTTTTTTTTTTTTTTGAAGGAGGGGGGAAGGGGCAGATGATTCTTGACTTTGAATTAAGAAATTTTAACAATAAATTGAAGGTGAAATATAGTTGTACGTAGAAATATTTTTACCGCCTCTACACGCGTATTTCGCGTACTGAAAACTCCTTAAAAATTAAGTCAATCGTATTTTACATTTAAAAAAAATTAACATCGCGCAAAATGCTAAAAAAGGATCCAAGGGGACAATCTGAATTTTCAAAATACTCATTTGAATCTTTTCTTTTTTCTAATATAAAAGGTTAAATATTCTAAATGTTAAAAATCAAAATATTTCACATCTATTTTGATAAGACAGACATTTTCCATTTCATACTTGGGTCAAATTTAGGGGGTTTTTTATGGAACTGATCATTATTATATTCTTCACTCATTCTGCACTTCACTCCGACAAAATGAATTGCCTCTAAAAACTATAAAGGGTATTTTCACGCCTTGGGGGGGGGGGGGGGGAACCCCTAGCAATGTCTCTGAATTACGCAATTTCACTAACAAATATCAGAAAGGAAACTTGATCAACTTCAATAGTATACACGATTTTCTGTTTTTCCGATTCAAAATAAAACGTTGTGTGGCTATTCATCATTTTATCGTTCTTACGAAAATCGGAAAATCAAATCAAACTTGTTTCTTATTGGCACCTTGATTAATGATGACTCGATACGTATGAACAAAACTGGAAGTGCTTCCGACTTTCCTTGTGAAAATAAAAGCAAAAACTTGAAAGTCTTATTCATATATCAACTGGTATGTCAAAAGAAGACCTCAAAAGAAGAAACTTGTTCACGCGTGAGTTATTAGAATGCAGGTAGTCAAGTTTTTCTAGAAATTTAAGCCAATATTTAAGAAAGGAATTTGCATCCTTCGCAATGGTGCACACCAATTGTTGGCAATATTTTCTAAATGTGTCGAGAATTTTTTAAAACATTAATGAAAGATTTAATTAAACTATTTCAAATTAAGTTGGAGAAATTGAATTCAAAATTTTAATGGTGCGATGTCCTAAAATAAAAATTTGCTTTTGGTTTTTGCATTTTTGACAAGAAATCCATGTGAAGTCACTATTTTGCTTAATCAAAGCCCCAACAATTTAATCTGTACAAAATATCACATTCTCAAGGGCAGTTTGCCTACAAAAATAAAAATAAATATTTTATTTGTTGGTTTTTTACTAGTCATAAGGCAATAAGTGGTCTAAAGATGGCTATAGTTAGCTTTGATGATTTTAAATAATTTTTTCGTAAAACGTATTTGACTGAATTTTTTCGTATTGAATTTCACACTTATCTGTAGCACATATCAAAGGTAGTTTCTTTTGTAAGGTAAAGTGTAACTATTTTTATGATGCAATTTCAAAACTGTAGCTTGTGGGATACCTTTGGAGCATGGTGTTCCATAGGTGATCCATGTGTTGAAATAGCTTGTAAAATATGAAAAAAATTATCGGCTAACTGTTTTTACTTCTACTACAAGATTAATACAATATTAAATTAAAAGAAAAAACTAATCGCAGGGAAGCTACAAGGGGAAAAAATTAAATTTTTTTGATCCAACACTGCTATGACTTCTTTCTTTTTCTTTTTTTTCTCTGCATGAAATTCAAAACAGAGTACCATACATTTTTTTCATAAAAGCGTTCAAACTTTGTACAATGTTCAAAGATACATTTTACTAATTTCTTACTTCTTCAATGAGATTCTTTTACCATTTGTAATGAACTACATTTTTGCTTCGTGGAATGTTTATTTGCACCCACCATGTTTTTCTCTCTTTCACTTCCTTGTTTATTTAACTTCTCTCATTCTATCCCGCTAACCACTTTGTAAATTTATTTCAAATAATCCCATTACAAATGCATTTATTCTATGAATAATTTATTCTAACCGTCAGTTGCAACCTTGTCGACATTAATTTGATTTGCTTTTCTTTATTTTAACTGCCCTAAATTTTATAGGGTAACATTTTCTTTCAAAACTAATGCTATTGGTGTACACAGTGCCGGATCTATGGGAGAGCAAGTCGGAGCCCTTGGCCCGGGCGGCAACTTCTGGAGGGCGGAAAATTCTCCCTATTTCTGTGGGGGGGTTTTTTCGTTGAAACTCGATTAAAATAAATTGAAAAAAGATGGGTAAGGGTGGTAGTTTAAAGATTTGTCCCGCTCGGAAAAAAACATAGATCCGGCACTGTTCGTATAATTGGAGCTTTTAAAAGTCACAATATCTATTGGATTGATTTCTCTGGTAACTGTTACTTAGTATCTTAAAATCAAAACTTTTTTGAGCTGTAAAGAATGAATTGTAACCCCAAAAACAAATGTATGAAATGACATTGATACTAACAATACTAAGTAAAAGAAGAAAAATAGTAACGAATCGTAAGACATGAAATTCAGAAAGTAGCTACTCAATTTTCTTACATGAGAGTTCAGTTGAGTATTTATAAATGCAGATTGTAATACCTGATAAACTAAACTGAACACCTAATGCAAAAAAAAAAAATCAGCAAAGGGATTTTGCATCTGAACATTGTATTTAAACTCAGTCATTCTTAAAATTAAATGCAGTTTTAACATTTGCGAAGATTTTAAACTTTATAGAGGATGAAATATTCTTAGATCGAATTTTACTTGTAATGAAAATAAATATTGAAACACAAATAAATATGACATGAGGTTTTATACGTAATTATAATTTTTATAAAAAGTATTAAAAGTTCATATACAGCACTAAACCTGTAACACTAGTTATAATGTTATGCAGAAAATAAAATTAAACTTCAAAAGTAAAGCTTTGTAAAGGTACATCGCTTTATTACGTGTTATCATTTCCTCTGATTTTAAGAGTTACGCTGTCAAATTTCTTAGAAAATAGCATTAAAATAAAATTAAAAAAAAAAAAAAAACTGCGCAGTGCTTAAACTATGTAATCTACAAAATGTTTGATCCCAAATACTGTGGTTTGAAGTTAGAATTGCCTGTTTTTGTTAGAATAAATTGCGCTCTTTCAATTGTATCTTTTATATTTTATTCTTAACAGCATTGCTAAATCTTAAGCATTTCCAAATCACTACTTGTTTCTCCATTTATTTTTGTTTGTCAAGAGGTAAAAGAATCCTTATGTTGACGTAAAAGAATCAATTGTCAAATCGACAGTGTATTCATCGGAAGAAGTATTAGGAGAAAGTGAAGCAAAACTACAACTTTAAGCTCTGAAGTTGAGTTAAAACATATGTAGAGAGATTTCCAAGATAAAAAATTGTCATTATACTTCCTTATACCTTTGGGAAATAATGCTTCGAGATTTAGAAGCATTGATGCATATGGGGCCATTCCACCATCACGAGCGGGACAGTATAACTTCACCAACATTTTGTTACAGATCTTAAAATTTTAATTAAACATGAATAAGAACATTTTTTAATCTTTACATTTCATACGAAGATCCTCCGGACAGTTTTTTTTAATAATTTTTTTGTTTAAAATTTAATTTATTTGCATGCATCACACGCGAGAAATCTGTCAACCTCTTGTAATTTGCTGTATGAATTAATTAACATTTATGCTCGATTTATACAGCAATGACAAAACAAATTGTAGGTTTTTAAAGAAAGGCTCCAATGTAAGAAAAACATGTCTAACTTGTTGAGAAATATTAGTTTAATCCCTTAAAGAAAACAAACATGTAGAGGGCTGTTCTATGAAAAAGCCACCTCATATGATTTATTAAAAAATTATAATTATGTACAAAGTTTTATATCAACATATTTCTCAACTTTTTTTCAAAAGTATTTTCATATTTTTATTGCTATATGTCACCCAACCCAATTAATATAAGTAAAGTTATAAGGGAGAAAACCTCTTAATGACTAAAAATGGTTTCGAGACAGAAAGCACAAAATAAGAGAAAAACTGCACCGAAATTTCAACGTTTTCCGTACTTTGAGAAGTTCATAAATTTAACATATTAACTGATGAAATGAACACCTACTGCATTTTTGTAACACACTCAGATCCAATGAGATTAAGTTAAAATGTGGATTATTAGCATTAATAACGCTAAATGTTATGCATGTATAATGCAATATTTGACCAACTTTGACGCACTGCAACCCTGAGTTCTCCAGCTTAAAATTTCTACAACAAGTACATAGTCCTATATTATATCTACGCAATAAAAAAATTAGAGCTGAGACATTCCTCCTTTTACTAATTTTACAGCACTAAAACTCGCATTTCATGCAACTTTTCAGTTTGCAGTGGTACTTTTTTTTTCTTCACCTTTCTCACCTTAAATAATATTTTGTAAGCAAATCATATTTAGGGCATCATTCTGATGATGTAGGATGTTACTTTGTCTTGATATCTGTAAAATTAACTGAGTTAAATGCATTTACGTTACGTAAAACTTGTTTTTGTTCAAAAAACAGCTACAAAGCAAACTTAAAATAGCGCGTAAAGAAAGCATGAGCCTAAAAAATTTTCTTTCGATACTATTGGACTCAGTTGTGGGAAATAACTAGTAAAAAATTTAGGAAAATCAAAAATGTCGAGCAACATGACCTGTGTGATTTCTAGTGGATTGACCCCTTAATGAAGTTATTTTATTTTCATTTAAAAAAAAAAAAAAAACTATTTAAAGGGCTCGAACTGTCATAAGATTCCAAACAAACTTAATCGAATGCAGTTTTTTACAAGGTGTCCAATGATAACGAATTCAAAACGATAATTCCGTTATATAGATAATTATTGTGCATTTCTATAGGGAACATATACAAATATTGTACATGCACTACGTTTCATTTTTGTCGTTTGTCAGACAGTTTTAAGTGAAAATCAGGCAGCGAAACATCAAGAGATCATGATCTAAATATTTTAAGGCACCGCAAATTCACTGGGGAAGTTATTTTCTTAGATCTAGAAAGGGAAAAACTGGAAACTAACACGACCAGGGGATGGAGAAGGTATTGTTCCTGTTCTTAATTATGGCTTTCAAGGGGTAGAGAAGATGGAATATTCCCTTCTCTCTGTTGCTTCACGTTGCCAACATGCGTTCCAGCTGTCTTTTAATATTTCCAACACTGTTTTGCCTTTCAACTGATTTAGAGATAGGCATGTCTAAGTACAACAGTGTGCAAGGAGTGTTTGCTGCATGGTTGCTCAAAAGAAGTCCGTCGCTTCGTTGCCCACTTGTCAACAGTAACTTTTATCCAGTTCGTAGTCAGAGTGATAACACTTTGAGCGTTTAATTTTTATCGGATTTTGCTGACGAATGATTTATTATGTGCCAGGTCCAGAAGTGCCTGTAAAGATGAAAGATAATCTTATTTAATCAGTGTTTCAGGTTTAATTTAAATGTGAAAATGGACGCGATTGTTGGAGAACGCCCAAAATTTATAAATATTGCATTTAACCCGAACTTGTATTGCATTTATAGCCCCAACTTAAAACCCATGATTTCAAGTTTGTTCTGGTTGATAAAAATCTCTGGGGTTTTCTTGCATCTGAATGGATGGAAAGGTGCACTCCAGTCAGGATAGCGGAGTGGCCCGTTCCGGAAGCCGTTGCACCCTTGACCCTATGCGAAATCAGTTTTTTTATTATTATTTATTTATTTATTTTTACTTATTTTATTTTATTTATTTATTTATTTATTTTTATTTATTTTATTTTATTTATTTATTTTATTTATTTATTTTTTTATTTTTATTTATTTATTTATTTTTATTTATTTATTTTTGTTTATTTTATTTTATTTATTTATTTTTATTTTATTTATTTTTTTATTTTTATTTATTTATTTATTTATTTATTTAATTATTTTTTGCCCTCAAACCTGCTTGCGCTTTGATAGTCAATGTTGGTGCCCTTTTGGAGGATCCAATCCGTACTTGATTCCAGTCACTACTCATTGAACTGTTTGGACTTCCTTTGTAAACCGACTTGTTCAGACTACTTCTCTGAAGAGAACAGACGTTTCTATTACTTTTAGCGAATAAGCTTTCTGAGTGAGATTTGATATCCCTCCGGATCGACACACAAACTCTTCTTCAAAGAATTGAAATGGAGGTTTTTTTTTTTTTTTTTTGCAATGCTTTAGTTTTAGACTGTCAACGTGTAGCACGGGCACGAAAGTTCTGTTTTTGCCGATGAAAATTCCTGATGATTTTCCGATGACAAACTATTTAACTGCATTCTCACGTTTGATAAAAAGATGTCCAAATTTTAAACGTGGCATTTTCACAATATCCTTAGTTCGGAAAAAATGACCGTCCGTATTTTGACCTTCAAAGCCTCCAGTCGATTGCATTGTCAACGATAAACAAAGAGTTTTCTCAGTCTTGTTGATTTTTGCAGTTGTGCTATTGTTGAGCCAGTTCAAATTTTCGAGTTGCAGTTCTTTAAAGAATTGCGAAAATTTCTCTGTACATTCCATATCGATTGAAATCACCAAGCGCTGCCTTATAGTTACAAGTATTTGCCTTTACAATTAAACCCATTTTAGCATTCGCATACTTTACTCTCTTGCTTTACCATTGTATTGTCTTTGAGGATCGGATACAAATGCTGCCCTTAGCATCGTAATTTAACATCTAGTAGAGAGTTCATATTATGTTGATTTCAGTGACATGTAAATTTGAGAAAATGTATGCAAATTAATGTTTCAAATAATTGTAGCTGAAGAAACTTAACCCATTGCGGACAACTGTCTACCTACAACAGACTAATAGACATAATAATAGACAATTAAACAGTAACAATATTTTTACGCAAACAAACCTTAAATTTATGGAAACATCGTTCTCACACGTCAACACAAAACTAAAACTGCTAGTTTGACTTAGATATTTTTTTTTTTTTTGATCTACTTAAGAACTCACAATGTATTAGCAATATACTTATTCTTATACGTAGAAATTGTTAGTTTATCAGAAGAGCTGGGAAGTTAAAAACAGCTAACGTACAAGTGAGGACAAATCTTTTGGTTCAATCGTTTTTTTTTTTTTTTTTTTCTTTCAAAGTCCCATTTAAAACTCTGAGCTGTGAAAAATATTGTTGTTGTCTGTCTCCTATAATAGTATTTAATATTTTCTCTTTAAATTATGTGTCATAAGAAGTGGACTGTAATCATCTTTGAAAAAAGTAGATCAGGTATACAAATAAGCTGCCATGCCTGGGCTGTTGGAAAAATTGTCATGATTAATCCAGATAACTTCAGTTAAGTTGTTTGACTCCAACGATATCGTCAACCTTAAAAGATCTCTTGATGTAAGACATAATTTAGTTTTCTTTACTTATAAAATATAGGGAGTGCTTTGTTCTTCTCTTTTTGTTACACGGACCTATTATTTTGTATTCAAGATGCCTATGCCTATCAATGTGAATCATTCCCTTATAACTTTATATTAAGACCGAAACGAAACAAGGTTCTTTGATTTTAAACTGAATTTTACAAAAAGAGCTCGTAATTTACTTTTCTTTATAGTTTGACTTGTAAAGCCCTAAACGACCGTAATGTAGAATAAAACAAGTTCACCGAACTACATAACTCTCAAAAGCATCCCCTCAGTAGTGATGAGGCACTGAAATAGCAGGTCATAAAAATATTAAGCATGGCAAAAACAAAAACGTGAGGAGACTATTCCTGTAGACATATTGACCTATAACAAACTAAACACAATTGTTTCCGCATTAAAAGCTAATGTAGACCAAATGCATATTAATATTCGGAAGCAGTGCTTCTGGAAATAATATTGAAGGAAAAATAATCTACTCGCATTCCAAACTTAGAAACAAATAGTTTTAAAATATGCAATTTTTTCCGTTGAAATATGAAATTTTATATGAAACATCTAACGGAAAAAGTATACGGAAAGCGGAAACAAACTCAATTGCCACACTTGTGGTGATTTTTGAAGCTATATTAATAAATGGAGACTACACAACATAAAGAAGAAAGTCAAACAACAGCTAAGATTTTGATCAAGCCTGGGGAGAAACCCTATTTTCCTGACTTTGTGTAAGGTAGTGGAATAGGATAACTTAGCAAGTGCATACAATTTTTGTTTTAAGGGAAAAAAAGTCTTCAAGGTCACACGAGAAATAAACATAAAGTGAATAAAAGAACGTGAATAACAAGATCACTCTTCACGAAGGTGATGCAGTGTTGGGGGAAAAGCTTCTAATAAGAAATTTCTAACATTTAAAGAGAATCCTCAAAACTTGTCTAGGTTTTATAGCTTTTTTTTTTCTTTTTTCTTTAAATATTTATTTATTAATTCGTTTATTTTTTGACGAGATTTCGCAGATTTGTTAAATTGAGGAATTTTTGAGAGTTCCGTTTGTTTTCTAAGAAGTGTGTATGCGTCATCTGTGTTGAAAGATGACATTAAAAAAAGTTCCCAAAAGAATAAAAAACAATTTGAAGTTTACGAAATTTATCTCTACATTGCATGTGCTCTTCAAGAAATACTTTCCTACTTTTCTTATCATTATGCAGTTAGTTGGGTAAAATAATCCATCATGGCGGTACATCCTAATATGCGGTACCTATAGGGTGTTTTTTTTTTTTTTTTTTTTTTTTTTGAGCAATCACGATTGCTAATTGTTTTTACCCGACCGTCCTTGGCGTTGCGGTTCCTTTTTCAGCTTGGACCGACAGCCTCTGCAGCACGACCACCCACCGGCCTCTGCCGGTCCATGTCCTACACACACACGCTCGTACACTCACACACGCTTTTACACACATACACACACGCCTACGTGCATACCATACTGATCTACAAATTAAAGGGAACACAGGAAATTAAAAGGATTGTTTGTTGCTCAGTTACAATGGATGCACCGTTCTTATATATACATTTAAAATTATCTATACTATTAAAACATGTGTGCGTCGGCCTGTGTGTGTGTCTGTGTGCCTGTAGCCCTCTCTCTATGTGAATACTCGTACCGTTGGATACAGAATATCTAGAGGGGGAGCCATTAAGCCCTGTCTCACTCCTCCAAACCTTAAGGGGCTGGACATTAGGGTGGAGTAAAACAAATCAAAATATGATAAATGCTAAGTAATAGTGCGGAAAAGTTGCTTTAAGTTGAGATATTTGGTCATGCAAAAGAATTTCGACAGCAAAAAATATCTTGAGGTTCCGATCGCGTCTTGAAGTTGGCCGTTATTGCATAAAAACTGGAAAATGTTACAATTATTTCATCAAAAATCAAAATTTGATAAATTTGATGTAACATCGCTTAAGAGTAGGCTTTTTGTGTAGAAAACACACCGCATACAATCATTTTAATAATAAACTATATTTTAAAGTTCCACACGTGCTTTTAATTGGACTAATATAGCGTCAAAATTGTATAACACCGTGATGCTCCGTACTTTGAGGAAAAGTGTTAGAAGTTATTATTTGTAAAAATTTGCTTTCATATGAATTAATCCTTACAAAGATACGGAAAAAATAAGTAATAAAAGCCTTTCTTAACTTCTTAACTAGTAAGAAAAAAGTTGATTCTCCACTTAGCCGATAACTGTGGCTTAAAATAGAAAAATTTACCTATGATAGAGAAGAACAAAGGTTAAGTATAAAAATTTCAAAATAAATATGTATCCGGCAACAGTCGACAAATTTGAATGAAACGATGCTTGAATGGTGTACCTAGTGAATTGTATGGTTTTCAAAACCTCGCGGATCATACTAAAGCAGTGAGAACATGGGTAACATTAGGAAAAGAAGCGTCAGCTAGTTTGTTGTTTAACCAAATGTGATGGATTTTTTCGAGTCAGATTGGAATCTAGAAATATTACGCCACAATATAACACTAAGGCTTCTTTTCTTTCAGACTTTTGCTCAGGGGGGGGGGGACACTTTGGAAGATGAGGGGGGGACAAATGCGTATTTAAGGGGATGGGGCACTTTAAGAGTTCGGAGGGGTCAAGGGTGTATTTAAGGAGTGGGACACGCACCCCCCCCCCCCCCCAAGAAATAAATTCAAAATTACCAACTCTGAATAATTTTATGATATTAATTTGTAAAGTTACCTTCATGTTTGAATTTCCCTCCCCTCTTGAAATAAATCCCTGTATGGGTGACAATATGAGTTTTAAAAAACACTCCTGGTTCATTATATCGTTCCCATAAAAATGTAGCAAATCAAAAGTCCGACAGTACTGCAATATTATGAAAAACAGAAAATTTTATTGGAAAATACAAAAAAAAAAGTAATGAAAACATTTCTTAACCATTAAAATGTACACAAAATCACTCTAAGCAAGAAAAATAGTATCAGGTTCAACGGTCCTCCGTCACACTGCAAATGCATAAAAAACTTTTAAGTTTATAAAACAAGCAACGAAGCATGAATATCATGTAATAAAAATTATTTAAAACTAAGCACATTTACAGAAACAAATATTCGTTGACTTGCTCCTTTCCAAGTCAAGTCCTTTCCAAGTCAAATTTTGTTTCATTAAATTGTCTTACATTTCCCTAAAACTGAAAATAACATGCAATAAAATACAAATTGCAAATAGTAATGAAAAATAACTTTCACTAAGTTTTACAGGGAAAAAAGACAAGGAAAATGATTAGAACCCGGGTTATGTGCAGTAAAAAATCATGAAAAAATGCATGCATATATATATATATGCACTAAAAATACTTAAAGTATTCACTAAACGCTAAAATATATGAGCTAAAAACCAAAACAATATCTGCTCTTTTTTTTTCTTTTTTTTTTAACTTATGTAAAGTAAGAAGTGAAAAAATGGGTAATGCTAAATTTGAATATAAGTTATTAATTGTCAAATTAGCCCGCATGAGAAACTTTCAAAGAGTTATTTCTTTTGCTTAAAATTTAAGAAAATTTTATGAGGGTAATGCAATGAGATACCAAATTAGTTTCAATTTAGGATTTTGATTGAATCATAAACAGAGGCGTATGTAAGGACTATTTATTATCAAGTAGATAGAGATTTGAATTTAAAAAAACATATCGTCGCCTCAGAGTAACAGTTAGGATATTTTAGTGCAGGGGTTCTCAAACTGAACAAAACTGCGGCACCCTGGGGTGCCGCAGGAAGAGGCGAGGGGTGCCGCGAAGGATCCGTGTTATCAATAAATATGTTAGGTGGGTTTGCCAAATAAACTCATATAAAGTCATCCCCCCATTTTTTTGATGTAACATAGCAAAAATTCGCTAAATCGTGACTTCATCTTCATTAGAAATTCTAACTACTGATAATGTGTTCTCAAGAAGCATTTTTTAATAACCAGGCAAACGATGTTACAGAAAAATAATGAAAAAACTACATGATCTTATTTTGCTTTTACAAGGTTCACTGTTGGTTATTAGTAAAATTGTTTATTGCTCTTGTAGCCTAATTTATGGGGTTGTCGAATTCAAGAAGATAAATGTCGCTGTGCCTCGTCATTTTTGCCTGGGTTTGATAATCTGGAAAAGTAGATTATTGGCTGTTTAGGTAGTGGTTAGCTTTCCTTGCACTCCATTGTCCTTATAATATGACACCGGAGTATCGTGTTTAGAATATGATCAAGTTTTGTATATGCTGCACATATATGCACTAATGAGTGAAAACGAACCGAGAAACTAACGAATTATCAGTTGCCCCGAATTGACGATCGATCTTTCTTCTTTCAATAGAAGTAAACATAATTTTTTTGGGAATGTTTTTAAAGGTTATCAAATATAGTTTAATATGTACTGATATTAAGGACTCTTTTAATTCGCTTTAGTTTGATAGTACTTTTTGGCGATTTCGTCTTCAATTCTGCGTGAAGTAATTTTCCCCCATAGATTCCCATGTTCCTAATAAGGTCAGATCACTTTTCTTTGCTAAAACTGATGAAAAACATAATTAAAATTTAAATTTTTACTTAGTTTTATTTTTTTCTTTGTTTTTATGAGTCATCTGATGAATATGCAAAAGGGGGAGCAATTCTATCAAGGAGCAAGGTATTAAATTTTAAACTTTAGTGTAGTCTTATTTTACACACTTAGGCACTTATCTCAAAAAATAGAGATGGACTTGGGTGCCGTTTGAAATTTCTAATTCTTCAAAGGGTACCGCGAGTAAGAAAAGTTTGAGAACCCTTGTCTTAGTGTTATTTCCGGGATTAGATGTCTTAGTGTTGATCTGAGGTGACGATATTATGAATGGAAGTTTATTATTTTTTTAAACAACTTCATTGCAATTAGTTTTGATAAAGCTGTCAAACTAAGAAAACGTGGAGAATTATTTTTGGACACTCTTGTAAATTAATATTGAAGTTCATTCTTTTAAACAATTTTTAAAGCGAACAGTACAATATTATCACGAGTGATTAATGTAGATAAATTTTTAAACTAAAGGAATAAAAATATTAAAAAACAAAAACTTCTCTCAAAATAATTTGTTTTTGACTCTGATGGCAAAGATGATCGCTAAAGACAGTAAAGATTTCTTTAGGAAGACTTAAACAAGTTCACACGTTAGAGGGCTTCAAGTTCTAGAAAAGGTTACGAAATAAATCTGTTTTTCTCTCAGGGAAAATCCGCGTAGAGTTGTAATTTTTTTCTAATTGACTAAAAGTCTTGTCGGCCTGAAAACTGTGGGATGACATAAAAGGGAAGGGATTAGTAAAAGATGCCGAATTTTCAGAAATTTCTTTCGAAAAGAAGACGTTGATTACACCAAGTTATTTGCCATATAAAAGAGAAACGAATATAGGTATTATTGGCATTTCCATTACAGCCCGCCAAAGATAACTCTCGTCCCACTATCCCTTCCCCTCCATACAATGATCTTAATAATCCAGGAAACTTTTGATTTCCAACGAGTTGTACTATGAGTGCCCACAGAGTACATGTCTTAAGGTTCAGATACGAACCTCGAAAATGTATTGTGTGAGTTAGCAACTAGATAGATGATAGATAACATAGTTCCAACCACCCCATCCCTATCACAACAGCAATAATAACAAACAACAAACGAACGAGGGTAATAAAAAGGTGGAAACATATATTTTTCGTTAATTAATTGCAGGTATTTTTCCAGTGGAAAAATGTGATTTTAGCAGTTTGTTGCTAGCGGGGGACTTTCCATCGACAGTGACAAAATAAAAGCCACAGAGACCGATAAGGCAATACCCCCCCCCCCCCCCCGGATGATAGAGTTCCGAATTTTCTGTAATTTCTTTCTTGTTTTCTTTTTTTTCTTTTTTTTTTTTAAATCTTTACATAGTAAAACAAGTGCAATCCAAAATTTTTTCGGGGGGGGGGGGGCAGTTGGCCTCTTCCGGGAAGGCAATGCAGGGGAGAGAGATGCCTGAAAGTAACACTGCACTAAGACCGAACATTATCAGGAGTCAGGACAATAGTCCAAACTATATTTTATTTGTAGTCAGTATGATTAGTTTGAGGATTCAAAAACCATAAAAATTTATTTAGCAACTTCTTTTGTTTCGTGGTGTGACTTATGTGGACTGTTACTGGATGTATATTAATTTTCAAATTTTTATGCTTAACTTTTGCTCTCTTTCATGTTTAAATTTTACATTTGAGCCAAAGTTATGGGCTAAGTAGAGAACCAACTTTTTTTTTTTTTTACTGTATAAGAAATACTTTTATTACTTATTTTCCCGTATCTATGAAAGGATTAATTAATATGACAACAAATTTTTATAAATAATAACTTCTAATACTTTTCCTCAAATTACGGAGCATCACGATGTTTTTCAATTTTGACACTATATCGTTCCAATTTAAAGCATGTGTGGAACTTTAAAACACAGCTTACTTTTTAAATGATTGTACTTGGTGTGTAATCAACACAAAAAGCCTACTATTAAGTGATATTACATCAAATTTTTCAAATTTAGATTTTTGATGAAATTATTGTAACCTTTTTCAGTTTTTATGCAATAAGAGTCAACTTCAAGGCGCGAGCGGAACCTTAAGATATTTTTTGTAGTTGAAATCCTTTTGCATGACCAAATACTATCTCTACAAAAGGCAACTTTTCCGCACTATTACTTAGCGTTTAGCAGATTTTGATTTTTTTCACTCCACCCTACTGGACATCAGAGAAATCCTGAGGATGTTAAGGGATGAAAGCATTAAATCATCAGTTGTTACCCAACTGAGTCACCGCAGGTAACGAACAGGGTGTGGAGTCCCCTAGTAACTAATAATAGTAACTTCACTAACTGTAACGTTCGTGAGCTGTAACTTCGTACTGTAACATTTCTTCTGTATTAGCACTAAGCACGCGACTTTTCATTTTTTTTTTCTATTTCTAGAATAATTAATTATCCTGATTAAGAATGAAAATCGAGTCGACGAAGGTGCAAGGTGCAACACGTAGTATGGCGTGAAACAAGTTTCTTTTTCTTCAGTAAAGGAAGAATGGAAGAGTGTTCGCAAAAAGGGAAATTGTACTTGTGGTGTATATGTGTGTGTATTGCATATGTTTATATTCAAATGATCAGGAGGGGGCATTGGATCCGGTGTCACAAATGCCTCAAATAGGCTCATATAGACTGCGATGGGTAATCCAAAAGAGGGTTGCATTTGTTTTAAGATCAAACAATTGCTTTATGAAATGCAAACAGTTGTTTTCCAGTATTATTATTGTGGTGCACTAATTATAGATTCCATCCCGTGTAAGCAAACTCTTTTACGAAAAAAATAAAACTGGTTTAAGCTTTTAAACTCATAGTCCTAATTCAAGATCATTAATTTAATTTTTTTCTTTTTTTTTTTAAATCATGTTATTTGTAAGCGACAAAAACAAAAGACATCCCATATTCGGTACGATAGTTATTTCTATACATTATTATTTCAACTTGTGTAAGGACCTGTGGGACATTTGCAAAACACACTACATGAGTCAGCGAGGTGGTTTTACTTTTGAGAGAAAGAAATTCTAGATTGTCGGGAATCTTGGTTGATTCAAAGGATCTCACTTTCTCAACGATCCGTTACCCTATAAATCAGTTCACAGGTCAAAAGGTTGGTGCATCCCCTAGTGAGCAACTTATTTTCCGACACCCACCTCTAAAAGAAATATTACAAATTCCTCACTCAAAGTCGTACATCAGTTTAATTGCCGTCTTGACAGGCGCAAACCAGCTTATGATAAAGCTGATGACAACCGAGGTCCAATTCTCGAACATATGAAAGGGAACAAAGTGCAGTTGGCTTATTCCATGCAAAGTATATCAAAGAGAAATTCCGAAAAACTTCCTAGTAGGGGAATGTGGGGTAAAGTGAAATGATCAAATATTTACTTTGCTTTTAGCGCCACCCATTCGGTAATATTTTAACTATGCAGTAGCACAGAAAGTATATTCTAGTCCGGAAAAATATGCTGCCTAGGATTAAAGCATATGATAATACAGGCAATTTTAAAAAGTTGATACTCGTATTGTAATATTTTATTGTTAGTCAAAAATTATTTTTGTTGTTATAAAATGATAAAGTTCTTGTTATTAACATTTTAAATATTAATTGAGACCTTTTACATTCGGTGCAGTATTTATTTAGTTGATATTAAGTTTACTTGTATTTTAAATATTTTGTACACTTTGTCAAGTACATGCGGGGCAAAGTGAAAAAGTTTATTTCGTTTATTCGCTCGATAATTTACTAACCCACTTACGTATTCATTTACCAATTAATTCATTTCCATTCCTTCATTGAGTATAATTTACTTATATTTATTCATTCATTCACTTATTTTCTTATTCATTCACTCTTTCGGTCACTGATTTGTTTATCTTCATATATTAATTAATTTTTTAACTTAATTTTTCGTTTATTGTTTAATAATCGTTCATTTATTCTTTGAATTTTTTATTTACTGATTGAGTTGACCAAGAATAGTTTTTACATTCGAATACAAATTATTCTATTAAAAAATATATTTATTTTTCACTTTGCCACATGAAAAAAAAAAGTGAACATTTTTCACTTTATTTTGAAGGCGAAAATTTGCTGCTAAAAATTAAAAATAATGTTTAAATGGAGGTTTTATTGTAAAACACAATGTTTTTTCTTTATGCACTGTAATTTTCAAAACAAGTTTCCGATTTGTTCATTTTGAAAAAGCTCAGTTATCTTAACTATTTCACTTTGCCCCACATTCCCTTACTTCGAAATGCCAAAGCTCTTTGTAAAATGTATTTTTTTCATGAGCTCAGTTTTTGCATTCAATTGATTTTTTAAATGCAAACTTTTATTGGCTATTGTGTGCTTTAAGTGATGCTTTTTTTTTTTTTTCATTATTATTAGGTGTATTGTTATGGGGTAAGGAATTGACGAAATTTTCAACTTTTTGAATCTTAAAAATACTAATGTTCTTTTCAAAAACTATTACAGTGAAACCTGTGTAAGTTGACCACTTGCGGTGCAGTACTTTGGTGGTCAACTTAGACAGGTGGTCAACTTATAAAGGGGGTAATGATTTTTTTTTTTTTTTTTTTTGTAATTCTTGCACCATGTATTCATTTTTTGACTAATTGACACCTACTCTTTCTATTCAACTCACTTTCATTGTTTAGCATTACTTTGAAACAATAATTTAAGATGTTATTCAAATACTTTTAGAGATTATTTTCCCAGAATAACGTATAATGTGTCATGCAAATAAAAAATTTCAGTAAATTGATCAAAAAAAAAAGTCTTATTGTTTATGAAAAGTTACTCATTTTATATTAATAGTTCCTAAAAATTTATAACTAATCAAAAATTACAAATTTTTCGCTTAACAACAAAAGAAAAACAAGTTTGGAGAATAAAAGGGTTCTTAGTAGTTTTCCCATGTGGTTAAACTCAAAAGGAGATTTAGTTATGCTGCTGTTTCATTTAGTAGGTAAAATGCTGGTCTGGCATCAAAAATATTCTTGGAAACTATTAAAAAAATAATAAAAATAATTTGCTAAATAAAATTTAAAATAATAAACCAAGTGGTCAACTTACAAAGGGTTTTTTACAATACTCCAAACCAAATTTGGTGTTCATTTGTGGTCAAGATAGACAGGTGGTCAAGATAGAGAGGTGGTCAAGTTACAGAGGTTTTCCTTCATTATATAAGATAGGACTAATTCCGTTCCGGACAAAAGCGGTCAACATAGACAGGTGGTCAATTTACAAAGGTGGTCAACTTTACAGGTTTTACTGTAATGTAAAGTTTGAAGCAATGATATGGAGAAGTTGCTCCCTTAATAGAAAATGCGAAGGAAAGCGTGAATCATATTAGTGTGAGTTACGTTAATAATTCTTTTCGAAATTGTTTAAAAAGTACATTATAATAAGTTTCTCAGTTTGATCCAAAATCTATTATTTAAGAACCGCAACTACATTTGAAAACATCTTTAAGCGTATAAAAAATGAAATTCATTAACGTTATATTTTCCTGTTAGTAGGGTAGACTAGGGCACGTTTACGCGGATTTTTTTCAATGAATTTGCTAAATTTTATGTTTTAACTTAGAAAAATTTTAGACATTGCTGTTTTATGAAGCAGTTAATGGAGCCAAAATTGGTATATTCAGTTGTTGCTCAGTTTGTGTTTTTAATCGTTAAAAAAAAATATTTTCGAGTCCAAGTCGGTTGCGAAAATTTGCTCCGCACACGGGGCACGTTTACGCATATTTATTTTGATACCTAACGTGGTTTCTGTTAGTGTTTTGAACATAATATCTTACCATCGTTAAAAATAAAGCAAATTTATTACAGACTGAATAGTGTATAAAGTAAAACCTGAACGGACATGAAGATAGCACTACATGACTGTAAGCTATAACATACAAATTTGTAACTCAATTAAAAATTAAATGGTGATTTTCAGAACTAAATAGCCTGAAAATATTAAAAGGTTTTGAGACATTTCGGAACGAAAAAAGATTCAGGGCACATTTAGAAGTAAGACACAGTAAGAACGAGCGTATAAAGGTGCTTAGACGTCAACGCGTAAACTTGCCCCGTCGCCAAGTTTTGATTTATTTTTAACGTGCAAAAAAATTTAATAACATTTCAGTTCATACAAAAACAATTCTCAAAAAAGGATAAAATTCTGCTATTTTTTATATATTTGTTCACTTTTAACTAAGTATTATATATTCACAATAAGCTTCAAAACGTTCTACTCAAAATTTACTCGACTTGGTAGAAAACAGATAATTATTTTTCTTGCATGCTAGACCGAAGCTCGACTGATGCTCAAAAACTTGTGAGGATATTTGCTAAGGAGCACCATCAATATGTTATGACTGTTGGCTCTCCAGTTATAATTCGATTTCAAAAAAGGGCACTGCGTAAACGTGCCCCATGCGTAAACGTGCCCCGGTCTACCCTATGTATCACACTTGTGTGTCAGCGCAAATTCAAGGGATAACATCAAGGCCGTAGCCAGGATATTTTTTCGGGGAGGGACATGGTCGGAGGCAAAAGTGGTTAGCGTTTAAAAATTATGTTTCTTATGTTGTTTGCAAAAATTAAACTAAAATGTATATGGAAATAAGTATCAAATAATTATTTTAATTAACTAATTGGTACATTAATATTTGATAATTAATTTGTATTACACCAGAGTTATTCATCAGGGATAAATGATAAATGAGATCTCTATCAATTTTTGTATCAGATATCTTTTATTTAAGTCGAATATTTTAAATTTTCAAAAAAAAAAAACTAAAATAGCTGTTCCCTCCCCCCCCCTCCCCACTTTTTTTGATGCACCAGCCTCCTATGCAGGTGGCTGATTACAAATTTAAGTTTTCAGTCTAAGTAAGAGAGTATTGGAATGGATAAAAATGGTCAAGTGAGGATAAAAACGCATAGACAGAATAAAACGTATAGGATAAAACTTTATGGGAAATAATTTTAAGCAAGAAAGGCTGTACTGACTAATTAAACGGCAGCATTATTGGAATTCAGAATCTAAAAAGTATGTATCCAAAAATTTCGTGGGAGGATTTATCCTGACGGTTCCCACCCTGTCTACGGCCCTGGCATCAGATACCACATTTGTGCTTAGCACGGCAGTATATAGCACTATGATAGTCTGTAGAGTAGACACAGTAATTATACTGGACGAACTTTTTAATTGCTCAAACATGTCGAAAATGTTTACTTTTCCTTTAATTGTCAGAAACTTTCTCTTTCATTCCGTTTTCAAACTTTAGAAAAACAACGTGATTAGGAGATATATTATCTTTCATTAATTTCATATTTAGAATGAAAAAAAAAAGATGCGGAATGGTTATTTGTTAACACTAACAAAGCGATTCTAAGACTACACTGGTGTGCAAAAATTAAGGACGAGACGGTTTTTTCAATATAACTTTGTACAAAAGCTTTCCAAATCAACACATTTAATACCGTAAGATCCCCAATACGTAAGGACATGTGTAATGTAAGCAACACTTACTAAAAGAGAAATCAGAGGGATAAAAAGAAGCTTTATTGAAAAAGTAGCATGGAGCGCAATGCGACTGAAGGCCGAAACATCCCTGTGATGGGTGTCCAGCAAGAAACATCCGGTCTTTAGTAGGGGATATGATCTCCCCCGACTGCTAGGCAGGTTTCACAGCGTCTGCCCATACTGAGAATGAGGGTGTCAATGAGTTGTTGAGGCATTGCTGCCCATTCGTCTTGCAGCGCCAATTGAAGCTCCCGAATCGTTACTGGTGGTAAGGTACGAGCTGCCAAGCGTCTGCCTAGAAAATCCCATACATGCTCGATGGGATTGAGATCCGGAGATCGTGCCGGCCAATCCATACGTTCAATATCCTCACTCTCTAAGAGCTGTTCGGCAGCTACTGTGCGATGGCATGGTGCATTGTCATCCATGAAAAGGAACTGCGGACCCATAGCGCCTCTAAAAAGACGCACATATGGAAGAAGAATCTCGTTACAATAACGGGTCCCGTTGACTGAACCTGCGTCGAAGATGTGAAGGTCTGTACGACTACCAAGCATGATGCCTCCCCAAACGAGAACACCGCGACCTCCATACCTGTCCCTTTCAATGATGTTCGAGGGATGATTGCAGCTTCCTCGCTCTCTCCAGATGAGTATGCGATGAGAATCGCTACTCAAACTGAATCTGCTTTCATCTGTAAAGAGTACTCGTCCCCATTCATTGTCTCTCCAATTCCGGTGTTCCCGGCACCACAGAGAAGGCCTTCTCCGATGGGCAGGCGTTAGAGGTACACACCGTATAGGGCGTCGTGCAAACAGACCACCACCGTGCAGTCTTCTGGCCACGGTAAAACGCGATATCGGTCGTCCAGTCGCCTGTGTCGTGTGTCTAGCGATTTCTCCCGCTGTCTGCCGCCTGTTTCTTCTGGCCTGTAAGACAATATACCGGTCATCTGCGGGTGTGGTTCTCGTGGACGACCACTACTGAACCCCCGGATAGCTGTTCCTGTAGTTTGAAATTATCTCCAAAAATCGTGAAACGATGCTGTGAGCAATTCCGAACTCTGCAGCCACACTTGTCACACTGCGGCCTTCCTCCAACTTCCCAATGATTCGACCTCGGGTAAAAGCATCCAGATGTCGTCTAACAGATTGATTATTCGCCATTTCTCGCTGAGGCAGCAACTCGGTGTGATTTTAACTGCTATACGGCGTGCAATCTCTTTGCCAGAAATACTGATCTTACACCGACAACATGCTTTATACTACTCAGACACTCCCCCATTATGTCTGCCTGCATATCTGCGCATATGCTACCGTACATCACCTTACTTAATCTCCTGATTGGTCTTTCTGTCCGCTCTGCCTCTTCGTTCAGCTGATATGCTAATTTTTCGACTTCGTCCTTAATTTTTGCACACCAGTGTAGAGTGCGGTGTGGGGAACTTCCGCTTTTATTGATTTTGTTCATGTAATTCTCTTGACTACCAATGGTCTTGAAAAAGAAAGAAAGAAAGAAAATTTGAATTTTTGGCATCTTGAGCTCAAATTATGTTTTTCGCAATCACAAGCGTGTGTGTGTGTGCGTGTAGCCGCTTGTGTGTACGTAGGCGTGTGTATCTACGCGCGCACGCGTGTGTGTACACGCGCATTTGTGTGTATGTAGGCAAGAGCGCCCATATGGGGGGGGCCAGAGGGGAATCAAGCTCTCTCCCCCCTTAGAAAGTAGAACTTCCTTGCTTTTAGTACTTTTTTCTTTGCAAAAATGTAAAAACATTTCTTCTCCAGCCGTTAATGAATAAGTTATTAAAAACATCAAATTTTCATAACTCTAATCTGCACTTAAATCAGTTTCCACGGGGGAAATATCCTGCTAAACCATGTGGAAAGTATCTGAGCCTCCCCTTACAATTTTGCATATGGGCGCCCTTGTATGTAAGCGCTCATGTGTGTATGCGTGCGTGTGTGCAAGGGTGTGTGTGTAAGTACGCGTGAGTATTGGATATGGACGTAGCCTAGAGACGGTGCTCTGAAGGTTCATACGTTCAAGGGCGCAAAAAAAAAAAAATAATAATAGAATAAAAAATTTAAAAAAAAATTCTAGGGCACAAAAAAAAGTAACAGAGGCACACAGGTTCGGGGGCACAAAGGAAAAAAAAGTAACAGAAGGCACACGGGTTCGGGGGAACAAAAAAAAAATAACACAGGTGTTCATCAGGTTTGATGGCAGAAAAAAAAAACACTAAGGAATTGTGGTTCTCAAGAGTGCAAAAAAAAAAAAAAAAAAAAAAAAAAAATCGAGCTCACACAGGTTTTAAAGTGCGCAAAAAAAAACAAAGGTTCACAGGTTCAAGAGCGCCAAAAAAAAATCAAAGAATTAAAGTCGTGCAGGTTTTTAGGGTGAAAAAAAAGAAAAAGGCACACACGTTTGAGAGTGCAAATAAAATAAAAGAAAGGTTCGAGGGTGTCGAAAAAGAAAGAAAGAAAGAAAGCAGAAAGCGCAAGGGTTCGAGGTAGTAAAAAAAACGAAGGCGCACAGGCAACAGGGCCGACGGCAAGGGGGGGTGCCCCCCCCCCCCCAGTTTTTCAGAAGTGGGCCGCCAATTTCCTTTTAGCGATGCAACAAACGAAGAAAAAGAGAAATTTTTCGTTGTTTTAAAAAATTAAAATAGTAAATATAAATGAACAATTGAAATAATAGTCACAAAAAGTATTTTTCTGTAAAATTTGAATGGAACATGTAATCTTAAAATACAATTTAGGAACATCCACGATTCTCTTTTATTAAGATTATCCAAGCAAAGGCTGCGGAAATGGATGCTTCAAACATTTTTTAACGCAAAAAAAAAAGTTATTTAGTGCACTATTCACAAAGCCTGGGTATGTCGGCCTAGTCAGAAACTATGGGCCTGGCTCAAATTAAAGTATTGTGCATAGAGTAAAATTAGCATAATGGGAAGGAGGATGAGGACCGGCGACATAACGTACACGCCTTGTCTCTCGGTGGCCCTGGTTATGCAAACCGTGCTTCATGATTCTTCAGTTTAAAAAAAATAGATAAATAACTAGGATGGCTTCATAGGGGTCGCCGAAACCTTCCCATACGTAATTTTTTTCCGAAAAATATTGTCCTGAAAGTCGTTGTTAAGTGAAGAAAAATGCATGGGTCGCCGAAAGATATTTGAAACAGAGAAAGAGAGAGGAAAAAAAAGCAGTCTAATGCTAAGAGAGATTCAAAATATTGTGATGAATACATACTAGAAATTCAAATGTTTGAACGTAAAAATTGTAAGTAAATCAAAGCTTAATCAAGAGATGCAGGAGGAACATTTGAAATAAAATGAAGTGGAATAAATAAGACCTAAGGTATCACAGAAAATTATCGCATTCGTTCAAAATGTTAAAAGTTCTTTTTCTGGGGCCGCAGACGCTTGTATTTTAAGAAAACAAAAATATTAGACTGGAAATTGAGAATTTTACTATGAAAACTCCAAGCAATATAATCATGCTTGGCAAAGGAAAGTTGTTGGGGCATTCCACGGTATTTTGGACATTATGTAGAGTCCGTAACGTGACCTTTTTTTTTCCATAACTTTTTAATTTACCGTTTGATTTGCAAATTATTTTAATTTGAGCTGATGTGTTGGTAGGAAAAGATCAAAATAAAATAATATGCTAATCAAACAGTAAATTAAAAAGTTATGGCAAAAAAGGTCACGTTACGGACTCTACATAAATGTCAAAAATGCCTTGGAATGCCCCTGTTAGAAAGTATTACTAAAATATGTGTAGCAATAATTAAAACTTAAAATGAAGATTGGGATGTAGCCAATGAGGGTATTGGAGAACTCCAGTTCCTTCTTTTTACGTCCCCAAACATGGTCTGGAATTGAGTTTTTAAAACTTAGGTTTTGAAAAATTCCGGGAAAACGTTCTCAAATCTCATCCATGAGTATTTAGGACTGCAATTTTGTACAGTGCTCACAACGTAATCCCCGAGAAACGCCCTCTCAATTAGTCATTCATCATCATTCACGGTCGAATAAATTTCGTCTTTTGGACTTTAATTTTTAAAATAAATACCTGAGGTCTCCTGAACCTGCCCCGCCCCCCCTAATGTCACAGAAGATCCTCAAAAACCTAATTGCAAAGGCTTCAGAAAATTTTTTGGGGAAGATCTCCCAAACCCCTACCCCTCTAACAGTATTGAAAATCGCCTAGTACGATTGCGTTAATTGAATTTCAATTTTGAAAATTTGCCAGGGGAGGACTCCGAATCTCTCCACCCATTAACATTACAAAAAATCTTCTAAAGCTGCGTTTTCTACAGATCGGAAAGTTTACACGAGAGAATGCTCCTCTCTCTCTCATCAACATCACGAAAAACGTCTTAAAAATTTCGTTTTTAGTGCTTCAATTACAAAACATTTCCGTGCGCGAGCCCCTTCAACCCCCCTCCAGTGAAGTAAGTTCTGTGAAGCTAAAGTTACGTTTTTGGAGCTTTAATTTCAAGAAACTGGCAGTGGATTCAATTTTAACAAAAAAAAAAGCCTACAACCGTGTTTTTAAGGCTTCAATTTCAAAAATTTTCGGTAAGATGGCGACCGTAGATCATCTGAAGCTGCATTTTTCGGACTACAATTTTCAAAAATTTCCCCGGGGAGAGCCCCCGGACCCCTCTACCTGTTACAATCTGAAATAAATCACAATTGCGTGCTTGGAGTCTGAAAATTTATCGGGGGATGACCCCGAGTGAGTCTTTTCCTCCCTTAATATCACTATAACTCACCTAAGTCTGTGTTTTTCAACTAACAATCTTGAAAAATTCTCGGAGGCGAGCCCCCGGACCCCCTCTCCTGAGCATAATCAAATATAACGTATGATTGTGTTTTGAGAATTTGGGGGGGGGGGGGGGGCGATTATCAGGGGAGCCTATCGAACCTCCTCTACCCTTTATTTCCAACTTAAAATATAGTCTAAAACTGCGTTTTTGTGTCTTCAATTTCAAAAAAATGCCAGGAGGAAGCCCTCCGACAACCCTATTTCCGACTGAATGCTATCCTTACGATTAAATTTATATTGCTAGTGCTATATATGGTCTAGTAATATGACTATTCCTGCTGAATCAGAAGCTAAATCTACTCTCTCTCTCTCTCTTTGCATATTGGAACATGCGTTTGAAACAATTAAGGGGCCGCCAAATGCGTACCCCCCCCCCCCCCCCCCCCCCCCCCGTTTTTTGACCTAGCGACAGCCCTGACACGCAGGGACGATCCTAGGGTGTCGGCCGCTCACGTGCAAACACCTAATGTGCCGACTCATTAGAGAATTTCGCATATTTTGTCTATAATACTTCTTCATTCCTTTTCTTTCAAATTTCTGTCTCAAGTTCCGATTTTAAAAAAAAAGTATGAATTTATATAAAAAAATAGAGTTTCATAGTGAGAAACTCCTTCCATATGTACAATTTATTGCTTTGAAGAAAGTAATTAATACTAAAAATTACAAGTCGTTAAAACGCATTTTAGTCTGTTTTCGGTGACATCTAAGGAAGGACGGATGCGGAATCTCCCCCAGAAACGGAGATACCGCCCACGGAGAAACGTTCAAAATTATCGCGAAAAATAACAATTTTAGGAACTTTTTTGGAGTAAATAATGTTAGAGTTCCCTCTAAAAATTCCTTTCTCATTAATTTTTTAATTTATTTTTTACTCTAATTATTAAATTTTTATAATTTTTACATAAGCTTGGGCGGAAGCAGTAGTGGCCACCCTTGGCACCTCATTTATAAGGTTCACTTTACTGCTTCAGGAGAGGACAACTGTACTCATTGCCCCCTCCCCTGCATGCCTGATTGCAGGCTCAGTCACAAATTTTGCAATTAAACTAAGAATATGTGGAAAGCGCAAACTTTAATGGACAATGGATCAACACACTGTGCACTAACATTCTATTTTTCTTAAACTGCTCTATCGGGAAAGAAGGCGTTATTTTGATTCTTTAATAAAATTTAAAATTCAGCTTAATAAGTCAAATAGACTTATTAAGCTGTGTAAAGTTTTACTGTGAAAAAGAAAACTCTAAATTTTGCTTGATTAATTGAATTGTATGCGGCCTGTGTCCACCCTTTGCTTTGGCCGCCCGTGTGCGGTGCACGGTATGCACACCTGCTAGGATCGGCCCTGCGCACAGGTTCAACGGGAGCAAAAAATTTTAAAAAATCAAAGGCGCACAATCAGGGTGAGCCACAGCATCTTCGCGGGGGGCAACGGGGCAGCCCCAGAACCGGACCAGTTCGCCCCTGCTAAGTTAAAAAACATGGATTTTATGACCTCTATATCCCACCAAACCCTATGAAAATATCACTTTTATGTTATGTAAGCTATGACTCGCTAGATGGCAGCATCATGCAAATGCCTAGTCCTACTTCACTATTATATTAGTCGTTGTGATGTAAACAAAATTCGCACGTTGTTTGTTCAAGTTTCAAGTGTGAAGATATCAACTTTTAAAAACGTAAAAATTTGCATATTTTTGAATAATTTCTTTACGATTTCTTAGATTAATTTCTCTTTCAGGGAAGAAATGCGCTTAGTATGCTGTCTTTATCGTTGAACTGAACATATCAATCCTTTCATCCCACATCGTCGTCCCATTGAGAGAAACATGTCAACTGCCCGAAGTCTAGTGCTGAAGTAAGTTTTAAATAATTTTCATTGGAGTCATTCCACGTCAAATAAAAACAAATTTTGCCTAAACTTTAGCTGACCATCCTATATTTTGATGAAGTTCAGTACGGAAGTAAGTAGTGTTTATGAAGGCCGTAGCCAGGATTTTGTTTCAGGGGCACATATATGCTAGGCGCCGGCCTCATCGCCGCCTATAGCGGCTCTCACAACCTGCCTCCGCCCGATTGGTGTACAACTCTGTGTCTCCACAATACAGCGCCTTCAGCTCTGCACTTAGGCGGCTTCACATAGCAAACCAAATGTAATTTATGATCTTGGTACGTAAATTACATTACTTGAAAGGGAAGGATCAAAAGTGCATCACCTGCATTGAGACTTTAATTAATGAGCAGTGATTAATTGTCAACGTGGCGCAGCTCTAGAATCATTCCATTTCAAGTCAACTGTGCAGCTTCTAATTAAACCATTAACTCGAACTATTCAATAACTTCTGCTTTAAGCAAAAAAAGTGAAAGATTTTACAAACGCAGGAAAAGAGGCCTCAACATAACAGGACACCCTAAAAAAGGGTTGTTTGGTTTAAACCAAGTGTTTTTTTTTTTAATTGAATCGTTTTCTTCCAAATGTTTCTATAAATTTTACATATGATTGGAAAATGTAAAATCCTATTAAATACTATGTAACCAGCAAAGCTTTAGAAATAAATTAGGCATTATAAAATTTGCAAACTCATTTTTTTAATGTAATGCAAATTTGATAAATAGTTTTTCTTTTCTTTCTTCAATCAATGCAACTTTTTTTATTAGGTTCATAAATATAAGCCAGACCAACTATGATAAAATAAATAAATACCTTTGTGCTGAACAGTAAAGTAAGAAAAACAACTTTAAAAAATGCAAATTTGCCAATTACAGCAGACATGTGTTTCGGCGTTACAGGGAACGCCTTTTTCAATACAAAAAGTAATGAGCTTATGGATGAAAAGACATCGTTCCCTGTAACGCCGAAACATGTGTCTGCCGTAATTGGCAAATTTGCTTTTTTTAACGTTGTTTTTCTTACTTTACCAGACCAACTATGTTTTTCTAAAATTAGATAATCAAAAAATCCTAGTGTATTGTTGTCTTTATCTATTTATTTTTTTCTTTTGTTTCTCTTCTACGTTTCAAAGAGCCAAAAATGCATATTTCTGCCAAAATTTCATTTTACTACCTAGTTTGCTTCATTACTTAAGAGTTATAGAGATAAATCATGAATCATTTAAGCAATCTGTAGTGCATATAAATCTTAACTCTATAGAATATTTAAATGACAAGGGGGAAAAAAAACTTTGCACACTTTTTGACATCTACAATAGACGATGCAGTTTGAGCAAGAAAAATGAACAATGTATAAAATTTTAAAAGCAGAAAATATTTGTCCAACCCTGTGCTCTTTATAACAAAATTTAATATTAAATTTTCACCTCTTAAAAAACTTTTTAATCCCAGTAAATAAAAGGATGATGTATGAATAGTAGAAGAATAAATTAACATTAATTTTTAATGGTAAAATGTTTTCATTATTGAAAAGTGTTAAAAGTATAGTTTCGTTATTTGGATTTTTATTGTAAAAATTACGGAATAAATTATTATTGGGGAAAAAACTTCAGAATTTGTCTTTTTATTTAAGGATTTTAGTTGAAATGATTTTTTTAAAAAGAAATTTTATTCCTAAATGCATTAAACCAAGAGAAATAATGTCTGCAATGAAAAACATAATGATTTTCTTAAGCCTATGTGTCCTATTTGTATAAGTATTTTCAATGATATATTTACTTAAATTATAACATGACCTGTAACTTTTTTCTTAATCTTTAAACAAAGTATGTGTTAATCTTTTGATATTTGAAGTTGTACATCAGACTTGTGATTCATTTGTAGGTAGTACTGCAAAATACTTTCTATGCTTAGAATACTTGATTTTAATTTCATTTTTATTTATATATTTATCATGAATTTTCAAAAATGAAATTGTTACAAATAGTGATTAAAACCAAATAAACCTGTTTTAAACCAAAAAAAACCTGGTTTAAACCCAAGAAAAACAGGTCCCTCCCCCCCAACCCTGACCCCAAAGTCCCCCGCACCTAACATTTTCAGTTCATCAGTTTTAGATGTTGTTTAGTTCCCCCGACAAATGGGACATGAAGAAGAGTTAAGCATTTAGATGGGCATCCTTACCAGTCAGCTGTAGCCACCATGCTCAAATACAAGAGAAATTGCACCTACAAGAGAAATCTCAAATACAAGAGAAATCTCACCCATTTATTAAATTTAGAAACAAAGAGGTCCCGACAGATGCAAGATCAATAGCCTTCGGAAAAGAAGAACCAAACATCAAATTCAACATCATACCAAAGTTTTTTCCTTCGAACAGTAGAAACGTCGTTCAAAATAAATGCATTAATTAATATCTCTGCTAATTAAAGTTGTAGAAAAACAAACATGACCCAGAAAAATTAAGATTCTATTGATACCTGATTTGATCGTCGATTCTCTGGTATCGGGAAAAAGTTTCTGTGATATACATACAAATATGGATAGATACATGCAAAAATACACTCGGTTTTTAGTAGAACCTCTCAATAAGGGACACTGAGAGGACTGGATTTTGTTCTCTTAAATAGAGGTATCCCTTGTTTGGAGGTATATGAATTGATGCATGCTGTGTATTTACAATAATATCATATTAAACGTAAATTATTAACATTTAAGATAAATAAAATACTGAGTTATTCTCAAATTGAAAAGAATTATTGTCATGAAAATTAAAATGTAATCAAAAAGAGAAGTAAAATTAAAGTTATGTAATTTATACAAAGAATTTTGAAGTAATTTGCTTCATGTCTTCTTTTTTTCATATATAATGCAATGGAATGTAAATAACAGTGTGATCACATTACCAAAGATAGCTTGAAAGCTTATTTTTACAGCCTTTATGTTGAAAATTTTCTTGGGAGATCCACGGAACCTTCGCTGTTCCTTGAACGACGTTATTAAACATAGCTCAGCAGTGCATTACAGACCTTCAATTTCAAGCAATTTACCCTCCTGCAATGTCTCTACATACAGGGCCGGACTGGGTGGTCGACAGGGCGCGGGAAAGATGAGTTGAAGGGCGCCGACTGAGCCTCCATAATATCTAAGAAATTAAGATTTAGTGCGGACTTTTTAAAAGGATAAAAAATCATTGAGAAGAAAATGAAGCCCTTTATTTGTTGCAGAAAATGTCCAAACAAAAAGTCATATTTTTGCAAGTTCAAAAATAGTAGAAGAGACCTTCCCCCCCTTCCCTCCAAAGAGTGTTGGCACATCCCCTTAAATATTAATGATTACCCCCTAGAAAGAGCCTCCCCCCTAAAAGAAGAGAGTTAAGACCACCAAAATAACCCCTAAAAATTTGAATAACGTCGGGGGGGGGGGGGATAATTTCTAGTTTCGAAGAATGAGAAGTTTTGCTGAATGTTTCTTAACAGACACTTCTTCCGAAAATTCATTGCTTGTTCGTCTTTCTTCTGAAATGCATCATTCAGTAGTTCAATGACATTAAGTAACAACATCTCTTGCAATGATACTTTTTTTTGTGTTGTCGATTGAATTTTTTTCACCGGTATCTGTTGTTTTAAAACATGATGCTGTCATTTTGTTACATGAATTTGTCGATTCCTTAAGCTTACGAGGTTTTCTCCGTGCGATCGATATTCATGCCCAGTTTTTTTTTTTTTTTTTCTTTTTTTGTCCCTGCATATGCTAGTTTGTCATTTTCGACAAAATGCTTCTGCAATTTAAAATTAAAAAGAGATATACATGACGTTTCAAACTATTGTCTGTTTTCAAAGACTGTTTTAAAATATTTTTTTTCCACTTTATTTATTTTGCTAAAGTTCAAAACTCAAAAAGAATAAATCAAAAATATCATTTCATTTGTAATATGTTTTTCTGTGGATTGTGAAAAATCTTTGCATCTCTGCATGGTGCTCTTTTAAAGCATTTTAGTTATGCAATTACTTTGAGAGTAGGAGCGAGTGGTAATGAATATCAGGCTATTACTAGTTTCTATAAATGTACTTAAAAAAAAAAAAAAGATTTGTTTTTGGATGAACAGCAATACAAAGAAGGCATTCAGTCATGAAGGGAAAACTTGATTTTACAAGTTGGGTAAATCAAGAAATATTATAATTTATCAAAAATGAAAATTAATAAAGAGTAATTAAGATGACGAATTAGTGTGGATATAACATGAGACATGACATTAGTGATTAATTAATTCCAGTCCCCAAAATCAAAAGATTATTCGAGTTATGTTTACGCATTTGTTCTGTTCTTATAGTAGCTATACTATTGTTTTTTTTTTTTTTGCATCTCAAACGTCAAATTTGATACGAATTATGCATTTGTAATTAAATCAGTTTATGTATGCTATAAAGTAACTGGAAAACGAGTTAAAATATGTTCTTTTCTTAATGTTTGCAATACATATAGGGTTGCCATTGGCGACTAAAAAGGCGACTTTTGCTACTATTTCTTACCTTGGGCGACTATGGCGACTTTTTTTGGCTAAAAACATGCTAAAAACGACTATTTAAAAAAAAAACGGCAACTTTTTGCAATAAAAAGCGACTATTTTTTCATATTTTATGAAATTCGTTGGAAAAAAAAATAGGAAGAACGATTTTGAGCCAATCAGTTGCACTTTTAAATTTATGTCCAAAATAAATATTTTCAAAGCTACTTGAACTGAATTTTCCTGTTTTTTGAAGTTCACATAGAAATGAAAATATAGAGAACAAACACTCAAGCGTCGAACACGTGCTTCGCCGAAAATTGCATGCCGTGTTCAAAATTGAAATCTTTTAGCATCTGGTTAGTGTTTGAACTATTTTAAAAGATCTTGGATATTTTAAATTATGCAATCTTAGGGCAATTTATTTTGTTTTTTTTTTCAATAATTTCTTAGTTTTTTTAAAACTTTGTTCTTACGTTGTTATTACTTACGTATTTTCGTAAAAATACGAAAATTAAAACTAGCAAACTTCCTTACTTTTAAATTTATGTCCAAAATAAATATTTTCAAAGCTACTTGAACTGAATTTTCCTGTTTTTTGAAGTTCACATAGAAATGAAAATATAGAGAGCAAACACTCAAGCGTCGAACACGTGCTTCGCCGAAAATTGCATGCCGTGTTCGAAATTTTAAATCTTTTAGCATCCGGTTAGTGTTTAAACTATTTTAAAAGGTCTTAGATATTTTAAATTATGCAATCTTAGGGCAATTTATTTTGTTTTTTTTTTCAATAATTTCTTATTTTTTTTAAAAACTTTGTTCCTTAGTTGTTATTAGTTACTTATTTTCGTAAAAATACGAAAATTAAACCTAGCAAACTTCCTTACTTTTATGTTAAAATTTATGTCCAAAATAAATATTTTCAAAGCTACTTGAACTGAATTTTCCTGTTTTTTGAAGTTCACATAGAAATGAAAATATAGAGAACAAACACTCAAGCGTCGAACGCCGAAAATGTCTTGCCGTGCTCGAAATTTTAATCGTTTAGCATTCAGTCAGTGTTTTAATATTTTTAAATGATCTTAGATATTTTAACTTATGCTATCTTAAAGCAATTTATTTTGATTTTTATTTCAATAATTTCTTATTTTTTAAAAACTTTGTGCTTCAGTTGTTATTAGTTACGTATTTTCGTACAAAAACGAAATTTCAAACTAGCAAACTTGTTTATCTTCAAATTTATTCCCAAAATAAATATTTTCAAAGCTACTCTAATTTAATTTTCTTGTTTTTTAAAGTTCACATAGAAATGAATGTAACTAAAAATTGAACTCTAGGAGAAATTCATATGAAAATGAAAATTTGACTCCTTTTAGCTGGAAACTGCTTCAAGTGATCACTAATAGCACTAAAATATAAAATGTAAAAAAATGAAATGAAAATTGATTTAACAATTAACAACAGTCATAAATTTACTTGAATGTTCATGAAGATTAGTCAAAAATATCTGAGCGAATGCTTAATGAAAGACTTATTATAAGAGACGCTTGGGGCCGTGGTAGCCCGATAGGTAGAGTGTCGGATTCGGGGCCGGAGGGTCCTGAGTACGAACCTCGATGGTCGAAGATCCACCGTCGTCATTAAAGGGGACTGGGCGACGTTAAATATGCTCGTGGTCTCAATGTCCTCCAAGTGAAACGATACCTCTGGGGGTGCTAGCACCAGGTAGCTATTAGCTCCTGGACTAGTTCTAAATTCTCATTAACTTTTCGATCCGGTGTTGGTGCTGCCATCTATCGGTATATAAAATAATGGAGGCAAGGCACTTAGTATGCAGTCCTCGACATAAATACAGTTGTAGTCAGTTGTGACTCGGAATCGGAATAAGAGACGCTTTAACGAAATACCAACATGTAAGCGAGGAAAAAATAACAAAGGAACTTTTAAAATTGGCATATGGGGCACACAAGTCATATGAAAATTATCTGGAAGAACAAAGAAAGTTGAAGGAGCAGACTTTGAAAGAAAACAAAGAACGTGAACAGATGATTGAAAAAAAGAAACAGAGAGAAGAAGAACTAAAGAGCAAAGCGCAATCAATTAAACAACTGGAAGACAAAGCAAAAATAGCTGCTCAAGAAAAGAAATCCAATCAAGAATCTTCAGATTCGCTATTAAAATTAGCAAATCAACGACTAAAATCAGCTATTAAGAAAAATGATTTGTTAGAAATTAGAGTAGCACAGGGGATGATGATAGAAGGTGCAGAGAAGTTACGAGAAAAAAAAAGAACTGTTGAACGGAAAGAAACAAAGCTAAACCATATTGTTAACAAAAGAAAATCAAGTTTGATTGATATTTATATAACTAAAAAATCAAAAAATAACTAAATTTTCTATTTTGTCATCAAAGTGTTAAATGAAAGATTTTTAATCATACGGTGTTTAAATCTCTGTTTTAATCACACTCAAACTCAATTTATAATTCCTTTGTCTTGACTTAAAAAAAAAGATTAAAGTCTATTATTATTAGTACCATTAAAAAAATGCTGAATGAACCAAGTTAATCTTGAAAAAAAAAATATTATGCTTGGGAAAATAAGTTTTTATTTTCTTGTAGTTACTATAGGTAGTCATCTTTTGATTGTGTGACACAATGTATTTTTTGAATTTGTAAATATTTAAAAAATATTGGAAATATCAACTTCATTACTATTCTGAGAGTTGCTTTTTTGAAGTAGTAGTTCCAGTAGTTGAATGATGTTAAAACACATGTTAGATCTGAGAAATTAAGTTTTGATTTTTTTCTTTTTTTGCATTTACTATAAATAGCTATGTTCTAAGATTGTCTGTTGTGTGATTTTGTTACTATTTTTTGAGTTAGTAAATAGTTAAAAGGTATTGGAAAAGCAACTAAATGGGTGAAAAAAGCAACTTAATCACTGTGCTGAGGAGACTATTTAGGCGACTTTTTTTTACAATTTAGGCTACTAAAGCAACTATTTTGAAGCAAAATTTGGATGGCAACCCTATACATATTTTTTATAAATAAAACATAAGTAATATCTAGAGTCCTTAACGTCTATTTTTAAAGTCTGATTTTTTTTTTCAAATCCTATATTTATTTATTTATTTATTAGTAACATGATCATGTCATAGCAAATATCTTAGGGGAAAGTTACAAGAAAATACAACCAATCGAATTCTAACTCATCCAGTGCACCTGATTGCCTCTTTGCAGTACGTAATAAATAATATCATTTTGATAACATTGAAACTATTGGGAAAAGCTCGAAATTAAATTATTTGAGAAATCATTTTTTATGTATAGATATACATTTAAAATTACTATTATTGTTTGTGACCATTATAAGGAATAAATGAATTAATTTGATTAATTAATTAATTAATTAAACTTTTGCAAGAAAACTCAAAGATTTCAGTTTAAAAGAAGAACAAATAAATTTCTTGACCATGTCCAATTTTCCTCTTGCCTCCATTTTTCATTTAAGAATTCCTTATTTTTTTCGAAGTAAAATTAAAATTACAAGTTTTTTGTTCCGCAGTATAAGAAAACAGGAGGGTTTTTCGTGATGATATTTTTTCCTCCACATTCTTAGATCAGGATCTAATTTCCGAAAATTCGTTTCAGAAATTCTCGCTGTCCAAAGTGTTGTATTTTTTAAGTATATATATAAGCAAACGAACATTTTAAACGTTTCAGTTCATTTTCATGGCATTGTTGTCTTAAAGTTTCGAAAATTTTTGAGTGTAAAATTTTGGTTTTGAAAACTGACACGACCTAGAAAGAGCCGTCATAAAATGAACCAATTATATTTTAAAGAGAGGGAGAATGAAAAAAATAGCTCATGGACAGGCTTGATCGAAATCTTGTTTACTTTTTAAAATAATAGTTTTCAATTGATAACACAAGACACTTAAATTTTATCTTTCAACTTATCTAAGTACGTTGTTTTCTTAACTATATGTATTGTCGAATATTTTGCAATATCATTTATTTGTCGTATCGCAGCTCATATATCATGTTACAGTTGATTATGAATCATACATCGTAATTCTATAATTTAAGATTGTACACGACGGAATATATTTTTGCAATAAAAAGAAAACTGAAACGAGTAACCTACTGTTGAAAAGATCCTTGACTTAAAGCATCCAATTTTGCTGTCGCTTCAAAATTACTTGTTCACTAATGCTAAAATCTGATCCAAATGACTCTTCGGTTCATGTAAGTAGTAGCAATCGGACCTCTTTCTCTGTCATCTAACTGTTTTCCGATTCTATGTGAACATGAAAATCTTACAATTTTCAGAAACAACTGTATTTGTGAAAAACAAAATTTTATGTGGGATAATATACAAAAGGCAAGTAAAAACTATGAATGCTTTTTATGTAACTTGCGCTAGACGCATGTATGCGTCGAGGGATCAAAAAAGTAAGGGGATCTGTGAAATTATTGACAAATACAAATACAAATACAAATGTGACGACCAGCAACAGGCACTGGGCCCAGCTAGGCTGGTCCTAGTCAATTAATTAGTCCCCAATGAAGATCAATGGCCCTCTTAAAGCTATCCACTCCCTTGCTCATTACCACCTCTTCCGGTAAGCTATTCCAAGTGCCCACGACCCTGCTAAAGTAGTAGTTTTTCCTGATTTCCAAGTTAGCCTGAGATTTAAATAGCTTAAAACAATGACCCCTTGTCCTGCTTTCCCCGCAAAAATTTAATCCATTTACATCTTTCATTTTGATAAATTTAAATAACTGAATCATGTCCCCTCTGACTCTCCTTTGCTCCAGGCTATACATGTTAAGCCTATTAAGTCTGGTATCATAATCTAAATCTGAGAGTCCCCTTACTAATTTAGTTACCCTTCTTTGAACCCTTTCCAATACAAAAATATCTTTCTTCAGATAAGGCGACCAAAACTGAACAGCATACTCCAAATGAGGTCTTACTAAACTCCTATATAAAGGCAGAAGAACTTTCTTAGATTTGTTTGAAATAGATCTATTGATGAACCCAAGCATTTTGTTGGCTTTGTTACTAGCAATACTGCACTGTTGACTAAACTTGAAGTCCTGATTTATAAAGACACCCAGATCCATAACATTTTCTGCCTGATTTATGACTGAACCCTGTAAACGATATCTCATACGCTTATTTCCATGACCTAAGTGTAGCACTTGACATTTCCCTACATTAACTGCCATACCCCATTTATCTGCCCACTTAGTAATATGATCTAAATCCTCTTGCAGCTGTTTTACTTGTTCTTCATTTTCGACAATCCCCATAACTTTTACATCGTCAGCAAAACAATTCATGCTTCCAGAAATATTATCATTGATGTCATTCATAAATATAATAAACAAAAGAGGCCCTAAAACTGATCCCTGAGGAACCCCACTTAAAACATCACTCCAATTAGAATGATTTCCTCTCACAACTACTCTTTGCTTCCTACCAGTAAGCCAATTTCTAACCCAAAGTAAAGTTTTTCCTCCTATTCCAATGTCAGCTAACTTGCTGAGAAGAGCAACATGCGGTACCTTGTCAAAAGCTTTTTGAAAATCAATATAAACAACATCCACACATTTTTTGTTATCTAAAGCTGAGGTAACCTTTTCGTAGAAATGCAATAAATTAGTAGTACAGGATTTACCTTTCCTGAAACCATACTGCAAACTAGTCAACAGACTATTAGTCTCTAAGAACATCATGATCTTAATTTTGATCAAAGTTTCGAAAATCTAACAAATCACCGAAGTCAAACTTACAGGTCTATAATTCCCAGCAATACCTTTAGACCCCTTCTTGAAGAGTGGCATTATGTTAGCCAGCTTCCAGTCCTCTGGCACCGTCCCCGAGTTATAAGAAGCATTGAAAATATTCAAAATAACATCCACTAATTCCTCTGCACATTCAACTAAAATTTTTGGATAAATATTATCTGGTCCCGGAGCTTTAGTTGCTTTAATCTTTTTCAAATGAAATAAAACCTCCTCCCTGGAAAATACAAAATCCTCAAGCTGTATAATAGCTTGTGTCTTGTTAGTGTCAACTGTTGAGATACAGTTATCGTTAAACACACTGGAAAAAAAGTTATTTAGAACATTTGCAATATCCCTATCGTTTTGGATTAAATTTCCATGCTCATCAACCAAAGGCCCAATTTGACTGTTTCGAGCTTTCCCAGAATTAGCGTAAGCAAAAAACCTCTTAGGGTTCCCATCAATGTCATTAGCCAGCCTTTGCTCCAATTCCCTTTTCTGAATCCGTACCAAATACTTAAAATTTCGCCTTGCCTTACCATACTGGAGCCTTTCCGCACTCTGACCAGTTTCTTTAAACTTACGAAAAGTGGCTTGCTTATAATTAAGAGCTTCTTTAGTCTCCCTGGAGAACCACATGGGCCAAATTTTGGTACTAACACCTTTTCTCCTAAATGGAACATAGTCCCCAATGGTTTTAGCAAGTTTATCCTTAAATTCCGTCCACTGCTGATCTACGTCGCTATTTTCCAACCCTGACGAAAAAACCTCTTTCAAGCTCTGCCTAAGTGCAACAAAATCGGTGTTTCTGAAATTGGGCACAAACCTAAAATTATCATCTTTGCACACTTCAAATTTAACCAGGAACCTAATGCTGTTATGATCACTATCTCCAATATGCTCCCCTACACTCAACCCCTGAACAAAACTACCTATGTCACAAAAAACTAGATCCAAAATGGCCTCCTCTCGAGTTCCCTGAGTTACAACTTGATCTAAGAAACAGTCACCAATTACTTTTAAAAATTCCTCTTCTTTGCCATTACCAGGATAAAAATTATTCCAATCAATACCCGGAAAATTGAAATCCCCCATTATGATAACGGATCCCTTACTGGACATGTCACTAATAATACGGTACATCTGTTCATCTTGTCCCTGGTTTGAATTAGGTGGCCTATAAATGTTTCCAAGGCGTAGCTTTATGCCCTTACTGCTCATCAACTCCAGCCAAACCATATCAATATCAGTAGGCTTATCATTTATGACCAATTCATTGCAAATAAAATTGTCTCTAACATAAAATAAAACCCCACCACCTCTTTTACCTACTCTATCCTGTCTGAATAAATTATACCCAGCAATATGTAATAACTCTGCATCAGATTCGGTAGCCCATGTCTCTGTAATTCCGATAACATCCAACTTCTCATCCATAACTATGCTTTTCAATTCATCCATCTTGTTCCTAATACTGCGAGCATTGGTATAGAAAACTTTAAGCATGCCTAAGTTGCTTTTATTTAACACCCTGAAATTTCCTAAATTACAATTGTTAACATTACTACTCTTGTTTGTCACTTTATTTCCATTTCTAGCAATACCCAAAAACATATCATTCTCTCGATACCTGGTGCTTGAACCATGCCCCCCATTCCAACTTAGTTTTTTGACTCCAAAGCCCTTAAAATTAATCCACTAACCATTTTGACCCCTGTAGAGCTCAGATGCAGGCCATCCCTAGCAATCCAATCCCGTTTACAATGACTCCATACATCAATGAACTTGATACTGCGCTTTTCGCAAATTGACTTCAGTAGCAAGTTCATACACCTCGCACGTTGATTTAGCCAGCTCCTATGCACTCCATACCTGGGAAGCAAACCAACCACTTGGACATTTGTCGAAAAGCTGGTTGCTTTATCCAACAGGGATTCCCATTCCCTAGAAAACTCCTCATTTTTACTGTGGCCTACATCATTTGTTCCCACCCACAAAGTAACCATGTCCTCCTTATTCAATACTCCCTTCTTTTCAGCAACCATATTAACGTCTTTTACCCGAGCCCCTGGTAAACAACACCTAGCCACCTTACGCTTTACTCTCCCAACTGTGTTACCCACCTCCCTTACCATAGAGTCCCCCAAAATTACACCCTTAGTTTCCCAATCTAACTCCTCATTTGAAACTTCCCCCTGAATCTCTGGAACATTTATACCCTCTACAACTGGCTTACACCCTAATGCTAACTGGGCTTCCAAAACTAGCATCTTAAGTCTTAAGTCTGAGAGTTCAGCACATTTAGTGCAAATATAATCCTCTTCAAAAACAGACTCATTTTCCCCCTTATACAGGCAGAACATATGACATAGATCACAAGAGATCCACCTGTCCCCCTTCCCACTCTTTACCTCTTTCATAATGCATATAACACCCATTTCTACTCAGTGAATATGTTCCAAAAGGCAAAACAGTAAGATAAAAATGCAAAAAAACACAGAATAAATACTAAAAACAGCAGTAAATAAACAGAGTTGCTACACCCAATAAAGCACACAAGATCAAAAACCAGGAGATCACCACATGTTAGGCTTAGCTCCAAAAAATGCAAAAACACTTCAAGAATACAATAACAGCAAAAATGAGCCCCCAAAACACAATAAAACTAAATTACATGATAAAGTGAAGTAAAAAAACCTAAAACTAGACAGTAATAATGAAAAATTATAGTAAAAAAACACTTATCAAATTAGCAGCAAAAAACACTCCCTGCATCACAGGCGCCCTCTAGTGGCAGAGGATACCCGTAATTACTTTAAATGTATCTCACACACAGGGAAAGATAATGGGTTTTCAATTTTTTGTTATAAGGGGTCACTACTAGGTCTAAGTATTGACAATATGAACCTAATTCGGAGTATAGTAGTATGTACATGAAATACACCGCCAGCTCAGTCATTTCCAGCCGAGGACTGCAGTTTCGTGCTTATTAGCACTCATCAGCCCGGCATAGGAAAGTGACTGAACCTGAAAACCTCTTAAGGAAACCAAGAGTGCCAAACAAACTGGTAGCTAATACAGAATTAGCGCAGACCAGACGAGTGACCGAAACAATGGTTCGGTTCAACTCGAATATTGAAGGCAAGGCATGGTATATTCAGTAAATTACCGCCTAATAGCCAGGGCTAAAGCAGAAATACATGAAATACACCGCCAGCTCAGTCATTTCCAGACGAGGACTGCAGTTTCATGCTTATTAGCACTCATCAGCCCGGCATAGGAAAGTGACTGAGCTGGAAAACCTCGTAAGGAAGCCAAGAGTGCCAAACAAACTGGTAGCTAATACAGCGCAGACCAGACGAGTGACCGAAACAATGGTTCGGTTCAACTCGAATATTGAAGGCAAGGCATGGTATATTCAGTAAATTACCGCCCAATAGCCAGGGCTAAAGCAGAAATACATGAAATACACCGCCAGCTCAGTCATTTCCAGCCGAGGACTGCAGTTTCGTGCTTATTAGCACTCGTGCAACTTGACGACTCGTGCACTTGAGTGCTAATAAGCACGAAACTGCAGTCCTCGGCTGGAAATGACTGAGCTGGCGGTGTATTTCGTGTATTTCTTCTTAAGCCTTGTCTATTGGGCGGTAATTTACTGAATATACCATGCCTTGCCTTCACTATTCGAGTTGAACCGAACCATTGTTTCGGTCACTCGTCTGGTCTGCGCTAATTCTGTATTAGCTACCAGTTTGTTTGGCACTCTTGGCTTCCTTAAGAGATTTTCCATCTCCAGCTCAGTCACCTTCCTATGCCGGGCTGATGAGTGCTAATAAGCACGAAACTGCAGTCCTCGGCTGGAAATGACTGAGCTGGCGGGTGTATTTCATGTATTTCTGCTTTAGCCCTGGCTATTGGGCGGTAATTTACTGAATATGCCATGCCTTGCCTTCAATATTCGAGTTGAACCGAACCATTGTTTCGGTCACTCGTCTGGTCTGCGCTGTATTAGCTACCAGTTTGTTTGGCACTCTTGGCTTCCTTACGAGGTTTTCCATCTCCAGCTCAGTCACTTTCCTATGCCGGGCTGATGAGTGCTAATAAGCACGAAACTGCAGTCCTCGACTGGAAATGACTGAGCTGGCGGTGTATTTCATGTATTTCTGCTTTAGCCCTGGCTATTGGGCGGTAATTTACTGAATATGCCATGCCTTGCCTTCAATATTCGAGTTGAACCGAACCATTGTTTCGGTCACTCGTCTGGTCTGCGCTGTATTAGCTACCAGTTTGTTTGGCACTCTTGGCTTCCTTACGAGGTTTTCCATCTCCAGCTCAGTCACTTTCCTATGCCGGGCTGATGAGTGCTAATAAGCACGAAACTGCAGTCCTCGGCTGGAAATGACTGAGCTGGCGGTGTATTTCATGTATTTCTGCTTTAGCCCTGGCTATTGGGCGGTAATTTACTGAATATACCATGCCTTGCCTTCAATATTCGAGTTGAACCGAACCATTGTTTCGGTCACTCGTCTGGTCTGCGCTGTATTAGCTACCAGTTTGTTTGGCACTCTTGGCTTCCTTACGAGGTTTTCCATCTCCAGCTCAGTCACTTTCCTATGCCGGGCTGATGAGTGCTAATAAGCACGAAACTGCAGTCCTCGGCTGGAAATGACTGAGCTGGCGGTGTATTTCATGTATTTCTGCTTTAGCCCTGGCTATTGGGCGGTAATTTACTGAATATGCCATGCCTTGCCTTCAATATTCGAGTTGAACCGAACCATTGTTTCGGTCACTCGTCTGGTCTGCGCTGTATTAGCTACCAGTTTGTTTGGCACTCTTGGCTTCCTTACGAGGTTTTCCATCTCCAGCTCAGTCACTTTCCTATGCCGGGCTGATGAGTGCTAATAAGCACGAAACTGCATTCCTCGGCTGGAAATGACTGAGCTGGCGGTGTATTTCATGTATTTCTGCTTTAGCCCTGGCTATTGGGCGGTAATTTACTGAATATACCATGCCTTGCCTTCAATATTCGAGTTGAACCGAACCATTGTTTCAGTCACTCGTCTGGTCTGCGCTGTATTAGCTACCAGTTTGTTTGGCACTCTTGGCTTCCTTACGAGGTTTTCCATCTCCAGCTCAGTCACTTTCCTATGCCGGGCTGATGAGTGCTAATAAGCACGAAACTGCAGTCCTCGGCTGGAAATTACTGAGCTGGCGGTGTATTTCATGTATTTCTGCTTTAGCCCTGGCTATTGGGCGGTAATTTACTGAATATATGGTAGTATGTATTGATTCCATGGTGTGGGGTGGGAAATATTGGGGTCCGGGCGGTCCCACCCCCTTAAAAAAGCATTTCAGCATCATTTTTTTTCAAAAACTTGCAATTCCACTTTAGGTATCACCCCCCCCTAGACAGTCAAACACTAGGCGGACAACCCCCCCCCCTTCGCGACGTCACTAGTAATAGCTTAGCGTTTTTCTTATTAACAACATCGTTATACGATGAACCTCCTCCAAATGCAACGCAGCCCCCCCCTCCCGAGAACGTGACCCCCAAAATGAGATTTAAAAAATATCTTAAGTTAACCCCTAACAATTTCAATGCCGAAGGCTATGCCATGACCCCCTTACGTTGTGCACACCTCTGACTAAAAAGACAGTGAAGTAATTAAATCCAGTTAAAAAAACTGGAATATGTTTTGAACACAAAGCTTGCCAACGGCAAAGATCTTGAAATTTTGTTATGATTTTAATTGACAAAATTTAAGTTTAAAATTGAAAAATGTTTCACCTTTAAAACTGTTTGGCATCTTTATTGTTTAGTCCAGTAATTCCCCAAATGTGCCCTGGGGAGCCCTGCAGTACTCCTGGGATCACATCAAAAATTAGCTATTTTTTCTCAACTAATTTAGACTTATTTGTGAAACTTTTTTCTATTTTTTGCAGAGCCTCTGTAGGATAAGTAAGGGCTATTCAATGCAGATACACGACTCGTATTTATTTTTGACTGTCAGTTACAAGTCATACTTTTATTTTGAGAAGGGCGCCATGCGAAAATCTTAGTTGCAAAAAGGGCGCCTTGACTCAAAAAATTAAGGAATCACCGTACAGTCCTGTCCGAAAAGTTTTTTTGTGATGCGACAAAAAATGCGACATCTGTCATCGTGTTCATCCATCCACTAAAATATTGCTTTTATGCGCCTTATTTCGACATTACGCTATTTTTAATGCGCAGACTTCAAAAAATTACATTATTTGTCTTCTTACTTGCTTATATTGCACTTATGATCGTTAGCAGAACAGGGAGTCATGCCGAGACCCACGCGATAACAGGCCAGACAACTCCCCTCCCCCCCCCGCTATGTTACGCCACCAGTCGTCGATCTATGAACTTGGCGCGAAACTTTGAAAGCAGTGCAGTTTACCAGTTAAACAACAGTGCTTCTTGCTCTGGTTGAAATAGATGAAATAGGAAATATGTAACTTCGGCTGCATATTTTTGAATACAATACTGTTGGATTATCTCATCCTTTCCACGTACCGGAATGTAGAGGCAATTAAAAAATATATATATAATATAAGTGTCTGCTGAGTGAAAGTGAGTCAGCGATTTCCGCCGCTTCCGAACAACCTGCATGTGAAGAAAAAAGCTGGGCGCCTCATGGAATAAATTTTAAAGTTCGGAGGTAAGTACTTTTCTCAGATAAACAAATTTACATTTTATGCAGTTAAGATTACTTAAGTTTTCCTCCATTACACAAAGTTTCCTTTCAGTTTCCTTTCTGATATCTTTGTCTGTAATTTGTAATTTCAGTATACTGCTTTAATATTTGAAACGGTTAACTTGAAACTTTTTATTTCTTTATTTTTTCAACTTTGTACACGCACTTATTCGAAATGGATTTTCCAAGCTGACAATATACATATGTCAAAATTTTCTGCAAATATACTTGTTGCTATCAGAAGCAACGTAACTTGGTGTTGATATTCAGTTAATATGTAAACAAGTTTATTGAAACAGGCTTTTAACTGAACTAATCTTATATTTTCCGTTTCGATTAAATTGTTTCATACGCTAGCATGTGTTATTTTGATCAAAAAACATTCCTTGATGGGCTTCCGTAGTTCTGAGATAGAAGATTAGATTTGAACGCCGGAGGTCGTGAGTTCGATACTCAAACATTTCCCCCCAACTACGCCCCTGCAATGTTATTCAAACAAGCTGGTTCTGTGCGTAAATTAAAAAAAAATATATATGGTTTTTTTTTTTTTCACTGCTGTCTTTGAGTTTTATGATATTTATGCACACATTGTGGTTAATTTAACGGTATTCATAATTTCTGGGCTTGCGAAAGATTAATTTTGAGCAGTGCATACACAACGTGTTTTTGCCAAATGCTCTGTGCTTGTTTGTTTAT